>NW_024070185.1:69631000-70231000 GCF_014754425.2 Oryx dammah | reverse complement strand
CACTCAGTCATGTCCAACTCTTTGCAACCCCATGGACTGTAGCCTACCAGGCTCCTCTGTCCATGGGATTTTTCCAGGCAAGAGTACTGGAGTGGGTTACCATTTCCTTCTTCAGGGGATCTTCCCGACCCAGGGATCGAACCTGGGTCTCCAGCATTGCAGACAGACGTTTTACCATCTGAGCCACCAGGGAAGCCACACTTAAGTATGAACTAATTTGTCAGATCCTTTCCCCATTGTTAGCAAAACTCCAGATGCCCTTGAAATAAGAGAGTAAGAAGGGAACAAAGGGTCATTCTGTGGCCAAAGTCTTGTTTGTTTATTTACAGAGACATAGATGTTTGGGACCGGAGAAGGAAATGGCAACCCACTCCAGTACTCTTGCCTGGAAAATCCCAGGGGGGAAGAGCCTGGTAGGCTGCAGTCCATGGGGTCGCTAAGAGTTGGACAGGACTGAAGTGACTTAGCAGCAGCAGCAGCAGATATTTGGGACACCATGGAGGGTGGCTCTGATAAACGCCCTAGCTTGATAGTACTCATGACTGAGCCTTTTTTTAAAAATTAAATTTATTTATTTTTAATGGAAAGATAATTGCTTTACAGTATTGTGTTGGTTTCTGCCAAACATCAACATGAATCAACCATAGGTATACATATGACTGAGCCTTTTTATGTTCTCTTCCTGTTCTTTACTTGACCTTGATCTTCTATGTCTGACACCTACACCTTGGCATCATTTCTATGATGGTGTTTTAACTGGATAAAATTTTTTATTAACTAAATAATTGATATACCATTGTGAATCTCAGGATAAATGCATTTATTACTACAAAATAGTAAATAATTGCATAACATTTTGAGTACTTAGGAGAGAATATTTCTAACCTGGTGATAAAATCGTTCAAGGGAAAATAGATTTTTAGTTGCTTCTTAAAATGCAACACTTGAGGGACTTCCCTGGTGGTCTGGTGGTGAAGAATCTGCCTTGCAATGCAGAGGTTGTGGGTTCACTTCTTGGTCAGGGAACTAAGATCCCACATGCCGAGGAGCAACTAAGTCCATGCACCACAATGAAATATTGACCATGATGCAATGAAGATCCCATGTGCCACAATTAAGATCCAACACACTCAAATACATGAATATTAAAAAAAAGTTTAATGCAACACTTGAGAGCCTCCTCCTACTCCTATCTTTTTAAAAGATATAATTCTTTTTTTCACCTGTTGTCTCCTTGGTCATAGATGAGCCCTTTGCTTTCAAGTCCTTTGATTTTGTTTTTAAGCTGACCTTGGACTTATGAATCTCATGATGTAAGCAGCTGATCCAAGTTAAGAGTCCTAGAAAGCATTCAGACCTACCATGTTCTGAGGTCTTGTGGTGATTTCTTCTCCACCAGGTGAGTAATATGTTTCAGTGTAGTCTGGTCCCAGGAGATGCCTGTAGAGAGCAGAAAGTTGAACAATACTCTCATGGTGATAATTAAGGCTAATATCCCTGATCCGATCTTTAGCACTACAGGAATGATAATGTTTACAGTGAGAAAAAGCTGACTTTCTGATACACTGATCCTTTTCCAATATCATGAGTCTGCTCCTGAAGCAAATCAAACTTTCAGTTATACTTCTTAGGAGGACAGAAATGTCTTCCAATACTTTACTAACACAGAAATCAGAGAGTGATTTTTCTAACTTCACATGTATTATTGGGATTCTTTGCACCAAGGACACAGCCTCTAAGCAATTTCGGAAGGGTGTTGGGTCACAAGTACACATAAAGGACCACTGCATTCAGGGAGAAGTTTACTATTATAGAACTTGGTGTAACCCTGTTCCCTGAGTATCTCAAGGCTGTGTGCCCTGAATGAGCCTTAGATATAAAAGCAGAGACATTACTTTGCTGACAAAGGTCCATCTAGTCAAAGCTATGGTTTTTCCAGTAGTCATGTATGGATGTAAGAGCTGGACCATAAAGAAAACTGAGTGCCGAAGAACTGATGATTTTGTACTGTGGTGTTGGACTTCTCCCCTAGAGAGACCCTTGGATTGCAAGGAGATCAAACCAGTCAATCCTAAAGGAAATCAGTCCTGAATGTTCATTGGAAGGACTGACGCTGAAGCTGAAATTCCAATACTTTGGCCACCTGATACGAAGAACTGACTCATTTGAAAAGACCCTGATGCTGGAAAAGATTGAAGGCGGGAGGAGAAGGGGATGACAGATCAAATGGTTGGATGGCTTCACCAACTCGATGGACATGAGTTTGAGCAAGCTCTGGGAGTTGGTGATGGACAGGGAAGCCTGGTGTGCTACAGTCCATGGGGTCGCAAAGAGTTGGACACAACTGAGCGACTGAACAAAACTGAGCTGAAGTGATGTATCAAATGGATAACTAATGAGAACCCACTGTATAGCACAGGAAACTCTACTCAATGCTCTGTGGCGACCTAAATGGGAAGGAAATTCAAGAAAGGGGATATACATATATGTATAGCTGATTCACTTTTCTGTACAGTAGAAACTAACATAATATTTTAAAGAAAATATACTCCAATTAAATAAAAGTACTGGAAAGTCACATCAAAGGTTTGAGTTTATCTGGCAATGGCACCCCTCTCCAGTACTTTTGCCTGGAAAATTCCATGGATGGAGGAGCCTGGTAGGCTGCAGTCCATGGGGTCGCTGAGGGTCGGACACGACTGAGCGACTTCACTTTCACTTTTCACTTTCATGCATTGGAGAAGGAAATGGCAACCCACTCCAGTGTTCTTGCATGGAGAATCCCAGGGACGAGGAAGCCTGGTTGGCTGCCGTCTGTGGGGTCGCACAGAGTCGGACATGACTGAAGCGACTTAGTAGCAGCAGCAGCAGGGTAGAATATATTTGCAGCAAATTCCAAAATTACCAAGGAAGAAAGTTGTTTGTGCAGCTGCCTTTGTTTTATACTTTGCATATTAATTTCCTAGAGAAACATCAAGCTTCTTTGATAATATTAGCACAAACTATTAGCATCTAATGATCAATATGCTTCATGTCTTCTTTGGTGAAATTACACTATATAGAATTTCAAGATTTATTTTCCTACATTTTTTTTAGAATAATCCAGTGATTAGACTTGCAGAAAATACAACTTACTCAGTTTTTTGTAGGGAAAGAATGACTTCTTCTCCATTTAACATCATCTGATATTGAAGTTCAGGTTCATATCTTTCCTAAAAATATTTAATAACATAATGATAATTTACATTTCTGAATCTATCTAAAATAATTATAATGTATAGGTAGCTGTACTGAATAATAATTTCAAATGCATGTAAGATAAAAGCAATTCTCATGCTTCTAAAAGTTCTCATGCTTCTAAAATATGTAAAAGAAAACACAAATTTTACACCAAGATAGATTTCCAAAAAGTACAATAACATGGGAATAATACAGATCAAATTCACTCTAATATGTAAGATAGGGACTTATCATTTGCTCTAACGTATGGTATACAGCTCTGTACCCTAATGGATCCTAACAGGGTAATAATAAGGCATATATTTTTACTGCTTTAAAGCTAAACCAAATACACTGAAAAAGCTCAAACAAAAAACATACTAAAAATTAAAGTAAAAATTATAAAATAAGAAAATATTTGCAAAAAGGTAATAGTCAAAGAGTATCTTCAACACAGTAAAAAAAAAAAAAAAACTTGTAAATTAATGAGATAAATTTATCTCCCAGAAATGGCTGCCATTCCCGTCTTCCTTTATTTTCTTCTCCCCACAAACTTGGAGAAATGTTCAAGCTGCTCTATTCTTTCTGATCCAGGGAGTCAGTTAACTTCCTTCCTGCTGCTTCAGTGCAAAAAACCATTTGAAGAAAACCTATGCCCTCTCCAGGGCAAAGGGGAGCTTTTGTATAAATGGATTTCAAAATTAAACTATTAGATGTTGACTGTGACATCACTTCTACTAGTAAAAAGATCCTTTACTGTCTCATTAGATGACACCATAGTCAATCCATTGCTTACCTCTTTGCCACGCTTCTCTGTTTGGTTATTCTGTATCTCTCTTTTGTGTAAAATGTGTAGTTTCTTAGGATGAACTACTTCATACAGGTCTGATTCAAGTGTTATGGCTATTGATAGAGAAAGAGACATAATATTGATATAAAATATGTAAATATTTTTGTGGACTGGTTTGTTGAAATCGCGTGGAAGACAATTCCCATTGAGAAGAGAAATGCTGAGAATAATTTCCTTCTTCTGTTTAAGCTTTGATAACAAAGAATTTTTCTTTAGCTTTCTCTCCCTCTCCTGGAAAGACATGACAATGATGAAATAATTCTTTGGAATTGTCAGTATGTTAGTGCTTACCTTGAGTCTGAATGATGAGCCCAAGGATGGAGAGCAGGACCAAAGACATGCTGGCTACTGCAGGGAGCTGAGAAGTCCTACTCAGCACAAAGTTGTGATCTCCCCAGTTGTCCAGTTTTATCTCCCCTACTTCACCATCCAGCTTTATCTTCCCCCTACTTCTCTTTACAAATTGAAAAAAAAAGTTTTAAAAACCTCAAACCTTCTTTGGATGTTTGGGGAGTGTTTCCTAATGGCTTTGAAAAGTTGCCAAGACATTGCACTGTCAAGATCATGAGAATGTTCCTCATTTCTGAGAGGTATTTATGTCTGTGGTTACATCTTGTTAAGGACTCACATCTGGGCAACTGCTTGGCCCTGGTGCTCCAATAGCATGGGAAATTACCTACTAAGACTGAGATATCTGTATATAGAAGAAAATCTATCAGTCTCAGTCTGTACATGTTTTGGAAAAGTGTGTTGATTTTCTGGACCAGCAAAAGATATAAATGCTTATAGAGAAAACTTAAATTGAGGGGAAAATAGTTGGTCACCCAATGGCCCAACATTATATTTCTTTGATTTCAGATGACTTCTTTTGGATAAGATACTAGAAACAGTATTATTTAGTAAAAAAGGTAAAACAATTTGAGATTCTTGGTATCCATTGACTTGGTATTTCTCAGAGTTAACTCTAAATTATATTCCTATTAGTAGAGTTTTCCCAATCTAAAAATCTATCCTCTTTGACTACTGAGTTTTTTTTTTTTACTGATACATTTGGAAGTTTGCAAGCATCAGATTGTAAGTTTTATAGTAATCTCTTCATGTCTATGCTTCTCTTTGTTTTTCTACATTCTTTTGAGTCATTTAAGTTTTCTCTATAATTTTCTATATCTTTTGCTGATCTAGAAGATCAACATTCTACATGTATCCTAGTATGCATGCATGCATGCTAAGTCTCTCCAGTCGTGACTGACTCTGTGCAATCCCATGGACAGCAGCCCACCATGCTCCTCTGCCCATGGGAATAGGCAAGAATACTGGAGTGGGTTTCTATTTCCTTCTCCGATTTAATTGCTAAGTCACATCTAATTCTTTGGAACCCCACGGACCTTAGCCCACCAGGCCCCTCTGTCCATGGGATTTGCCAGGCAAGAATACCGGAGTGGGTTGCCATTTCCTTCTCCTGTATCCTATAGTAGTTACCATTAAAATTTAGCAAAATGAAATCCTAATAACATCTAACTACCATCAAATAATGCAAGATCCTGAAATGGTGTAACTCTTATCAGCATCCCACCCCTAGCCACCTTACATGTTGTTGTCAGGTGTTTTAATTCTACCATGATTTTCGTCCCCTGGTCATTACAGTTCTTTTTGTGTTTTATACAGATGCTATTTGAAATTACTCATAAGCATACCATCTTCTTTTCTCCAAGATTCTTTTTTGTAAAACATATTTTTTAACAAATCATCTCTTAGAGTAAACAGTACTGTGTTTTAAAATTCTTTCCCAGGAGACTATATTTATTTCACTATATTCTTTAATGGTAGTTAGGTGGGAATACAGTTTTAGGATGACAATAAATGTATCAGCATTTGGGAACTACTGTTTTACTGTTTTTTTTTTGGAGGGGGAGGGGGACTCATATTACTATTGAAAATTCTGCTTTCAGGCTATTAAAAAACAAATTATTATTATTAGTTTTTTGCTATTTATACAAATAACAGGGCTTCCCAGGTGGCGCTAGTGGTAAAAGTACTTGCCTAACAATGCAGAAGACATAAGACATGGAGGTTCCATGCCTGGGTTGGGAAGAGCCTCTGGAGGAGGGCATGACAATTCACTCCAGTATTCTTGCCTGAAGAATCCCACGGACAGAGCAGCCTGGCAGGCTACAGTCCATAGGGTTGCAAAGAGTCGGACATGACTGAAGCAACTTAGCAGCAGCAGCATACTACTAATATTGCAAGATAAATTAAATATTTATTGAGATCATGTTAATTTGAGTTTACACTAAATTAATACTACATTTTTGGGCATTTCAAGATGACCCTGATACTGTCCTTGAAAATGAAAGTGTAAGTTGTTCAGTGGTTTCCAACTGAACACCAACTCTCCCACATTGCAGGTGGATTCTTTACCATTTGAGCCACCAGGGAAGCCCAAGAATACTGGAGTGGGTAATCTACCCTCTTCTCCAGCAGATCTTCCTGATCCAGGAATTGAACCGGATCTACTGCTTTGCAGGTGGATTCTTTACCAGCTGAGCTACCAGGGAAGCCTGATACTATCCTTAGTATTCCTGTAATAAAGCCTAATAATAGAGATTAATCTACAAATAGATACAGTTTATGCAAATGGTAAATGTTGTGACTGAAGCTTGTGCATTATATTCAGGTAGATTTTAGAATACATCATTTGGTGCAGGGGGGTGGGGGGAGAGAGTCAGATTATTATTAGCTAGAAAAGAAATCGTGGAAGGAGTATTTTGATGAGAGAAAACTAAGTGAGAAAAGCCAATGGATATATAGAAAACACAAATGTATGTATAACTACAGTCCATTTCCATGACCTGAATACAGCATAAAAAGTATGTATTCACACCACTCTGGTATTCTTGCTTGGGAAATCCCATGAACAGAGGAGCCTGGTGGGCTATAATCTACAGGATTGCAAAGAGTTGGAAACAACTTAGTGACTAACCAACAACAAGCTTATGGAGAGACAAATATTAAAGGCCTTGAAGACAATGGTGCATATTGGTATATATCTTAGAAATAGTTAGCTCATAAAATTATCACATTTGCTAATTGATTGGATGTAGCAACTAAGGGATATAGAAAAATCTTGAATGATTTTTAAGGTGGAGTTTGAGCAACTGTATGAATTTTACAGATGTCATCTTCCAATTTGGTCAGTTAGTGGGAGTTGCAGTTTAGTTAAAACTCTTAAAGAGAGGATATATAAATCCTGGTGTGTCCTTCAGGAGCACAGTACCCTGAAGATAACAGATGTTTGAAAATATGAATGTTCAGTGAAAGAAGTTTGTAAACTGCACTATCTGCCCAAGATACTGATGCTGTTTGTCAGACAGTTGAGTATCAGTCTATAAATTAAAGCTGGGGAAATAACAGTGAAAGGTTGTTTACTTAATGCATCTGGAGGGAACAAGGAATGATATATACATGTACTACATGTATTCTTCTGAATAAAATATCCAAGGAATTACTAAACATAGGGCTTAATTTGTGACCATAAAACTAAGAAATCATGGCAAATATCCTGACCACAGAGAATTTTGTTCCCATAAAACTCAACAACTTAACAGTAATTGGAAAGTTTCATGATAAAGTATACTTGGTGATTAGGGAAGTTGTTTAAATACTGTTTAACTAGAAATGAAACAGCAACATAAATAAAAATAACAAAATCCCTTAAAATGTAAATATTTTGCATGCTTTCTTTTATTTGGTAATTGTAATAGATTTAAGTCTTTGGTTCAAAGATTATGATTCCCAATTTATAGATGACTCAAAGATACGTAGTACAAATCATCCAGAAGGTATGTAATATCTGTCTTTTAAGTCACTGACATAGAAGAGTTGCTTGATATGAGAAGTAAAGTATTTCAAATATTTTATTGAGGGAGATATCCATGATGGCTTCAATTGCTTCAAGGAAAAAGTCTATTTTAAAAATATGAGAGGGTAGTAATTAGTGGGTTGAGTGAGAAGTTTGAGATGAGAAGAGAGGGTGTAGAATAATTAAACATAAGGGTTGATACATATACACTATTGATATTATGTATGAAATAGGTAACTAGTGACAATATACTGTATAGCACAGGGAACTCTACTTAGTGCACTCTGCTGTCCTGAATGGGAAGAAAGTACAAAAGGAGGGGATATATGTATGTGTATACACATGTATGGGCTTCCCAGCTGGTTCTAGTGGTAAAGAACCCACCTGCCAATGCAGGAGATGCGAGAGACCCAGGAAGATTCAATCCCTGGGTCAGGAGGATCCCCTGGAGGAGTGCAAGGTAGCCCACTCAAGTCTTCTTGCCCATAATTAAAACTTATTTATACTCATCAACTAACTGACAACTATTTCTCCCCCAAATAAAAGAATTCACCTGGCTCTCATATTCCTTCCTCTTTCCCAAGTCTTACATTGTGTTGCTATTATCTAGACTTCAGTTCAGTTCAGTTCAGTCTCTCGGTCGTGTCTGACTCTTTGCAACCCCGTGGACTGCAGCACACCAGGCCTCTCTGTCCATCGCCAAGTCCCAGGGTTTACTCAAACTCATGTCCATTGAGTCGGTGATGCCATCCAACCATCTCATTCTCTGTCGTCCTCTTCTCCTGCCTCCAATCTTTCCCAGCATCAGGGGCTTTTCCAATGAGTCAGTTCTTCACATCAAGTGACCAAAGTATTGGAGTTTCAGCTTCAACATCAGTCCTTCCAATGAATATTCAGGAGTGATTTCCTTTAGGATGGACTGGTGAGATCTCCTTGCTGTCCAAGGAACTCTCAAGAGTCTTCTCCAACACCATAGTTCAAAAGCATCAATTCTTTGGTGCTCAGCTTTCTTTGTAGTCCAACTCTCACATCCATACATGACTACTGGAAAAACCATAGCTTTCACTAGATGGACTTTTGTTGGCAAAGTAATGTCTCTGCTTTTTAGTATGTTGTCTAGGTTGATCGTAACTTTTCTTCCAAGGAGCAAGTGTCTTTTAGTTTCATGGCTGCAGTCACCATCTGAAGTGATTTTGGAGTCCAAGAAAATAAAGTCTGTCACTGTTTCCACTGTTTCCTCATCTATTTGCCATGATCATGAATCAAGGCAAACTGGAAGTAGTCAAACAAGAGATGACAAGAGTGAACATCGACATTTTAGGAATCAGCGAACTAAAATGGACTGGAATGGGTGAATTTAACTCAGATGATCATTATATCTACTACTGTGGGCAAGAATCCCTTCAAAGAAATGGAGTAGCTTACGTAGTCAACAAAAGAGTCCAAAATGCAATACTTGGATGCAATCTCAAAAAAAAAAAAAAAAAAACCAGAATGATCTCAGTTTGTTTCCAAGGCAAACCATTCAATATCACAGTAATCCAAGTCTGTGTCCCGACCAGTGATGCTGAAGAAGTTGAACGGTTCTATGAAGAACTACAAGACATTCTAGAATTAACACCCCTAAAAGATGTCTTTTTCATTGTAGGGGGCTGGAATGCAAAAGTAGGGAGTCAAGAAATGCCTGGAGTAACAGGCAAATTTGACCCTGGAGTACAGAATGAAACAGGGCAAAGGCTAACAGTGTTTTGCCTAAAGAACGCACTGGTCATAGCAAACACCCTCTTCCAACAACACAAGAGAAGACTCTACACATGGACATCACCAGATGGTCAATACCAAGATCAGATTCATTATATTTTTTGCAGCCAAAGATGGAGAAGCTCTATACAGTCAGCAAAAAAAAAAAAAAAAGACCAAGAGCTGACTGTGGCTCAGATCATGAACTCCTTATTGACAAATTTAGACTTAAATTTAAGAAAGTAGGGAAAACCACTAGACCATTCAGGTATGACCAAAATCAAATCCCCTAAGGTTATACAGAGGAAGTGACAGATAGATTCAAGGGATTAAATCTGATAGACAGAGTGCCTAATGAACTATGGATGGAGGTTCGTGGCATTGTACAGGAGACAGGGATCAAGACCATCCCCAAGAAAAAGAAATGCAAAAAGGCAAAATGGTTGTCTGAGGAGGCCTTAAAAATAGCTGTGAATAGAAAAGAAGTGAAAGGTAAAGGAGAAAAGGCAAAATATACCCATTTGAATGCAGAGTTCCCAAGAATAGCAAGGAGAGATAGGAAAGCTTTCCTCAGCAATCAATGCAAAGAAATAGAGGAAAACAACAGAATGGGAAAGTCTAGAGATCTCTTCAAGAAAATTAGAGATATCAACGGAACATTTCCTGCAAAGATGGGCACAATAAATGACAGAAATGGTATGGACCTAATAAAAGCAGAAGATATTACGAAGAAGTGGCAAGAATACACAGAAGAACCGTACAAAAAAGATCTTCATGACCCAGATTATCACGATGGGGTGATCACCAACCTAGAGCTAGACATTGTGGAATCTGTGCGAAGTCAAGTGGGCCTTAGGAAGCATCACTACGAACAAAGATAGTGGAGGTGATGGAATTCTAGTTGAGATATTTTAAGTCGTAAAAGATGATGCTGTGAAAGTACTACCTAGACTTACACTGTCTAAAAAATAGTCATTAGCCACATGTGGCTATTAAGGTTAACATTAGTTTAAATATAATTGAAACATTCAGTTCCACTGTCACCGAAGTCATATCTCAAGTACTCAATAACAGTGTTGCTGGTGACTCCCATGTTGCAGGGTTATGATATAGAAGATGTCCATCAAAACAAAAAGTTTTCTTGGATAGAATTACCTAGATTTTCAAATCAGGGAAATTATGAACACACTTTTGGGGGGCTATAATGATTTTGTTTTAGGATACATACATTTTATCAAGGTATTTGATCATCTCTGTTTCATATATCTCTTGTGATATACTCTGGATTTTCTTTCTTCTTATTTATTAATTTATATAAAAGGCTTTCAAGTGGGTCTTTATGTCATTAATTTTTATAGCCCCTAATGCTTGAGAATATTTTTGAATCAAACACTGATAATTGAGTGAAGAGTTTGGTTGGGCATAAAATCATAGTTCTAAGTTCTTTTCCTTCAATATTTTAAAATTGCTATTGTATTTTCTTCTTGCATCTATTACAGCTGTTGGAAAATGTGGTATTAATATAATCTTGGTTGTTTTCTATGTGATATATTATTTCCCTTGGAATCATTGGATTTTTTTCCTTTGTTTTAATGTTCCTAAATTTTCTATAACTAGCTAGGGGCACAATTTTTTAAAAATGTTTTGCTCTTCTTCTCTTTTTGACTCTCCATGGTTTTTCTCACACCATGCTCTTTTCTCTTTCTTAAGTCTGGAAAATTCATTTCCATTATCAAGTTATTTCCTTATTTCTACTTTTTTGAATTTTCTGTCTTTGGGGAATTTCTATTATTTGGATTTTAACATTTCTACTATCATTAATCTTTGGAAATATTTAACTCCTTAATGTGTTATTTTGGGGTCAACCACTCCAGTATTCTTGCCTGGAGAATCCCATGGACGGAGGAGCCTGGTGGGCTACAGTCCATGGGGTCACAAAGAGTCGGACACGACTGAACGACTTCACTCACCTCATTTTTACATGACACTGTTACTTATTTCATTAAGCAATACATGTAGAGATGAACAGCCTCAGATATTGTCAGCTAGAAAAGCTAGAAAGTGGGAAGTTGATGAGTCTCCCACAGGCTGAAATACCTCAAAGACCAGGAAAAAAGTCAATTACTCAACACTCACAGACAGTTCTCAGAACTTCACCTTTTGCACCTAGAGAAATAGCATTAGTAAGAAAAAGTCCTTAGTTGTTAACTTCCTCTGTCAGTTAGAGCTGGTGGGGTGAGAAAGCAACTTTCAGGGATTAGTCTCATTTCCTCTTAATTCTTACTGCTCAGGGTTTCTCTTTTGCCCTGATTTTATCCCTGAGTCCGCCAGGACTTATCCCAGTTGTGGTAGGTATAGTAGACAACACTGCGTAGTCAAAGCAAAGCTGGCAAACAGCCAGTGGAGCACAATGCATCCTGTTCCTCTCTTACTTACCCTCTCACAGACTTGCCCAAGCTGCCTCCTGATCCAAGCCAAAACCACACACAGAAATCTAAAAGCAAGCCCACAGTCACTCCCACATTATCCAGGGAAGTCTTCCAGTTGTCTTAAGTTCTTCTTGGACCAAAGAAATAGTCAGCTGGGCCACATCAGCTCTTTGCTCCAAATCCCTGGATGATTTTTAAATATAAGCAAGATACACATGTTTTCTTTCCTCACTAAATTTGCTTAGAATTAGATCATTCTGTTGAATGAGTCCCTCAAAACCCCTTTCTAGTTATAAAACCAATTCATATCAGTGTCGCTTCTTTTTTCCTATTTGCTTTTCTATTTAGTGTTTCAAGAAAAAAGCAGAAGCCTAAATCAAACAGCTCTTGTATCTTTAGTTGTGAGATCCATACATTGCTAATGGAGGTATTATTTGAGGTCATTTGAGCCTTTGCATGTGGAAGATTTATCACCTCAAGAGAAATTAGAAGACTCAAATGTAAGTTTGATTATGGCATTATCTTCAGTTACAACAAAATAAAAGGTGCCTATGAGTCAGTTCGTTGCATCAGGTGGCCAAAGTATTGGAGTTTCAACCACAGCATCAGTCCTTCCAGTGAATATTCAGGACTGATCTCCTTTAGGATTGACTGGTTGGATCTCCTTGCAATCCAAGGGACTTTCAAGAGTTTTCAACACCACGGTTCAAAAGCATCAATACTTCAGCACTCAGCTTTCTTTATGGTCCAACTCACATATCCATACATGATCACTGGAAAAGACCCTGATGCTGGGAAAAATTAAAGGCAGAAGGAGAAGGGGATGACAGAGGATGAGGTGATTAGATGGCATCACCAACTTGATGGACATGAGTGTTAGCAAGCTCAGGGTGTTGGTGACGGACAAGGAAGCCTGGTGTGCTGCAGTCCATGGGGTCGCAACAATTCAGACACGACTGAGTGACTGAAATGAACTGAAGATATCAGTACACACCTATTAGAATGGCCAAAATCCAGAGCACTGATAGCATCAAATGCTGGGGAGGATGTAAAGCAATAGGAGCTCTCATTATATGCTAGTGGAAAAGCAAAATGTTTCAGCCACTTTGGAAGACAGTTTAGCATAACTATACAGTCCAGCAATCTCATTCCTTGGTATTTAGCCAAATGAATGAAAATTTAAGTTTGTGCAAATACCTGAATATGGACAATTACAGCAGCTTTCTCATAACTGCCATAAATTGGAATTAACTAAGATATCCTTCAGTAGTTGAATGGATAAATAAATAGCAGTATATCTAGAGATGGAATTTTATTCAGCAGTAAAAATAAATGAACTACCGAGAATGAAAAGACATGGAAGAAGCAAGTGCATATGACCACATGACAGAAGCCAATATGAGAAAAGTTACATAACTTTTGATTTCAACTGTATGACAATGGTTTCCAGGGACTAAGGGTGTGGAAGGAAAGAATCTGCAGAAAAAAGAGGCAAGTACCTTACAAATGCTTCCCAGGTGGCTCAGTGGTCAAGAATCTGCATGCCAATGCAGGAGACGCAGGTTTGATCCCTGGGTCAGTTTGATCCCTGGATCAGGAAGATTCCCTGAAGAAGGAAATGACAACCCAGCAACCCAGTCCAGTATTCTTGCCTGGAAAATCCCATGGATAGAGGAGCCTGGGGGGGCTACAGTCCATGGGGTTCAAAAAGAGTCAGACATGACTTAAAGACTAAACAATAACAACCATACAATACTTTGTCTAGTACTCTAATGGTGGATATATGACATCATTGTGTGTTTGTCCAGTCCCTAGAACACATAACACTAAAGATGGACCCTACGTCAAGGCTGTATATTGTCACCCTGCATATTTAACTTATATGCAGAGTACATCATGAGAAATGCTGAGCTGGAAGAAGCACAAGCTGGAATCAAGATTGCCGGGAGAAATATCAATCACCTCAGATATGCAGATGACACCACCCTTATGGCAGAAAGTGAAGAGGAACTAAAAAGCCTCTTGATGAAAGTGAAAGAGGAGAGTGAAAAATTTGGCTTAAAGCTCAACATTCAGAAAACGAAGATCATGGCATCTGGTCCCATCACTCATGGGAAATAGATGGGGGAACAGTGCAAACAGTGTCAGACTTTATTGTGGGGGGCTCCAAAATCACTGCAGATGGTGACTGCAGTCATGAAATTAAAAGATGCTTACTCCTTGGAGGAAAACTTATGACAAACCTAGATAGCATATTGAAAAGAAGAGACATTACTTTGCCAACAAAGGTCTGTCTAGTCAAGGCTATGGTTTTTCCTGTGGTCATGTATGGGTGTGAGAGATGGACTGTGAAGGAGGCTGAGTGCCGAAGAATTGATGCTTTTGAACTGTGGTGTTGGAGAAGACTCTTGAGAGTCCCTTGGACTGCAAGGAGATCCAACCAGTCCATTCTAAAGGTAATCAGTCCTGGGTGTTCTTTGGAAGGAATGATGCTAAAGCTGAAACTCCAGTACTTTGGCTACCTCATGTGAAGAGTTGACTCATTGGAAAAGACTCTGACGCTGGGAGGGATTGAGGGCAGGAGGCGAAGGGGATGACAGAGGATGAGATGGCTGAATGACATCGCTGACTCGATGGACATGAGTTTGAATGAACTCTGGGAGTTGGTGATGGACAGGGAGGCCTGGTGTGCTGCGATTCATGGGGTCACAAAGAGTTGGACATGACTGAGCAACTGAACTGAACTGAACTGAATGTAAATTAAGGATTTTGAATTGTAACGATATGTCAGTGTAGTTTCATCTACTGTGACAAATGTACAACTCCAGTAGGGAATATTGATAATGGGGGAGGTTGTGCATGTGAGGGGCAGGGAGTATATGGGAAATCTCTGTACCTTCCAGTCAATTTTACTGTGAATCTAAAACTTCTCTAGAAAATAAAATCTTTGTCTCTTCTCTACAGTCATGGGAATGAACCAAAATAAAATGAGTGAACCGTGAGTGTTGGCTGCAGCTAATCAGATTATCCCAATTGCTTTGGTTTCTGCTTTAGTTACATATAGGCTTCCCTGGCTTTTCAGTGGCAAAGAATCCGCCTGCAACTCAGGAGTTAGATTCCTGGTCAGGGAGATTCCCTGGAGGAGGGCATGGCAGCCCACTGCAGTATTCTTGTCTGGAGAATCCCATGAACAGAGAAGTCTAGTGGGCTGCAGTTCATAGGTTCACAAAGACAGAAGTAACTGAGCACACATGCATAGTTGCATATATTTTGTTGTTTATACTTGATATCCTTATACAGATTTCTCATTCAGCAACCACCATGATAAATATAAGCATCTCAAATATAAATATTGTTTGTTCTTGATTCTTTACAAGTTGTTTCTGTTAATTTTTATAGTCCATGCACATGTTCAGTTGCATCAGCCATGTCCGACTCTTTGTGTCCCTATGCACTGCAGCCCACCAGGTTCCTCTGTCCATGTGCTTCTCCAGGCAAGAATACTGAAGTAGGTTGTCATGCCCTTCTCCAGGGGATCTTTCCTACTCAGGGATCCAAGCTGCATCTCCTGCATTGCAGCTGGATTCTTGACCACTGAGCTGCCAGGGAAGCATTTGTATGGCCCTAGCCTACTTATTCTGCAGATTCGTTCTTCCCACATCCCTAGCCAAGCAGGAAGAACTGTGTTTCTTCTGAATCATTGATTTTTATTATTTGGTTGGCTGGTTTGTTTTCCCAGGAGTCATGTATGGATGTGAGAGTTGGACCATAAAGAAGGCTAAGCACTGAAGAATTGATGCTTTTGAACTGTGGTGTTGTAGAAGACTCTTGAGAGTCCCTTGGACTGCAAGGAGATCCAACCAGTCCATCCTGAAGGAAATCAATCCCAAATATGCATTGGAAGAACTAATGCTGAAGCTGAAGTGCCAATACTTTCACCACTTGATGAGAAGGGCTGATTCATTAGAAAAGACCCTGATACTGGGAAAGATTAAAGGCAGGAAGGGAAAAGGACAACAGAGGACAAGATGGCTGTGGCATCACTGACCTGATGGACGTGAGTTTGAGCTAGCTCTAGAAGTTGGTGATGGACAGGGAAGCCTGGTGTGCTGCAGTCTATGCAGTCGCAAAGGACTGAGCAACTGAACTGAACTTAGCTGGCTGGCTTTGTCCTGTTTATGTAATTTTACTATCCTTGTTGATAGTACATTAATTTTACTTTATGGACACTATAAATCTCCTATCAATCTTGTTTACTTCTCTTGTTTGTTTGCTTTTATTTTTCCCAATAGTTTGGAAGAGCACTTGGAGCACATACTTATCAACCACATAGGGCTGTATGTTTTATATTTCACTGGTCTCATCTTACCCATGGCTTTATGGTTTCTGGAACATTCTTGCTTTTTTTCCCTAGGTGAGATTTTTATTTTTTTAACTTTTTATTTTGTATTGAGATATAGCCAAGTAACAGACAATGTTGTGATAGCTTCAGGTAAACAGCGAAAGTACTCAGCCATATATACTCATGTATCCAGTCTCCCCCAAAATCCCCTCCCACCCAGGCTGCCACTTAACATTGAACAGAGTTCCCTGTGCTATAAAGTAGGTCTTTTTTGGTTACTCATTCTAAATATAGCGGTGTGTATATGTCCATCCCCAAATCCCTAATTATCCCTTCCCTCCATCCTTTTCCCAGGCAACCATTGAAATATCTTTTTTTTGCTTTCTAATTTTCCTGTTTCTTTTATGCTTTTTGAAACCTGCTCAATTTGTGTGTGCAGTGTATATAAATATATAAAAAGACTCAAAAATAAGTAAATAAAGTGCTTTATTTCAGTCTAACCTTGATAAACCTGCTGAACCATGACTTTATACATGCTATCATTGAATCTTATTATCTTCCTAGAATGTCCCTTTCTTTTTATTTCCTTTATAGGCCTGACAAACCTACTATTTTAAGGTTTAAATGGTACCTTCCTGAGAAACTTCTCATTCCCTTCTTTGACAAATATTTCCCATGAGCTCCCTTATGCTGTTATTTTAGCAATGATTATATTTCCATATTTATTTATGCCATTTTTTAGAATGAGGCTGTGAGCCCTGGGACAACATGGAAAGAGGTTAATACTTCTTTCCTCAAGGTCAACATAATATAAATAAACTGGCATTTTTATAGATATTTTAATTAAAGACAGGTAAGTGTAAGTTGCATAATGCATAAATCTAGAATCTGGACAGAAGACTTCTGTTAAGGACTTGTTGATTATATATCACTTCAAGACTCTTTGCTAATCATTAGTGGCCAGAATGGAGAGAAAAAATAGTAGTGAAGAGCCAAGAGACATAAGATTTGACTTCAACATCAGATAGATTGTCACTAGTAATATGGTAGAAAAGAAATGATAGCTGGAGATAAAATGGAATTTCCATACTTAGTACTGTAACATTAAATGTGCTTTCCTGTGCAAGATAGTTTTGCTGTAGACAGTTTGTGTAGAAGGAACTAAACTCTTAGATTCAGAAGAGTTGGGTTTGAGTCCCTATTTCAACACTTCCTAGCTGAGTAATCTAGAGAAAAATATTCTCATTTTATCTTTGTTTTCTCATCTGTAAAATGCATGCTTGCATGCTTAATTGCTTAGTCATGTCTGATTCTTTGTGATCCCTATGGACTATAGTTCACCAGGCTCTTCCATCCATGGGATTCTCCAGGCAAGAACACTGGAATGGTTTGCCATTTCCTTCTCCAGGGATTATTCCTGACCCAGGGATTGAACCCAGGTCTCCTGCATTATAGGCAGATTCTTTACCATCTGAGCTACCAGGGAAGCCCCAGTGAAGACAATCTTAGAAGAATTAAATGAAGACATCTGTGCACACATATATACACAGACTTGTATAAATCATATTACATTTTATAATCATAAATTTTTACACTACCCTATGGTATTCTAACCTTTTTAAAAAATCACCAAATTTACAATCAGTTTTAATTTTTCTTTTTTTATAAAAGTTTTATACATTCAGTGCTTGTTGATTTCCCCTAACTTTCATTTCAGGGTCATTTCACATGGCAGCCCCAAATCTTTGACAGTGTTGAGTTTAACCCAGAAGTTTTGACTGAGATTTAGATGTAATGGAAGAAAGGGAATATGAATGAGGATACGAAGCAAATTCTAAAACCACTTCATAGGCAGAATAACCACAGAGAAAAATAGGGTCTCATTGATGAAATATCTACAAATAATAAGTAACTCGGCCCTATTTCCTGCTCAGAGACATGTGATACAGTAGGCTGTACAGAGAGGGCCACACCTTTGACAAAGCCAAGAATGTAATTATGTTATGGGTATATCCTAGACATATGGACATTATCTGCCCTTCTACACAATGGACATTTATTTCTCTTCTTTTCTCTTTTCCTTTTTTCAAAGAAAAACACGTGTCTTAGAAAATCCTATTTAGATATTGGCAATTTATGAATTGCTTATTGCATTTCATAGGTGTGAAAATTTAAAGATGCCCACAGAGTTCAAGTGATTTACTAAGTCTAAAAGGTTCAGTTTAGTTCAGTCGCTCAGTTGTGTGCGACTCTTTGCGACCCCATGAATCGCAGCACGCCAGGCCTCCCTGTCCATCACCAACTCCCGGAGTTCACTCAGACTCACGTCCATCGAGTCAGTGATGCCATCCAGCCATCTCACCCTCTGTTGTCCCCTTCTCCTCCTGCCCCCAATCCCTCTCAGCATCAGAGTCTTTTCCAATGAGTCAACTCTTCGCATGAGGTGGCCAAAGTACTGGAGTTTCAGCTTTAGCATCGTTCCTTCCAAAAAAATCCCAGGGCTGATCTCCTTCAGAATGGACTGGTTGGATCTCCTTGCAGTCCAAGGGACTCTAGTTAATTGTAAAACCAGGGGAATTGTCTCTGCTTTTATCCCTATGTGTTGTATATTTCCCCCACGTAGCAATTTTGTTGTCGTTGTTGTTGTTCAGTCACTAAGTTGCATCTGACTTTTTGTGACCCCATGGACTGCAGCATGCCAGGCTTCCCTGTCCTTCACCATCTCCTGGAGTTTGCTCAAACTCATGTTCATTGAGCTGGTGATGCCATCCAACCATCTTATCCTCTATCATCCCCTTCTCCTCCTGCCTTCAATCTTTCCCAGCATCAGGGTCTTTTCCAATGAGTCAGTTCTTTGCATCAGGTGACCAAAGTATTGGAGTTTCAGCATCAGTCCTTCCAATAAATATTCAGGGTTGATTTTCTTTAAGATTAACTGAGTTTGATCTCCTTGCTGTCCAAGGGACTCTCAAGAGTAAATGCCGGCACCACAATTCAAAAGCATAAATTCATTTTTTTTACTTTTCCTTATGCTTTTCTGTACATTTTCTTCAATTTTCTCTTGACTTTCTCCAGTTCCCCATCTGACACTTCAGCTTTCCACTAAATCTGCTCAGCCTGCTATTGGAAAATAGGACCAAAGAAATGTCTGCCTAGAACTGTCTCCTGTGGACTCCATTCTGGTTATAGTTACAACAAGCCCCCAGAGACACACAAATCACAGTGAGCTACTTCACAGAAGTTGAAGAGTTTACAAAACCAGACTGGTGATGGTGCTTTGACTTAGAAAGGAAAATGTTATGAGTTGAGTCGTAACACTTGGCCTGTGACTCAGGGTCCTTGTCTATGAAAGTGTTAGTCACGCAGTCATGTCCAACTCTTTGCAACCCCATGGACTGTAGCCCTCCTACCAGGCTCCTCTGTTTATAGAATTTTTCAGGCAAGAATACTGGAGTGGGTAGCCATTCCCTTCTCTGGGGATCTTCTCAACCCAGGGATCAAACCCAGGTTTCCTAGGGGCAGATTCTTGAACATCTGAGCCATCAGGGAAGCCCCTTCTCTATGAGAAATGCTACAATTTTTTTTGCAGTTGAGGGGCTGAGATCCCATTCCTCAGAAGTTACTAGCATGACCAGATGGAGACCATTATCTATAGTCAGAATATCATCACCCTCTTTTTCATTTAGACAAACTTATGGGCTTTCTTTAGTTCCCCATTAGGTTTATACAATAAGGATTTCAACACTAAGTTCACATGGATGCTTGGTAAGGCTGAGAAAACAACCTGAGTTGTGGATCTTACTAAGAAAAGAATAGCAAGAACTTTGCTTTAAAACAAGGTTCTAAAATACTAAGACTAAAGTGAATAAAATTATCACTTAAAAGGACACTCACCAAGAAGCAAAGTGTAAAAAGCATGTCTGGGTTAGGAAATGAGAAAGTCTGAACACAATGATAGTGTGCATGAGGATGTGGACACCCAGAGATTGTCTCTAGCAGTTGTAAACAGAAAATATATTAAAATGATATTAGGGGACTTCCCTGACAGTCCAGTGGTTAAGACTTCACTTTTCCAGTTAGGCAGCTAAGATCTGACATGCTTTATGGCCAAAAAAACAAAACATAAAACAGAAGCAATGATGTAACAAATTCAATAAAGACTGAAAAAATACTTTATAAAAAATGATATTAGGCTACTCAGACTTTAAAGGGCTTCCCTTGTAGCTCAACTGGTAAAGAATATGCCCGCAATGCCGGAGATCTGGGTTCAATCCCTGGGTTGGGAAGATCCCCTAGAGAAGGGAAAGGCTACCCACTCCAGTATTCTGGCCTGGAGAATTCCATGAACTGTATAGTCCATGGGGTCACAAAGAGTCAGACATGACTGAGTGACTTTCACTTCATATCAGACTTTAAAAGGAATGATATTCTGAAATATTCTACAGCATGGATGAACTTTGAAAACATTGTGCTAAGTGAAATAAATAAGTTACAGGAAAGAAAAAAAAATACTGTATAATCCCACCTATTACGGTACCTAGAATCAGCACATTTATATGGACAGAAGGTAGAAGAAAGGTTATCAGGGCCTGGGGAAAGTAATAATGGGAAGTTATTTAATGGATACAGAACTTCTGTTTGAGGTAATGAATGAGTTCTGAAAATAGATAGTGGTGATGGGTACACAGCATTGTGAATGTACTTAATGCCACTGAATTGTGAAGTTGGAACTGGTTAAAATGGCAAAATTTATATATATATATATATTTTCAAGAGAACAACTAGGTTTTAAAAAACAGGCAAAGGAACCGAATAAACATTTATCCAAAAAAGACAGACAAATGACTAACAGGTATATAAAGAGGTGCTCAACTTCACTGATCGTCAGGGAAATGCAAATCAAAATCACAATGAAATATCACCTCATACCTGTTAGGATGGCTGTATTGAAAAGGCCAGAGACAACGTGAGTTGGCGAGGGTGTGGAGAAAGGGGAAATTTTTGCACTGTTAGTTGGAGTGTAAATTGGGGCACCACTATGGAAAACTACTGTTTCCCCATCTATTTCCCATGAAGTGATGGGACCAGATGCCATGATCTTCGTTTTCTTCAACCCTGGGATTTCTTTGGAAGGAGTGATGCTAAAGCTGAAACTCCAGTACTTTGGACACCTCATGCAAAGAGTTGACTCATTGGAAAAGACTCTGATGCTAGGAGAGATTGGGGGCAGGAGGAGAAGGGGACGACCCAGGATGAGATGACTGGACGGCATCACGGACTCGATGGACGTGAGTCTGAGTGAACTCTGGGAGTTGGTGATGGACAGGGAGGCCTGGTGTGCTGTGATTCATGGGGTCACAAAGAGTCGGACACCACTGAGCGACTGAACTGAACTGAACTGAACTGAACTATGGAAAACAGTACAAAGATTTCTCAGAAAAATTAAAAATGGAACTACCATATGTTTCAGCACTTCCATCTCTGGACATTTATATAAAAGAAGTGAAATCAGGATCTCAAAGAGTTATCTGCAATCCCTTGTTCATTGCAGCATGTTTCATAATACCCCAAATGTGAAATAATGTAAATGCCCATCAATAAATGAATGAATTTTTTTTAATATGGTTTTTCCAGGAGTCATGTATGGATGTGAGAGTTGGACTGTGAAGAAGGCTGAGCGCTGAAGAGTTGATGCTTTTGAACTGTGGTGTTGGAGAAGACTCTTAAGAGTCCCTTGGACTGCAAGGAGATCCAACCAGTCCATCCTAAAAAAGATTAGCCCCGGGTGTTCTTTGGAAGGAATGATGCTAAAGCTGAAACTCCAGTACTTTGGACACCTCATGTGAAGAGTTGACTCATTGGAAAAGACTCTGATGCTGGGAGGGATTGGGAGCAGGAGGAGAAGGGGACGACCAAGGATGAAATGGCTGGATGGCATCACTGACTCGATGGATGTGAGTCTGAGTGAACTCGGGAGTTGGTGATGGACGGGGAGGCCTGGCGTGCTGCGATTCATGGGGTCGCAAAGAGTCGGACAGGACTGAGCGACTGAACTAAACTGAACTGAACTGATATACATACAATGGAATATTACTTAATATTACTTAAAAATGAAGGAAATCCTGTCATAGGCAACAGCATGGGTGAACCTGGAGGACATTATGCTAAATAAAATAAATGAACCACAGAAGAACAAATACTGCATGATTCCATTTATATGGGGTATATAAAATAGGCAAACTCATGGAAGCAAAGCATAAAATTGTGGTTTCGAGGAATGGAGAGTTGCTAATCAATAGGTATAAAATTTCCATTTTGAAAAATGAATAAGAGTATAGAGCTGCTATATAATATTGTACTTATATTAATAGATAACAATATTTTATGTACATTTAAATATCTGTCAAGAGGACAGATGTTATGTCAAATGTTCTTACCACAATACATTTTTTAAAATTTATTTTAAAAAAAGAGTATGGACTTCAACACTAGATGTGATAGAGAAAAGAGTTAAATTGTTTTCTCAGATTTTTTTTCATATGAACTATTTTTTAAAGTCTTTATTGAATTTGTTGCAATATCACTTCTGTTTTACATTTTAGCTTATTAGCCATAGGGAATGTGGAATTTTAGCTCCCAGACCAGGGATTGACCTGCATCTCCTGCATTGCAAGGTGAAATCTTAACCACTGGACAGCCAGGGAAGTCCCAAGAGTTAAATTTTAAAAAAGAGATACTTTCATAATAAATTGCATACTATAATTTTCTCCTGCTTAGGAATTTAGTGGAAATTAAATCCAGGGCTAATTGCTAAGCAATGTCTAAAGCTGTCATTGGCAAAGCAAGGTCTTTTTCTGAAAGCAATATGTGGCAGTGATGATGAGGAGGAAAGCATGTATCCCAATAATAGAAGCAGTTACTTTATTAATCAGGATGGCTTCCGTGGCAAGTAAGAGCAAATCTAACTCGACAAATTTTATTGGTCATAAACAGAAGTCCCAAGAAAGTACACAATGACTCAGGCAGCTATTAATCTACCAATTTATGACAGCATATGTATTCTTTTCATCTTTCTGCTCTATCTTATTCAGTCTATCATATCCAGAAAGAACTAGGATACCTTTCTTAGAAATTCCCTAACATATCTCTAGACTTGTCCCATCAGCAAAAATGCTGCTGTGTTTGTTTTGTTTTTAATATTCCTCGGTCCAAAGCCTACTTCAATGCAGTTACCTCAAAAAGAAGGATAAGAAGACAATAATAAAAAAAGAGTAAATGACTAAATGGAATTAGACCACTAAGAAAAACACAATTTTTCTTTTAGGAAACTCTGCATATAAAACTCCTTAATAAATGCTTTTCAAGAGTGATGTCAGCATCATGACAATGTGAGATGTTCCCTTTGTCTCTTTCCTTCAATATACAAACAGTAAAACATCCATAACTCAAAGGTGTCTTTGTCCAACACACATGGGCAGCAGAGCATTCCACATAGCTGTCCTTCTAAAAGGTGAGTGGACTAGAAGACAGAGGAGGCGAGACAAGGGAAAGAGCAGATGTCATGCCTGCCATCCTGGATCCCTCCAGCTGAGCCCACAGCTCCAGAGAACCAGGTAGCTTCAGGGGAGGCAGTCTATACAATGCTGGCCTCCTGGCTGCAGGAGATGTTTGTGGCCAAGGGAACCAGAGAGCAGTGGGCATGCAATCTCAGCCCTCCAACTGTGGATGGACCTGTAACTCTGCCTCCTCCATCTGCGGTAATGGTACAAACACCTCCAAATCAATCAACCATTGGTAAGGAAATGAGATTATTGTGATTGATTTAGTGTGACAGAAATTTATTCAGGAGATGGAGTTAGGATTACCATTAATTTTTTTAAATTTTATATTGGAATATAGTTGATTTACAATGTTGTGTTAATGTTAGGTATACAGTATAAGTGATTTAATTATACACACTCATGTATCTACAGAGGATGAGACGGTTGGATAGCATCACCGACTCAATTGACATGAGTTTGAGCAAGCTCTGGAAGATGGTAAAAGACAGGGGGAAAAAAAAAAGACAGGGAAGCCTGGCGTGCTACAGTCCATTATGTCACAAAGAGTTGGACATGACTGAGTGACTGAAGAATAACATATATCTATTCCTTTTCAGATACTTTTCCCATAGAGGTTATTACAGAGATTTTTTTTAATATGAAAAAATGAAAAAAAAAATGAGTTCTGAAAGGGAAGAAAGTTTTAGTAGGCAATCTACCAACTCTGTTCCATCACTAGTCAACTAAGCCAATGGTTACTGTTGGCAATGTGATTGCAGCGTTGACAAATCATTTGATTACTTTTAAAATGCTGATATCTGGATGTTTATGCAAGATTTCTCAATTTTTAAATATTGGCAATACATTCAAAACATTTGAAAATACTTTTTTGGCCAAAATCATTCAGGCCAAATAAAATAAATCTGCAGTCCAAAAACATCCTGCAAGTCACCAATTTATAAACTCTGGTTTATGGTAGTAATTTATTTGTGGTTTATGTTATCAATTTATTTAACTAAAACTTTTCTACTTAGTAATGTTCACTTTATGCTTGCCAATAACTGAATTATACAAATTTCTATAAAAATTTAGTTAATAAAGCTTAATCAATTGTAGTGAACTTCCAATTACACAGCTAATAAGGACTGCAGAAGATAATGTAGGAAAAAGATATTATATAAACCAGAGAAGGTTTATATAATTTTTTTTGTAACTAAGGGTTCTAGTTTGACAGTTTCATGGTTCAAACAGTTAAGATGTTGCTAGTTATTTAATGATGAGTGTGCAATTTTCTCCCAGTTTCCTGTGATTTCTTATTTTTTATCATCATTAGAGGGTGAATTAATTCCTAGCAAGTGAGAAAATAAAGGTGCACAAGTCCTTTAACAAATATTAGCCAGCATCACGGTCAAAAATGGGGTGTGGGAAAGATTAGGAAATTCACCTAATTAGAAATATCAGCTTCATAGCTCATTCTTTAGAATCATCTTCTTTCCCATAAGTATGAAGAACAGAAAATTTTAATTCATACAAAGACTATCAAGAGTATGTCTCTCTTGAAATTTTGTGTCATTAAAGTGTAATCAAGAAATAGTAGCCTTGCTGGGTATTGATGGCAAATAATAGTGAGGAAGTAAGTACATTTCTCTTCCATCCAGATTGTCCAGTCTTCCAAGTTGATCATTTACCCGGCCACACTTGTTTAGGTGTTACTTCAGATTTTTGGGTTGGAGTCCTAAAGAAAGACAAAACTCTTAAATAATGATTTTTTCCTAAAAATGTAGATATTCTATAACCTTTAACTATTAAGAAGTTAAAATGAATTCTTTGTAGTCACGTGTCCTTTTCTATAGATTCTGTGATACTTCACAATGAAGGAGTGGAAACACAGGAGGGTAGAGAAAGAAAAAGAGAAAAACATCACACTGGGATCAAACTATCCATATGGGTACTTCTAGGAAAAAAGGTGGGGATCAGCAGAGCAGTGATATCATGCTGAGTGTTTTTCTGTGGGGAATTTTCTCCATCTCACTATCGCTGGGTAATATTTCTGAGAAAACAAAGAATATTGGGGTCATCACTTTCTAGTAAAGACCCTTACATCTTCATTCTCCTGGTTATTGTCCAAACTAGAGGGCAAACAGATACTAAAGCCTAATGCACAGTTATAGAGATACTGTCCTCCGTGAACATCTTCTTGGAAGACATGGTTAGAATTTCTGTCCTTGATTCTAGGAGTGCTACAAGATTGTAACAGTTTGACTATGTATCATTAGTCTTAGGTTTAGACACTGGATTATCCTTGAAAACAGTAGAAGAAAGTCCTTTTATGTTTCTATGCTATAATAGAAACAAAAATAATGGTCAGGATTAAAAATGTTATTCAATTCTTGTCTTTACTGTACCAATTTCCTTCTTTCAGTCGTTCCTTACTTCCTTGTCACTTACTTTTTTTAAAAGATTTTTTTGATGTGGACCCTTTTTAGAGACTGCAGAATTTGTTACAATATTACTTCCATTTTTTTTTTTTGGTATGTTTTGGTTCTTTGGTCATGAGGCATGTGGGATCCTAGGACCCCAATCAGGGACTGAACCTATATCCCCACATTGGAAGGTAAAGTCCCAACCAGTGGACCACTAGGGAAGTCTCGGCCACTTATTTTAATTCCTACCTGACTCTCAGGGTCCAGTACAGACTCCGACCACTTAGTCAGTGGATCTTCCTCTTACTATACCATTTATACCCCATTCCTTATCCCTTAACCATACTTTCTCTGTAGTATCATCTACTTTGGCACCCATCACATATGAGGTGTTCCATGGGCTTCCCTAGTGGCTCAGACAGTAAAGAATTCGCCTGCAATGTGGGAGACCTGGGTTCAGTCTCTGAGTCAGGAAGATCCCCTGGAGGAGGGCATGGTAACCCAGCTCAGTATTCTTGCCTGGAGAATGCCCATGGACAGAGGGTCACAAAGAGTCAGACATGACTGAGCAACTAAGCACACACAGCACATGTGCTCCATACCATGACTTGCTTTTCCAGCAAAAATGCAAAAATCATTGAAAAAATGACCTTAAATTTTAGTTCTTTCTCATTTACTCACAATAGAGTACCAAGTAGGAGGCAAGATTCTCAGGATCCAGTTGAATGAATGACTCTACCTCTTCATGGGTTTTGGCTTTTATTCTGGATTTCCCTTTATGGACTCTTTTTCATACACTTCCTCCTCTAGAAAACTGTGACTAGTAGAGGCCTTATTCTATCTAGAATAAGGAAGTAAAATCTAATTTATAACACAGTTTTATGTCCTCCAAACTATGCATCTAGAGACTATCCTTTGAAGGAGACAATTCATCTTCTACAGCAGAACCATGTATCCCTTTTTAACAATTATATAACAGAACTATTTTTAACAGTCAAAATAATAGCCATACTAATTTATAGATAGTGAGGAGGTCTTGCTTTCTCCAATATTCCTTTGGGCTACAATCTCTCATGTTAGCATAGAGCATCCTAAAATGGAACCCAGAGTTTGAAAGACATCATTCACATTGGGCATAAGGGTTCTTTCAAACATTGCCAGTGACCATCTGATACTTACAAGAAAAGAGGATGATACAGATGTAGAAATCAGTGGTGGAGGAAAACTTGGATTTGTAGGTAGCTAGCATGAAGGTTAAAAAAAATACTTAATTAAAAAATGGGGCCTTGAAAATAGGTGTGCTTAAAAGAAAGGTTTATGTGGCTGAGCTGGTAAAGAATCCACCTACATTGTGGGAGACCTTGGTTTGATCCCTGGGTTGGAAAGATCCCCTGGGGAAGGGAAAGGGTACCCATTCCAGTGTTCTGGCCTAGAGAATTCCATAGACTGTATAGTCCATGGGGTCACAAAGAGTCAGACACAACTGAGTGACTTTCACTAAATCATTTTCAGATATAGAAAACTAGGAATAATCTAAACCTGTATATTTACATACAGGCTTCCTGAGACTTCTAGGGTGGTGCTAAGGGTAAAGAACCTGCCTGCTAATGCAGGAGATGCAAGAGATGTAGGTTCAGCCCCTCAGTTGGGAAGATCCTCTGGAAGAGGGCATGGCAACCCCTTCCAGTGTTCTTGCCTGGAGAATCCCATGGACAGAGGAGCCCAACAGGCTATGGTCCATGAAGTCACAAAGAGTCAGACATGACAAAAGTGACTTACCATGCATGCACATATGTTTACTGCTTTCATTTAGATGTGTACATACAGTTCAGAAATAAACTCAATGCCAACAGACATAGAAAGCTATGTTCATCATATGTCCATAAAATAGTTATATTAAACTTTGAAAATTGTAAAGCACTATGGAATTTAAAGAATCTTTCATTTGATAAAAATATATAAATTTTAAAAAATGAAATAATAAATTTCTTAATTTCAGCTTCCAAATAAGCACCTTTTCTGATAATGTGAGCTCAGAACTAAGATGGCACCAAGAAACTGGAGGGACAATCATAGTGACCCAGTCTCTGCACTCTGCTGGGTACAAAGGTATCAGGGATGGTTATATTTCAATCAAAAAACATTATTATCAATGTCATTATCATTAACCAAATGCTATCTAAATTTCTAAACTTGCAGGATACAACTAGGGCATTAAAGATTATACATATTACATGTATTGTCATACAAGTGTACATGTTGTTGCTGTTATAGTCTCTAAGTCATGTCCGACTCTTTGAACTATTGCCTGCCAGGGTCTTCTGTCCATGGGATTCTCCAGGCAAGAATACTGGAGTGGGTTGCCATGTCCTCTTGCAGGGGATCTTCCTGACCCAGGGATGAAAACCTCGTCTGATGTCTCCTGCATTGGCAGGCAGATTCTTTACCACTAGTACCACCTGGGAAGTGCACAAGTATACATATTATCATCATTATCAGGATATTGCAAAAGGAATAAGGAATTGACCTAGAATCACACAGAGAGAGACAAAGAGAGGGAGAGGAAGCTGGCATCTACCTTTCTTTTTTTTTTTTTTTTATTCTCTTTGCCTTTTGTAAACCACAGCAAAGTGGCCTCTACATTTTAGAGAGAAAAGCAAAGCAACCTCTACATTTTAGAGAGAGTCTTTTGCATTTAACAAAAGGCAAAGGAGAACTTTCTGAATGTGTAGTTACAAAGCTTGCAGTCCTTGCTACATACTAGTACTACATACTAGTGAGATAGATTTGTAAAACATTGCTGAGTAGAAATGACAGCTAAAGAGAGAGAGAAGATCATAAGCTGGGGTCCACAGAAAACACACTACAGACCCTGGCTCACCTCTTGGGGTTGAACAGTCTTTGCCATCTGTGGTTTCTTCTTTTGATTTTGTAGGCCGTTATCTGTGGTAGACAGTGGCCTGTATGTAAAAGCATAGCATTTACAGTGACTTAGCAGTGTCTTTACCACAAGAGGGAGATGTGAGAGAAGTCTGCTCCTTTCCTTTGCCCTTCTGTGTCCTTCTTGGTAACTGATAGGCTTTTCATCTGCTCCCTAGGACATCCTCCGGGTTTCCCTTTTCTGTAATTCATAATGATCACCACTGATTTTCTTTTTGATTCTCTACCGAGCCATGATATCTAATCACGATGGTCTTGAGTCCAACTTTTATCTAAATTATGTCTTTTAAATAAATAAAGATTTATTTTATTCATTAAATATTTATCAGAAGCCCATTCTGGGTGAATAAGTCAGTCTTTTGAAAATGCTGGAAAGATACTGTAGTGTCAAGATTATGTTTTAAAGACTGACTGATGTAGGTGCAAATCTAGATTTCATTACTTAGGTTGTAAGACTTTAAACATGCTTGCTTACTTCCCTGAGCTTCTGTTTCCACATCAGTAAAAACGTGAAGTCCCTAACCTTGCAGGATTGTTGTGAGGATAAATATATACCTTTTCATCTATAAAGCGGAAATACTAATAAGTAAATCTTATTTCCTTGTGAAGATTAAATGTTCTTATGAAGATTAAATGACATAATATATGCAAAAGGGCTAACCAAGGAGCTCGCTATAAAGCTGTCATCAATACATTTTAAAGACTGTATTTGTATAATGAGTGTTAAAATATTTAATAATGAGAGTTCTTCTTATTATGAATTATAAGCAGTGATAAACAGAAGAAAAAAAGCAGGTCTTCCTGTGAAAAATGCCCCCAATAAACAGAATACCACGCATCTGGTCTGAGAAAAATGTATCTGTAGTTATTTCTGAGTACTTGAAGCAAACTAAAATGAGATGAAATTTGATAATTTGGGTCCTTACATTTATAGTGAATTAGCTGTCCCCAAAGCAGGGCCTACCTCTGGACTAACTTCTGCTTTTCTCTGGAGCTTCGGCATCGGATTACTACAGCAACCACCACAAATATGACAGCCACAGGGAACAGCACCCCAACCACAATGGAGAAGTCTGCAACAAAGAGAACAAGGGCCTCATGAAAATATGATCAGTTCACAAATATACATCACACTGGTCCTGATTTCTTTATCACAAACATCATCGATCCTTTTCCCAAAGAACATGTGTTCCCTGGAAAATCTCTCATAGCCAGTAAAATGAAAATGTATCTTGATAATGATTATCATAATGTTATTTAGATAAAGGGGCTAAAGAGGATCTATGCAGAACATTTTACATGAGATTAGTAAAGCATCAAAATAACTGAGAATTCTTAGAAGGAATACATTGAAAACAAAAGGCTGGAAGATCAGAAAGTGTATGAAGTAAGGGGGATGGCAGAAGAGGAAAGAAACATTTTTTAAAATTCAACCTCGGAATAAAGCATGTAAAAATAACCTGAAGTCCTGAAATTCTACTCCTCTCAGGAGCAAATAAGAAGCTGAGACATAAAAAAGAGAACAAATGGATAATTGATAACTGATAGATAGATGGGACATAAGTGAGTGTTCTATTGACATTTACTCTATATTAGAATTATATTTGGGGGGGTTATAAAATCACTTCATGGGAAATAGATGGGGAAACAGTGGCAGACTTTATTTTGGGGGGCTCCAAAATCACTGCAGATGGTGACTGCAGCCATGAAATTAAAAGACGCTTACTCCTTGGAAGGAAAGTTATGACCAACCTAGATAGCATATTCAAAAGCAGAGACACTACTTTGCCAACAAAGGTCCATCTAGTCAAGGCTATGGTTTTTCCAGTGGTCATGTATGGATGTGACAGTTGGACTGTGAAGAAAGCTGAGCACCGAAGAATTGATGCTTTTGAACTGTAGTGTTGGAGAAGACTCTTGAGAGTCCCTTGGACTGCAAGGAGATCCAACCAATCCATCCTAAAGGAGATCAGTCCTGGGTGTTCTTTGGAAGGAATGATGCTAAAGCTGAAACTCCAGTACTTTGACCACCTCATGTGAAGAGTTGACTCATTGGAAGACTCTGATGCTGGGAGGGATTGAGGGCAAGAGGAGAAGGGAACGACAGAGGATGAGATGGCTGGATGGCATCACTGACTCGATGGACATGGGTTTGGGTGAACTCCGGGAGTTGGTGATGGATAGGGAGGCCTGGCGTACTGCGATTCATGGGGTTGCAAAGAGTTGGACACAACTGAGTGACTGAACTGAACTGAAGATGTTTTCTATTTTATCTACAGTCTAGTTAATGAGTGCAAATTTAATCTTTTGTTATCTCATATATTAATTTCTCATAATAATCTGAAACCACAAAGACCGGGGTTACAAGTTTGAAGAGCAATGCCAACAGCTACTGACTGCTCTCTTATTACAGAGATCACTAAATCAATAATAAGAATACTTTTTTGGCATAAATGCAAGAAAAGCTCACAAACGTGAACACACATGCATGCAGAAAGGTAGAGACCTCAGAAGTAGAATTCTAGGTAAGATAATAATTGTTTAAATACTGAATACTCTCTACCCTCCATAAAAATTTCTATCCAAAAAACAAAAGGTATTTGTGTTAGAAATCGTATAGATATGTTCAGAACTTTTTTAGTGTACTTGCACTAACAACACTGTAGCTAATTTCAAAAGAGTGACATGGTCCAGAGGAAATAAAGACGAACTCAGCAGTACTTCACAGACACCCATAATTTGAAAGGTCGTGGTCTAGGGATAAAGCTGGGGCATGACAAATGGAGAGTATTATAACAGGAAGCAGCTTTAAAGTTGAAGATGGCAGTGTCTGAACAGAAAACACAGTCTTTTCTATTTCTGGAAACGTAGGTCTAGGAAATTTGAACCAGCTCTCTCACTAAAAACAGCAAACTGAACTAAAAAAAAAAAAAAAAAAAAAAGCTTCCTAAAAACACAGAAGTGCTAAAGAATAGGGGGAAATTACTTTGGAGTGAGGGAAAATTAGTTTGGAGTGAGAGAGCAGGAACCCAGAAAGACAGAAAGGACAATGATTCCGGATGAAAGCCCAGAAATGCACAAAAGAATGAAGAGTAAACTGTAGACTTTGGGTGATAATCATGCCTCCATGTAGGTTCATTAACTGTAACAAACATTGCACTCTGGTGGGGGATGTTAGTGGTGGGGATGAATGTGCATGTTTGGGGCAGAATACATGGGAAACCTTTGTACTTTCTACTCAATTTTCCTGTGGAGTTAAAAGCTGCTCTAAAAAGTAAAGTCTATGTTAAAAAAATAAACTGGAAATTTTTATGATGGCCACTAAAAGAATACAAAATAAATGCATAATCTCCAAATTAATAAAAAGAAAACTGGAGTGATTAAAATCCTTATGACGCCCATAAGATAAGAAAAAAGAGAAAAAGGAAGAGACCAGATAGGAAGAATACACCCAAGTATATCAGTAATTACATTTAATTTAAACGGACCAGATTTTTAAAAAATTATTATCAATCTAAAATTTTTTTTAATTTTTATTTTTACTATATTTTACTTTACAATACTGTATTGGTTTTGCCATACATTGAAATTTTTAAATATATTTGTATTTTTAAAATGAGAGGCAGATGTAAAACATGAGGTTTCAGAAAGGATGAAAATAAAAGTAAGAAAAAAGTTAGACCAAAATAAATATGGTACAGCTACATTTTTCTCCATGATCTGTAGACTTTAAAAGGCAAGAAAACTAGAGATACACACAAGCATCTCATAATGACAAGAGTGTTAATTCACTGGGAAGACATACAATTCTAAGTCTTTTTGTAGTGGATATCAAGGTCTCAAAATATATAGGCATTAATAGACCCAGAATTTTCTTGGGCTGCAAAATCACTGCAGATGGTGACTGTAGCCATGAAATTAAAAGATGCTTTCTCTTTGGAAGAAAAGCTATGACAAACCTAGACAGCATACTAAAAAGCAGAGACATTACTTTACTGACAAAGGTCTGTCTAGTCAAGCTGTGATTGTTCCAGTAGTCATGTATGAATGTGAGAGTTGGACTGTAAAGAAAGTGGAGTGTTGAAGAATTGATGCTTTTGAACTGTGGTGCTAGAGAAGACTCTTGAGAGTCCCTTGGGCTGCAAGGAGATCCAACCAGTCAATCCTAAACAAATGAGTCCTGAATATTCATTGAAAGGACTGATGCTGAAGCTGAAGCTCCAATACTTTGGCCACCTGATGCAAAGAGCTGACTCATTGGAAAAGATTCTGATGCTGGGAAAGATTGAAGGCAGGAGGAGATGGGGACGACAGAGGGTGAGATGGTTGGATGGCATCACCAACTCGATGGACATGAGTTTGAGCAAGCTCTAGGAGTTGGTGATAAACAGAGAAGACTTCAGTCCATGGGGTCTCAAAAATTGGACACGACTGAGTGACTGGACTGAACTGAACTGAATAGAACCAGACGTGATAGCCAAGTTCACAATTACAGTGGGGATTTTAACACTTGTGGCTCTGTAATTGGTACAACAAACAAACAAGATATCAGTAAGGATTAATATATTACACACAACTAACAAACATGGATTAAAAAACATGGAAAATACTGCACATAACTGCATAATACATATTTTTTTTGTGCACAGACAGAACACCTATAATATGGGCATATGCTGAGTCATAGAAAGTGTCAGTAAATTTCAACACATTCTCAACACTGTAGATTTTCTGATCTCTATGGAATTATGCTGCATATAATGTTAACAATAGCTAGATAATATGTATATGCATATACATTAAGAAATATACAAATAAACATTTCAAGGGCCAAAGAAGAAAGCAAATGGAAAATTGAAAATAATTTGAGTCAAATGATAATGAAAATATCAGTTACCATATGGGCTACAAACTGAAAACTAAAGATGCAAAGATTTCTTTCAAGAATTTTAAGATGAAATAAATTTAAGCAAAGGGAACTGTATAAAGCAGAAATTGAAATAGCAAAAAAGAAAAGTTTAAAAAAGAAAAACAAACCATAAAGAATAATTAAAGTTTTAAAATTTTGTTAGGATAATACAAAAAAAAGATTTTAAAAAAATGCTATACATCCTATAGATACTGAAAAGATAAGTATTATGAGGAATTTTAAACCAACACATTGAAATTCAAGTGAACGAGGAAAATGTCTAGTAAAATATACTAAAACTTGTATAAGAAGATATAAAAAACCTGAAGGTTCTTATAACTACTAAAGACATTGGATCTTTAATTAAAATATTGCTCAGAACTCTAGGCCCACTTGGCTACTGACAAGTTCTAAACAGATGTTTAAGGAGAGTCTTCCATTCTTATACAAATTTTTCCAGGGAATTTAAATAAATGAGAACACTCCACTTTACTTAACATGATTAACATAATCCTGTACTCAGATTTATAAAGACACAATGAGAAAATTATAGGCATCACCCATGAACATAAAGTAATAGCAGACATCACCCATCAGTATCTATTCAGTTTAGTTCAGTTCAGTCGCTCAGTCTGTTCGACTTTTTGCGACCCCATGAACCGCAGCTCGCCAGGCCTCCCTGTCCATCACCATCACCCGGAGTTCATTCAAGCTCATGTCCATCGAGTCGGTGATGCCATCTAGCCATTTCATCTTCTGTCGTCCTTTTCTCCTCCTGCCTCTAATCCTTCCCAGCATCAGAGTCTTTTCCAATGACTCAACTCTTCGCATGAGGTGGCCAAAGTACTGGAGCTTCAGCTTTAGCATCATTCCTTCCAAAGAACAATCAGGACTGACTCCTTTAGAATGGACTGGTTGGATCTCCTTGCAGTCCAAGGGACTCTCAAGAGTCTTCTCCAACACCACAGTTCAAAAGCATCAATTCTGTGAAGAAAGCTTTCTTCACAGTCCAATTCTCACATCCATACATGACCACTGGAAAAATCATAGCCTTGACTAGATGGACCTTTGTTGGCAAAGTAATGTCTCTGCTTTTGAATATGCTATCTAGGTTGGTCATAACTTTCCTTCTAAGGAGTAACCGTCTTTTAATTTCATGGCTGCAATCACCTTCTGCAGTAATTTAGGAGCCCAAACAAATAAAGTCTGACACTGTTTCCCCTGTTTCCCCATCTATTTCCCATGAAGTGATGGGACCTGATGCCATGATCTTTGTTTTCTGGATGTTGAGCTTTAAGCCAACTTTTTCACTCTCCTCTTTCACTTTCATCAAGAGGCTTTTCAGTTCCTCTTCACTTTCTGCCATAAGAGTGGTGTCATCTGCATATCTGAAGTTATTGAGATTTCTCCTGGCAATCTTGATTCTAGCTTGTGTTTCTTCCAGCCCAGCGTTTCTCATGATGTACTCTGCATAGAAGTTAAATAAGCAGGGTGACAATATACAGCCTTGACGTACTCCTTTTCCTATTTGGAACCAGTCTGTTGTTCCATGTCCAGTTCCAACTGTTGCCTCCTAACCTGCATATAGGTTTCTCAAGAGGCAGGTCAGGTGGTCTGGTATTCCCATCTCTTTCACAATTTTCCACAGTTTATTGTGATCCACAGAGTCAAAGGCTTTGGCATAGTCAATAAAGCAGAAATAGATGTTTTTCTGGAACTCTCTTGCTTTTTCCATGATCCAGCAGATGTTGGCCATTTGATCTCTGGTTTCTCTGCCTTTTCTAAAACCAGCTTGAACATCTGGAACTTCACGTATTGCTGAAGTCTGGCTTGGAGAATTTTGAGCATTACTTTACTAGCATGTGAGATGAGTGCAATTGTGAGGTAGTCTGAGCATTCTTTGGCATTGTCTTCCTTTGGGATTGGAATGAAAACTGACCTTTTCTAGTCCTGTGGCCACTGCTGAGTTTTTCCAACTTTGATGGCATATTGAGTACAGCACTTTCACAGCATCATCTTTCAGGATTTGAAATAGCTCAACTGGAATTCCATCACCTCCACTAGCTTTGTTCATAGTGATGCTTTCTAAGGCCCACTTGACTTCACATTCCAGGATGTCTGGCTCTAGATGAGTGATCACACCATTGTGATTATCTTGGTCATGAAGCTCTTTTTTGTACAGTTCTTCTGTCTATTCTTTCTACCTCTTCTTAATATCTTCTGCTTCTGTTAGGTCCATACCATTTCTGTCCTTTATCGAGACCTTGGCATCTCTAATTTTCTTGGAGAGATCTCTGGTCTTTCCCATTCTGTTGTTTTCCTCTATTTCTTTGCACTGATTTGTGAGGAAGGCTTTCTTATCTCTTCTTGCTATTCTTTGGAACTCTGCATTCAGATGCTTTATTTTCCTTTCCTCCATTGCTTGTCACTTCTCTTCTTTTCACAGCTATTTGTAAGGCCTCCACAGACAGCCACTTTGCTTTTTTGCATTTCTTTTCCATGGGGATGGTCTTGGTCCCTGTCTCCTGTACAATGTCATGAACCTCCATTCATAGTTCATCAGGCACTCTATCTATCGGATCTAGTCCTTTAAATCTATTTCTCACTTCCATTGTATAATCATAAGGGATTTGATTTAAGTCATACTTGAATGGTCTGGTGGTTTTCCCTACTTTCTTCAATTTGAGTCTGAATTTGGCAATAAGGAGTTCATGATCTGAGCCACAGTCAGCTCCTGGTCTTGTTTTTGCTGACTGTATAGAGCTTCTCTATCTTTGGCTGCAAAGAATATAATCAATCCGATTTCAGTGCTGACCATCTGGTGATGTCCATGTGTAGAGCCTTCTCTTGTGTTGTTGGAAGAGGGTGTTTACTATGACCAGTGCATTCTCTTGGTAAAACTCTATTAGTCTTTGCCCTGCTTCATTCCGCATTCCAAGGCCAAATTTGCCCATTACTCCAGGTATTTCTTGACTTCCTACTTTTGCATTCCAGCCCCTTATAATGAAAAGGACATCTTTTTTGGATGTTAGATCTAAAAGGTCTTGTAGGTCTTCATAGAAACGTTCAACTTCAGTTCTTCAGAGTTACTGGTTGGGCATAGACTTGGATTACTGTGATATTGAATGGTTTGCCTTGGAAACGAACAGAGATCATTCTGTCATTTTTGAGATTGCATTCAAGTATTGCATTTTGGACTCTTTTGCTGACCATGATGGCTACTCCATTTCTTCTAAAGGATTCCTGCCCGCAGTAGTAGATATAATGGTCATCTGAGTTAAATTCACCATTCCAGTCCATTTTAGTTTGCTGATTCCTAGAATGTCAATGTTCACTCTTGCCATCTCCTGTTTGACCACTTCCAATTTGCCTTGATTCATGGACCTGACATTCCAGGTTTCTATGCAATATTGCTCTTTACAGTATCGGACATTGCTTCTATCACCAGTCACATCCACAACTGGGTATTGTTTTTGCTTTAGCTTCATCCCTTCATTCTTTCTGGAGTTATTTCTCCACTGATCTCCAGTAGCATATTGGGCACCTACCAACCTGGGGAGTACTCTTTCAGTATCCTATCATTTTGTCTTTTCATGCTGTTCATGGGGTTCTCAAGGCAAGAATACCTAAGTGGTTTGCCATTCCCTTCTCCAGTGGACCACATTCTGTCAGACCTCTCCACCATGACCTGCTTGTCTTGGGTGACCCCACATGGCATGGCTTAGTTTCATTGAGTTAGACAAGGCTGTGGTCCTAGTGTGATTAGATTGACTAGTTTTCTGTGATTATGTTTTCAGTCTCACTGCCCTCTGATGCCCTCTTGCAACACCTACGGTCTTATTTGGGTTTCTCTCACCTTGGATGTGGGGTGTCTCTTCATGGCTCCAGTGTATCTATAAAAGCTATTAAATATTTCCATGTTGGGTTTATGCAAGGAATGCAAAGTTAGATAAATGTTCAAGTATCAATCAATTTATTTTGCAATACCGAAAATGTAAAGAGTTAAAAATCTTAACCAATACATAAAAAGTACTTGATACGATTCTTAGCAAACTAGAAATAGAAGTGAATTTTCTTAGTCAGATGAAGAGGATCTAATATGAAAGAATACCTTTAGATAACAGGGCAAAATACTGAAAGTCTTTCCTAAGATTGGGAAAGAAGTAAAGAGGCTTGCTATCTCTTGCTACTTCTGTTCAACATTGCACAATGTTGAAAAAAAGTACAAGAAATTAAAATTGTGACTATTAGAGAGGAAGTAGCAAAACTGTCGTTTTTCTCAAACAATATGATTGAATATGTAGAAAATATAAAAGAATTCATAAGTTACTAAAATTATTGACAGGTTAGCAGAGGTGCTTCATATAAAAACAAATATACAAAAATTAGTTGAAGTTCTATATTCTCAGTTCAGTTCAGTTGCTCAGTCGTGTCTGACTCTTCATGACCCCATGGGCTGCAGCCTACCAGGCTTCTCCATCCATGGGATTTTTCAGGCAAGAGTACTGGAGTGGGGTGCCATTGCCTTCTCTGATGTACTCTGCATATAAGTTAAATAAGCAGGGTGACAATACACAGCCTTAACATACTCCTTTTCCTATTTGGAACCAGTCTGTTGTTCCATGTCCAGTTCTAACTGTTGCTTCCTGACCTGCATATAGGTTTCTCAAGAGGCAGGTCAGGTGGTCTGGTATTCCCATACTTTCAGAATTTTCCACAGTTTATTGTGATCCACACAGTCAATGGCTTTGGCATAGTCAATAAAGCAGAAATAGATGTTTTTCTGGTACTCTCTTGCTTTCTCGATGATCCAGCGGATGTTGGCAATTTGATCTCTGGTTCCTCTGCCTTTCCTAAATCTAGCTTGAACAACTGGAAGTTCACGGTTCACGTATTGCTGAAGTCTGGCTTGGAGAATTTTGAGCATTTATTTACTAGCATGTGAAATGAGTGCAATTAATAAATCCAATTAATATATATTATATATAAAAATTCTATGGTGAAAATCATTGAATATTATTTGGCAAAATTAAAGAATGCTAAGTAAATGGATACTTATTTCATGTACTGAGTTTGGAATTCAATATTTTATATATGCTCATTCTTCCCCAAGTGAATCTATAGATACAGTTTAGACTAACTTTAAATTCCAACAGGAATTGTGTGTGTAACTTGAAAATCTGACTGTAAAGTATATATGGAAGTACAAAAGCTAATAGCCAACACATTCTTGAAGAACAAAATTAAAGGACTACCTCTAAGATAACAAACTTAAAGATACAACAATAAAAAGAATATTATACTGGCATGTGTGTGGTCAGTTGTGTCAGACTCTTTGTGACCCCATGGACTATAGCCTACCAGGCTCCTCTGTCCCTGGGATTCTCCAGGCAAGAATACTGGAGTGAGTTGTCATTTCCTCCTCCAGGAAGAGGAAATTTCCTCCTAATCCAGGGACTGAACTCACATCTCCTGAAATGGCAGGAGGATTCTTTATCACTGAGTCACCTATGAAGGCCTTATACTGGCATATGGATAGTCAAATAGAACCCCCAGAAAAGTAGAAATATCTCAGAAAGACACACATGCAGACACATATGCTTTTATTGCAAAATTGGTACTATAAAGCATTAAGGAAGGATGATATATTACACGGGCTTCCCAGGTGGTGCTAGTGGTAAAGAACCCACTTGCCAGTTCAGGAGACACAAGAGACAAGGAATTGATCCCTGGGTCAGGAAGATCCTCTGGAGAAAGGCATGGCAACCCACTCCAATATTCTTGCCTGGAGAATCCTATGGACAGAGGAGCCTGGTGGGTTACAGTCCATGGGATCATAAAGAGTTGGACACTACTGAAATGATTTAGCACAACACAGATCTATTACATAAATGATGGTGTGACAATTGAGTATCTATCTGGGATAAAAGTGAAATTGAACACTTGCATCATACACAGAATAATTCCAGATACATTATAGATTTAAATTTGAAAAAGCAATAAAATAATCCTTTTCGGAAGATCATATATGGATATACATCCATAACTTCAGGATAGAAAAAAATTCCTTACTGACCCACAAGAGTTGCTAAAATATAACAATTCTATTTATGCCAAATTACTTAAAGGTTGTAAAGCAATAGGAAGAGGTCCTGAGGAAGAACAGCCGTTTCTAAAAGTAAATGTAATGAAGAGCTCTGTCCTCAGGGCAAGGTATTCATCACCATGGCAACTGGAGGTGAGGCTCTTTACTCTGGCTGCTTCCACAATGAAGGTCTGAGGTCTATAGGAAGATCTGCCTACTGATAGAGCTCTCAGGCAGATCTCCCGTCAGGAGAGGTAAGGTCCAACAAGCATGCACACATGCCAAGAAAACCCCTGTGAGCTAATTCAAGTCAACCTAATCCCACATTCAATGAAGGATCATATATCCTGAAGAAAAATAGCACAGTGCAATATAAGAGAAGAGAGGGTGAAAAAAAAAAAAAATTCAGCTCAGAAGAAATAGAGGTAATCTAGAGAAGAGACTGAACCTGCAAAAATAATGTCATATTCTTAGAGAGTTTTATGAGGATATTATACCTAGTATACCTTCAGTCAAGGCTGTTAGGAAAATGGGACAATCGTAAAGCAAGAAAACTCAGAAAATTAGAATGAAATGACAAATATAAAATTTCAAGAATTTTTTTTTGGTAAAATATAAAAACATAATAGGGTGGGAAATATGATCTAAAACTTGGATGAGAGACTTTGGAGATTAATATCATGGATTCATTACCTACAGAATAGGAATTCCAAGAAGAAAGAGAAAAAGGCACGGAATCTTACATAATAGGAAATAAACGCTTGGAAGAGATGAGCAATTTTCTCAAGTTAGGCATGTAATGTTACGTACTGAAGACCGTGGAAGAACTAGAGCAGTCAGGAGGGGCCCATCCTTCTTTACACTGACACTGCAGCTCGTGGTCACACACCTAGAGGAGCAACGGTTGTTAGTTTTCTCACTGAACTAATGCTCAACACAAGGGCTTATTCATCCATAATTAAGTACATTTCAAAAAAGAAAATGAAACAAAACAAAAGAATAACCCCCTGCTCTGCAGCCTTTCAACTACCTACATAATTTAAGCATCAATAATAGGAATTTTATAATGCCATCTGCAGCAACACAGATGAACTTAGAGAAATGTCATCCTGAGTGAAGTAAGTCAGGCAGAGAAGGAGAAATATCATATGACATACTTATATGTGGAATCTAAAAGAATTGATAAAAATGAACTTAACAAAACAGAAAGAGACTCACAGACTTAGAGAATGAATTTATGGTTGTTGGGGGGAAGGGATAGTTAGGGAGTCTGGGATGGAAATGTATACCTTGCTATATTTAAAATGGATAACCAACAAAGACCTACTTACAGCATAGGAAACTCTGCTCAGTGTTATGCGGCAGGCTGGATGGGAGGGGAGTTTGGGAGAGAATGGATATGTGTGTGTATGTGACCAAGTCCCTTTGATATTCGCCTGAAACTATCATAACATCATTTGTTTAATTGGCTATATGCCAATACAAAATAAAAAGTTAAAAAAACCCAGGAATTTCAGAATCAGGTTCTTTGAAGGAAGTTTTCATTGAATCAAAGTACTAAAGAGTTAGATAAACTTAATTGTTTTAATCATTCAACACTGAAACACTACATTAACATCACCCAAACTGTTTGACTTAAATGACATAAGATTCAGCAAGCTTTGGGAAACACTGTCAAGACTTACTTACAGTGTGTCCTTTGCACTTAGAGGAGCAATTTGCTGATTTGTAAGTTCTTTCCATATCCACACATTCTGCATTAATGCAAACCTGAAAGTGATGTGCAAAACACAAAACTGACATGAATGTCCAAAGATATCACTTATGCAAACTGTTGACTCTTCAGGAGTTAATCTTATATTTTTAGCTACTATCAAGAGCTTCCCAGGTGGCTCAGTGGATAAAGAATCTGCAGGAGATGCAGGAGATGTGGGTTCAGTCCCTCGATCTGGAAGATCCCCTGGAGGAGGACATGGCAACCCACTCCAGTATTCTTCCCTGGGAAATCCCATGGACAGAGGAGCCTGGCGGGCTACAGTCCTCAGGGTCACAAAGAATCAGAAAAGACAGAAGCAACTAACATGCACGCACGCATTGTCATCAAACTTACTTTTTATTCGAGAAATCACAACATCCTTTTGAAAATAGGAAGATGGAATCTAGGTAATTTTTGTAATAAAATATTTAGGAAGTCCTCTCCAAAGAAAATTTCCTTACTTCATTCCTCATGGATTATTCCCTTAATCCACCTCTTTAGTTCAGCTCTGTAGACTGATGGTTAGCACTGAGCTAAGCATTGCACACGATACAAGGTACTGATTCCGAGCAAAATTAACATGGAAAACATGTCAATATCATATCATCTTTAAGATTAAAATAAAAATTTGTGTAAAAATAAGTAGTATTGTTATGATTATATTTATTATTATCAGTGGCTGTCATTTGCTGAGAACCTACCAATTTAGGGGCAGTAAAACTTGCCCAAATTTAACATCCTAGTGCTAAGCATGTAATAAGTACTTATTAAATAACACTGAAGGGGAGAACACACTCATGTATACATGAATGGCATAAACATTACTTTGAAAATTGTGCTCCATGAAACACAGGGAGGCCCTGAGAAGAAAATAAACAAAACAAAAAACAAACAGAAAGAACATTCTGAGTAAAAGCCGCAATTTCAACTCACCATCTTATCTCCACATTTGGTTCCATTGATTACCATGCCAATTTCTTCACTGCTGTCTTCAGGATCAAATAGTTTACATGTCAGGAATGTGACTATACGTCCTTTCCAGGGCAGATAATCTGAGCCACCATGACAGAACAACTTCCCACACATGGCATCTCTGAGGAAAAGCCAAAATTTGCTGCAGTTGAAACACCAGGATCCAAACTGCAGTTTTATACAAATATAAATCACCTCCTGGACTATCAATACTTAACTAATGGTATTTTTCCCTAAGGCAGAGACTCCTAGTTCTCCTTTATACCAGTTTTCCCCTTATTCTTAAGTAACAGAGCCACCATATTCAATGGTTTGCAAGGCCTGGTGTTGCTAAAAAAAACAAACAAACAAACAACAACAACAAAAAACCCTTGTCTCCCAGATTCCCTAATTTTGGCCAGTAACCTAAATTCTGGCCAGTGGGAAGGATGCAGAACCTTAACTTTAGATTCTTGAAGATGGCCTTATGTGAGTGTATATGTTGTTGTTGATGTTTAGACACTAAGTTTTGTCTGACTCTTCAGGACCCCATGGACTGCAGCACGCTAGGTTTCCCTCTCCTTCACTATCTCCCACAGTTTGCTCAAATTCATGTCCACTGAGTTGGTGATTCTCTTCAACCATCTCACCCTCTGCTTCCCCTTTCTCTTTTGCCTTCCATCTTTCCCAGCATCAGGGTCTTTTCCAGTGAGTCAGTTCTTTGCATCAAGTGACCAAAGTATTGGAGCTTCAGCTTCAACATCAGTTCTTAACATCAAGGAGGGCACCTAGGAAGTCAGTTTCTGTCTTGTTTCAGCTGAGGTTATTTATTTCATGAATTGCAGCAGAATAATTCTCTTGACTATAGTTGTATCAGTATAAGGCTGAGCCTTGGATGGCATTCCAAGGCATCATGTAGGTTCCTGAAAGAACCCCTGCAAATTCAGATGAAACTGCCAGGGGATCACTAACGCTCTTCATTCACTAGCAAGGGGAAGAAAGTCAATGTCAACAATATTGGAATCAATTGCTTTTATGCAAAATTTAGAGGAAAGTTTTGAAAAAAGTCTTCTGAGAGTGTTAGAATCAGATTCTTCTGATTACTCTGGTGGCTTTTAGAAAAAATACCACTGAGGAGCAGAGAAAGGCATGCATTCTTTCCAGACTTGAGATGGTATTTTTCTTGAATCATTTAGGTAGAGCTTTAAGAGAAAGGCTCTAAAAAGGTGAAAGTTGCTCAGTCATATCTGACTCTGCGACCCCATGGACTGTAGCCTGCCAGCTTTCTCTATCCGTGGAATTCTCCAGGCAAGAATACTGGAGTGGGTTGCCATTTCCTTCTCCAGGGGATCTTCCCAACCCAGAGACTCAACCCAGGTCTCCTGCATCACAGGCAGACTTTCTATCCTCTGAGCCACCAAGGAAGGCCTAGGAAGGCTCTAGGACCTAGGGAATTTCAGGCTTACTTCTCACTACAAGCAAAAATTATTAAGAAGTGATCAGAAAGCCAGTCTGTGGGAAGAAATGAAATGCTTATGCCTTTGGTTGCAGAAATTATCCAGTATTCACACAAGCATTTATACAGGACAAGGGTGTGTGTACACTTTACAGAGGAAAGATGGAATTACCCTAGCCTTTTTTCCCTATCATAACTTCTCATACTAAATATTGCTACCCACTCACCCTACTCCCACACACATATAGAATCTTATTAATAGATTCTCTCCTGATTTCCTATAAAGGAGAGCCCACAAGGCATGACCATCTTTGAGGCTCAGACTCCCCAAAAGATGATCTTCTGTCCAAAATAGTTTGTTTGGTAATAACTATCATTGAGAAAAATTAGTGTTATTTCAACAGAAAAAAACTTGGAGAAATGCTGATCTTTTTCATTCAGTGTCTTGTTACACATTAGTTTGCACATGCAAAGTTTGGAACAGGTATTTCACCTATTATCATTTAATTTTTAAAAATCATCTTAGAACTGTAGAATCCAAGGGAAATACATAGAAAAATCTCAAGTTCATTGATTACAGTGTTTTATCTTTTCTTTTTTAAGACTATCAATTTTTTTATGGAAAACAAATTCTTTAGGTCAGTTGTCAATCTTTTCCCTTACTGTATTTTTTTCTTTATGGAATGCCATGATAAGTTAAAAAAAAAAAACTGTACAATCATTGTGTTGCTTATTCCTCTGAGAAGATACATATTTCTACCATAGAATCATCATGAAATGCAGTAGATGGAAAAGCATCTGAAGCATACTGGAGAATAAGTGTACACATTTCCAACGAGGCCCATTTACTCTTGTATGTTCCTTCTCAAACATTCATTCTATTTAACAGCAGCTATACTTGGTGTCCTTTGAAGCATGCATTATGAGAGATTGAAAAACGGGAATCATTCCCTATTTACCTTTTTAACTCAGTGCCTAGCCTAAAATGAAGCAAGTAATCTCAATGAATGTTTATCAAATAAATGATGCCCCAATTACTTTCTCTTTAAATGAGATAAATCAGCATGTGTGAAAATGAGCAGGAAGTTCAAATACCAAGGCCACTTACTTTGCTTTACAGGGAATGTGTGTGTTGTTCACTTTTCGACAGTATCCATGAGTTGACCCATCTTCATTTTGTCTAAAACACGACTTATCTGCAACCTGGGCTCCTGGGATCAAACAAGGTCAGTAAGGTCATAGATGGAAAGAAGAAAGGTAAGTAGTTCAGTGCTACAAAGGATTCATGAAACAGAAAGCCAGCATGAAAAACACGATTTTAGCATCATACCTCTTCTTGGAAATACAGTTTACTTTGATATGATATCAAGAGAGATGTCTGGAGTTAAAAAAATCTTTTGGAGGGCCTATTTTTGAATGATAGCTATCTAAATATTTGGAACTATCTGTAAGACTGAAGACTTAGCTAGAAGGGCCATAGTTATCCTAGCAGCAGCCCACAGGCAGATACTGGAATGCTGTCCTGTCGGAGGGTACACATGTGACAGGTACACCCTATGCTTAGTCAGACTTCTACTCTGCCAGGAAGTAATGTGCATCACAAGTTTAATTTCTCATGCAATCTTCATCAGATGGGCAATCAATGGTTAAGAGCTGTGTGATATGGTTAATTGCCTTAAACTTTCAATTTGCTCTGTGTAAAAATGATGACTCTGTGATAGTATGCCCTCATAATGTTATTATGAGGATTTTTTTAAAGTTTTTAGGATTATATCTTTTTTAAAAAACAAACTTTATTTATTTAGATGTTTGACCACACCTGGATTCATGTGGGATCTTAGTTCCCCTACCAAGGATTGAACCCATACCCTCTGCATTGGAAGACAGAGTCTTAACCATTGGACCACCAAGGAAGTCCACTATTAAGAAGATTAAATGAGTTAATCTATATGAGCCACTGAGAAGAGTGCCTGGTCAGTAGAACATGGTGTATAAATATTACCCATTCTTATTAGCATTCTCATTTTGTTGATAAAGGTACAGAGGGTGGTATTGGTTAAAGCCACAAAGAGAGATGAAAAATCAGACTTCAAATCAAGTTCTATTGAGTCAAATGCCTCTATCCTCCTTTTTCTAATGCCTCTACTCCTTCTCTCTCCTCTACTTTAAAGATCAATAAGGAAGACCTAGAAAATATGAATCCAGCCTCTGAAAAAACTACAATGAAGTTAAAAATAATAAAAAGCCTATGGAGTCTAGGACTAGCAGATACAAACTATTATAGGATGGTTGAGAAATAAGGTCCCATCATATAGCTCAGGGAACTACATTCAATATCCTGTAATAAACCATAATGGAAAGAAATACAAAAAACTGTCACTGTTTGCAGATGACATGATACTATATAGAAAATCCTAAAGATGCTACCAGAAAACTACTCATCAATGAATTTGAGCTCCTCAATGAATTTGAAAACTACTAGAGCTCATCAATGAATTTGGTAAAGTTGCAGCATACAAAATTAATACACAGAAATCTTGCATACCTATATACTCACAGCAAAAGATCAGAACAAAAGATTAATCAATGGAACAGAATAGAAAGTCCAGAGATAAACTCACATGCCTATGGTCACCTAATCTATGATCAAAGAGGCAAGAATATATAGTGGAGAAAAGACAGTCTCTTCAGTAAGTAGTGCTGGGAAAACTGGACAGCCACATGTAAAAGGGTGAAATTAGAACTTACTAACACCACACACAAAAATAAACTCAAAATGGATTAAAGACCTGAATGTAAGGCCAGATGCTATAAAAATCTTAAAGGAAAATATAGGCAATTCACACTTTGACATAAATCACAAGATCTTTTTGACCCACCTCCTAGAGTGATGAAAATAGAGACAAAATAAACAAATGAAACCTAATTAAATGTAAAAGCTTTTGCACAGTAAAGGAAACCATAAAGGAAGGACGAAAAGGACAGAATGCTACTTCGGCCATGACGAAACACTGTCACTTGGAATGATACGGTTTTCCTGTGTATGGACACGGAGAGAGGCAGACATACCAGTGACATTGGGCTTGTCCTCGTACCTGGTCCCCAGAGGTCAGTGCACTGCTGCTCCAGGGTGGGGCACGTTCCCATCCGGCAGTAGCCTCTCCCATTCTGGCAAGGGAAGCCATTGATTTGGTATCGATCACTGGGGCAAAAAGTAGATTTGCCATCACACATTTCAGGCAGGTCACACTCATCTTTTGCTGGTCTGCACACCTCACCAGCCTTTTTTAACTGTAGGGAAATAAAAATGTAGACATGGACTTTTTCCACCTGACCTACCACAATAGCTCAAATTGATGCAAATTATATTTTCCCTGTGGCCTTTAATTAGCAATGTGTACCTAGAGGTATTGTTCTATTTTAGTTTATATTTGTATTGTATAAGCCAAAACCATCTCCTATAATGTCTCTTCCACTGACTTTGGCCAAGCCCTGAGTTGTTAAAGCAATCAATACTTCTGAATTTGTAGAGCAACTGCTATAAAAATAACAATGAAAAACTACTTTAGAACACCCAGCAATATTATAGATGCAAAGAAGGAAGTTACCTCTCCCTTTGTTAAATGTATCTTTCTCAAGTTTTTTAAGGAGATTTAAATCTGCAGCTGCAGAAATTTACTGGTGAAGTGAATCTTTTGTAATAAGGAAGATAAGCTTCGAAGCCCAGATCAGCATGCTCTGAGATTTTCCCAGGCATCGAGTTTCCTAATCCTGAATTCCTTTTAGTGTAATATTAGATATTTCTTTTTCACTCACATCTTCTTATGGAATGATTTATTAGGAAGGAGAAACAAACCAAAACCATTCGTTTGCTGTGTTAATTCCATTAAAATCTGTTACTGCAAATCTTGCTCTTATTTGCTCAGAGAAATGTTAGTCAAAGAAGTCCTGCCATTCAGGCAGATCTAAAGAGGCCTGTATGGATACTGGAATCACCTCCTTCCTTAGCTGAAGCAACTAGGTATGTTCTCACTCCAGGGTTCTTGCCTGAGAAATCTCATGGACAGAGAGGTCTTGCGAGTTACAGGCCATGGGGTTGCAGAGTCAGATATGACTCAGTGACTAAACCACCACCACTTCACATCAAGAAATTTTTAATATCTTTACACTGGTGAGAGCATATAATCAAAACTTTCATTGGGGCCTATGAGACCCTGCAAAGCCCCTCTGCTCCAGTCAAACTAACTTTCTTATCTGATGTCACACAGACCATGCTTTACCTTCTGTTTATTCTTTCCTTATTTGGAATTTTTTTTTCTTTCTGTTTATATAAAATCTGCTCTACTTCCCAAACTGTTTGAAACCCTAATTTTTCCATGAAAACTCCTCTGATCCCTTCAATGTGGACCATTGCTCCTCTTTTCCACATGTAGTAGGAAAACAGCCCAGAATTTGGATATGAAAGACACATAATTTGAATATGAAAGATACATACTTGGCTCTGTTAGTGGTTAGATGTGTACCCTTAGCAAGTGAGTTTAATCTTAACTTTATAAGCCATTATGAAAATTAAGTGAAAAAATATGTGGAAAGTAATATACCCAAAGGTTATATATCATTATAATATCTATCTGGCATTTAATCATGTATAGTATTTTCATCCATTTCAAGTATGTATAAATATATCCTCACCCTAAGGAAACAGCAAATATTTTGAGGAAAAATACCACTTGTGTGTGTGTGTGTGTGTGTGTGTGTGCGCAATGCAAGAGACACAGAAGTTGCAGGTTTGATCCCTGGGTCAGGAAGATCCCCTGAAGGAGGAAAATGGCAATCCACTCCAGAAGTTTTGCATGAAAAATCATATGGACATGTTAGGTAGTTAGAATAGGAAAAAGGAGTCCAAAATGGTGGTGTCTAAAAGACAAAAAAAAGGGGAAAAGCCTGCAAAAATGGATCAAAAGAAAACCCGTGGACTGGATTGAGAACTTCAGGTGGAAAAAACATACCCACTTCTTGGCTAGCTCAATTTTCATAGGGCAGGCTCAGTGGGGAGGAAACAAATGCATAAAAGGAGGAAGCCAAGATGGATTAAGGCCTCTCCTTTGGGGTCAGCACACCCTCACGCCTTGAGGGTGTACTATCCTTTGCTTGCCAAATAAAACTGAGCTATAACTGAAATGCAACACTGGTCCGCCGTTTCAAATCTTTGTTGCAGTGAGACAGAACCAAGAAAATTACAGAATCCCCTGACATATCTAGTGCCGTGACTCAGATGTAACCTGGCTGAAACAACCTCAGCTCACCCCCAGTGAGGCGGAGACCAAGCACAGTAGAAGAACAACTTGGTGAAAGCTCACATGCTGGAAGCTGAATGCGAAGGAAACCCAGCACAGTGGAAATGACAAGAAGCCCAGTGTGCTGGAAACGGGGACAGAAATAACAAACTTAGACAAAAGCTCATGAGGCTCAGTCTCAGATTCCAGAAGACCTCCAGTTTAGGTAGGAGGTCCTCGCCCCCATGGCTGGATGGACATATGGCTAACAGAATCTTAATTCCTTTACAGTCTCTTGTTTCTTATTTCCTTGAACCCCCTGTGGACAGATGAATGGCCATGGGCACAACTGAGGGACTCTGGCAGGGGCTACTCCCCAGTGTGTCCTGAAGGCTCCACTATCTGCTGTGCCCTAGTAGCTGTTGCCCAAGTGGGTGAAGGTTCTTTGGTCCTTAACCTCCTTTGTGCCTAGAATCAGGCCAATGAAAATTGTGGGCACAGATCAGGCATTTAGCAGTTTTTCCAGCAAGTTATGAAAGGGGTTCCTTGGCATGTTTTTCCCACTGTTTTTTCTCCCGTCCTTTAGCTCCTCTCTCCATCTATGCCTCTGTTTACAAAGTATTGGGCAGGTCATCATCTTTCCATTTCTGAAAGTTGTGTTTGAAACTGTTTGCCTAAGATTGGGACTGAAACTCATGTGGCAGGAACTCTGTGCTATGCTTAGTCACTCAGGCGTGTCCAATCAGGACTTGAGCCCAGCCAAAACTCATGGTGCCTGGTTTTAGCACCTAATGAAACTCAGGTTCTTAATGTCTCATTGCAAAAAAGTTTGGTGAGAGACACAGCGATAAGTAAGAGGTAGATTTGTTTGAATTCACAGGGAAGCACAGTCCACAGAGTGTGTGCCATCACAGAGGGTATATATGGTGGCCATGAAATGTGATGTGGTTAGTTTTTATGGGTTGGGTGATTTCATATGCTAATAAGTGGGAGGATCATTCCAACATTTGGGGAAACACTCTTCGGTCTTTTGATAGTGCCTTAGAACTATCATGTCACCTCCAGATGTGTCATTTAGCTTGCAGATTGAAAGCTTTTAGTTGAATTTGACTTGTCTGCATCTTGGACCCATTTGATTTTAATTGGTTTATGTTATGCCCCTGGGCTATATCAGTCTTTCAAAAGTTGTGCCCTGCCTGCTTCAGTCCTGTTTCATGCTCTTTTCATGAGCCCTGTCCAGGCTCATAGTGTTGCCTCTACAATCTTCTGGCAGGACAACCAGAAAACAGCTAGCTCTTGGGAGGGAAATACTGTATAATATCCAATCTCTCTAGAGATTCACACCTTCATCTTCCATGTTTCCCACAACAGATGCAACAACAGCACCTCAGTGAACCTGCTAGGGTGGGTGACAGGCCCACAATGCCTGCTAGAAGTTAGTCTGTTGCTGGCATCCCTTCAAGGGCAACTGGGCTTTCAGGGACCATGTTTGCCACTTTGGGAGTTAACCCTGCAGATTGTTTGGGCCCAAACCCTTACCACCCTTCTCCTAAAGCTACAAACATACCCCTGGATGAAATCTCCACTCCATTTTGTGGAACATCTGATCTGTTGCCTCTTATCATTTTGTCCTTAAGCCACTTACTAACTCCTAAACATTAAACCTGCCCCTACTGTAGGCAACATTGCTCCACCCAGCTTATTATTAGAATACTCTTAAAGCCCCTAACAAGACCAGATAACCTGCTCTTTTGTCATTACTTCTGTTATTACCTAAAGTGAGTCTATGACAATGAAATGTTTACCATTGGAAATACCCTAAACTGCTCTGGAAGACTAAGGGAGGAAATCAGTGACTTACATTTCATCAGAGAAATAAGAGGATAAGGTTTATGCTTATTTCCTCAGATTCCCCGCCCCAGGGCACAGGCTTAGATTGCTTTACATCATAGTATCTATTCCCATCTGTGGTGGACAAACCAGCAATGAGTTAAGATTACAACCCCTTAATCCTACCCAACACTAGTCACACTAGAGTCATTGGGAATGCCTAGTTCCAGTTTGGGTGTCCCAGGAGGTTAACCTGCCTCAACCTGCCTAGGAATCTGGTCCTTGGGAGGTTGTCATGCCTCAACCTGCTCGGGGATCCACAAGTCCAGGGGTCCCAGGAGGTCTACATGGCTTGACCTGCCCAGGGACCCAATTCTCAGGAGGTCGCCATGCCTCAACCTGCTTGGGGATTCAATCTCCAGGAAGTTGTCACATCTCAACCTGCCTGGGGATCTGCACTCTGACCCAAGTATGCCTGCCTCTCAGGTTACAACAGTACTGGGTAGGATAAGCTTCAGATAAACTCACCCCTAAGGAAGTCCACCCAAGGAAATAGAAGGAAGCCTATTAGTTGTGGGACTTTGCCCAGTCTCAGCAATAACTCAGGAGTCCAATAAGAACCCTACTGTCTTTCTGGAACATCTAAAAGAGGCCCTCCAAAAGTTTATCAACTTAGATGTTTATGAGGAACAGGTGATCTTAAAGGACAAATTGCTGTCCCAGTGTACATTAAACCCCTAGTTGCAACAGCTATGGACAGCATCAAGACCCTGCTGCCTCTTTAGATGAGATGGTCCAGACAGCCACCAATACCTTTTATAACAAAGAACAACAGAAGGAGGCCAAGGCCCAGGAAAGGGAAAGAAGGAAAGAAATAAGGCATGCCCAGATGCTGGCTGTCTTCCAGGGAAGCCCTATGGCAAACTCCGAGTCCTTGAAGGACAAGGCACAAGAAACATGCCTAAACTGTAGACAGGTGGTACATTGGGCCAAAGAGTGTCCAAACTGTGACAAGTCTGCTAAAATGGCTTGCTACAAATGCATCAATTGGGACACTGGGTGGCACTCTGCCCTTGGGACCCAAGAGCCTCAAGGTCAAGCACCAAGCCTTCCCTCTTGATGGTTCAACAGGACTGAAGTGGCCTGCTCCAGCCAGCCTACCTGTCACAGATAACCTTCATGGAGCCAGAGCCAAGGGTCCAACCAGATGTGGCAGGTAGGTCCAAGAATTTCTTTGTTGACACAGGGCTACCTACCCTGTCCTGACCTCCTACTCTGGAGCATTCTCCTCCCAAACCTGTGCCATTTTTGTTGCTATAGGAAAAACAATAACAAAAAGATTCACCCAAGCACTTCTGTGTTGCTGGGATGGACAAATATTTTCCCACCAGTTTCTGGTGGTCCCTGAGTGTCCTATTATTAGGAAGAGATCTTTCCTTGCTTTTGAAATCTTGTAGCTACTGCAGTCCTGATAGAAGATGCTTTAAAACTCTCTTTTAGGGGCAAATTAGCTATTTTTACCAGCCACCAAGTGAAACAACTCCTGAATGGGAGAGGCCATTTATGGATGTCTGATCAAAGGATCCTCAGATATCAAGTAGTGCTGATGGAAAATTCAGGCCTGACTGTATCCTCTTGTGAGGTTCTTAATCCAGCTATGTTCCTGCCTAGCCCCGAGGACTCTCTCCCATTTTACTCTTGCCTAGAAACTTTGGACCACTGGACCAAACCCCAAGAAGGATTGTCAGAAGATCCTCTGACCAATCCTGAGGAAATCTGGTACACTGATGGAAGAAGCTTTGGATGGAAAAAGAAGAGCTGGATATGAAGTAATCTCCAATTTTGAGACCATACAGGCTAAACCTTTGCCACCAGGTACTTCAGCCTAATTGGCTGAGCTAATAGCCCTGACTCAAGCTCTACAGCTGGGAAAAGGAAAAAGAGTAGCCATTTACACTGACTCCAATTATGCCTTTCTGGTCTACATGCACATGCTGCTATTTTAGGAAGAAAGAGGCCACTAGACCACACAAGTGTCCCCAATCAAATATGGTGATCAAATCCTTAGGTTCTTGGAGGCAGTCCATCTGCCTGCTGAGGTTTCAGTCTCCCATTGTAAAGGACACCAAAAAGAGAGCAGCATTACAAAACAATGACCTAATAGGTGTTGGCCACCTTAGTTCCACAGACTAATTTGCCAGAAACCCCTTCATATTCTGAAAGTGAGACCCTTAAAGCTAAGAGTGAGTGCTTTCAAGAAGATCATATGAGGTGGTTCCAAAAGGAGGGACTCCTTTTCCTGCCTGGGAACCTCCAGTGGTAGTTGGTTAACTCCTTATATGCCACTACTCATTTAGGGGAGTAAGTAAAGTAAATGTCGCTCAGTCATGTCCAACTCTTTGCGACCCCATGGACTGTAGCCTACCAGGTTCCTCCGTCCATGGGATTTTCCAGGCAAGAATACTGGAGTGGGTTGCCATTTCCTTCTCCAGGAGATCTTCCTAACCCAGGGATCAAACTCAGGTCTCCCGCGTTGTAGGCAGATGCTTTACCATCTGAGCCACCGGGGAAGTCTATCTAGGGGAGAAGGCCCTCCAAAGATTACTAGAAAGGGCTTTCAGAGGGACAGGCCTCCAAACGACTATAAGGCAAGTGGTCTCTTGTCCCACTTTCTAATTAAACATCTCCTAAGCAGCTTGAGGATCCCAACTGGCCCAGCCTGTCCAATGATGTGGGTCCTATCCCGGAGAGGACTGGCAGATCGACTTCCCCCAGATGCCAAATTCTCAAGGGTATAAATGTCTACTAGTCATGATAGATACACTCACAGGATGGATTGAAGGCTTTCCCACCCACATTGAGAAGGCTGAGGAGGTGGGTTAAAAAAAAAACAAAAAACTGTTCCATGAAATCATTTCAAGATTTGGTCTGCCCAGCTCATTACAAAGTGACAATGGGACATCATTTACTTCTAAGGTCACCCAAGGGGTCTCTAAAGCATTGGGCATTACTTATTACCTTCATTGTGCCTGGAGCCCCCAGTCTTCAGGAAAAGTAGACAGAGCCAACCAATTCTTAAAGTCAATGATAAAAAAGATAACTTAGGAGACCTCCCTGGGATGGAAGGAGGCTTTACCAATATCTCTCCTCTGTACCCATATTGCCCCTAAGGAACAGGTTGGTCTTAGTCCTTATGAGATACTATATGGGAGACTTTTTGTTTATGTCAATGACCTCTTCCTAGACCCAGAGGTTCAGACCCCCTAGTCTTAATCCATGGCCTTTGGGCAATTCCAACAAGATATACACTTGTGGGTTGTCAACCAAGACCCAAAAGATTCTAAAGACCTACCACAATATGCTCCAGTGACTCAAGTCCAAATTAAAGTCTGGAAAGATGGGTCCCCAAAGGCTCAACTCCAGCCCAAATGGAAGAGCCCCCTATCCTGTAATACTTTCTACCCCCACAACAGTCAAGGTACCAGGACACAACTCCTGGATGATTTACTACTAATGAGTCAAGTTGTGGAAGAAAACAGAAGAGGACACTCAATACACCTGTAAGCCCCTAGGAGATCTCAGATAACTATTCAGGACTAAAGATGAGTGCCATTCTAATGAACACCCCCAAAATTAAGTTTCTGAGGACGAGATTTCTCAGGATAGCTCTAAAGAGCCAACACAGCTTGGCAGGGGTGGTACTCCAAAATACAGAAAAATCCAGAAGATGATAGATTTCCTGATCCCTGAACAAGAAGGGACTTGAGCCATCTTGAATGAGATGTGTTGTTTCTGGGTAAATACCTCCAGCTAAGTCTCACAATCCTCAAGAAAAACATTCAAATCCTAAGGGATCTCAAAGAATGAGCTCAAAGAACAAGCTGGAGTGTTCTCAGGGTGGCTACAATCTCTCTTTGGGGAATCTTTCTCTTGGCAAGGGGGCATTTGGAGTTGGCTTAATGCCACTACTGCAGAAGGCAATGGCAACCCACTCCAGTTCTCTTGCCTGGAAAATCCCAAGGATGGAGGAGCCTGGTAGGCTGCCGTCCAGGGGGTCGCTAAGAGTCAGACACGACTGAGTGTCTTCACTTTCACTTTTCACTTTCATGCATTGGAGAAGGAAATGGCAACCCACTCCAGTGTTCTTGTCTGGAGAATCCCAGGGATGGGGGAGCCTGGTGGGCTGCTGTCTATGGGGTCGCACAGAGTCAGACATGACTGAAGCAACTTAGCAGCAGCAGCAGCAGCAGCAGCAGCAATGCCCCTACTAATCCCTGTTATTACCATATTGATGCTGCTTATGATTGCTCCATGTGTTATCAATTGTTTAACCCATTTTGTCTCTGCCCAGGGCAACAAGCTACAAAATGCAGTGCTAGTTCAATAAGGATAGATGAAACTACACCCGACCATGGAAAATATCACTCACCCTTAGATGGACACCGCTATAAGGACTCTGAGGCTTGAGACTAGAAAGAGGGGGAGCTCCAATGCACCTTGCATCCCAGCTCAGCAGGAAGTAGCCAGAGAGAACCTGATGCCCCTTTTCCCAAAGAATTGGGTATCCCATCTTGAGGGGGGAATGTTAGGTAGTTAGAATAGGAAAAAGGAGTCCAAAATGGCAGTGGCTAAAAAAGAAAAGGAAAAGCCTGCAAAAATGGAACAAAAGAAAACCTGTGGACTGGAGTGAGAAGTTCCTGTGAAACAGACATACCCGCTTCTTGGCTAGCCCAATTTGCATAAGGCAGGCTCAGTAGGGAGGAAACAAATGAATAAAAGGAGGAAGCCAAGACAGATTGAAGCCTCTCCTTTGGGGTCGGCCAACCCTCATGCCTTGATAAGTGTACTATCCTTTGCTTGCTGAATAAACTGAGCTGTAACAGAGCTGTAACACTGGTCAGCCATTTCAAATCCTTGTTGTGGCAAGACAGAACCGAGGAAATTACATACTCCCCCGACAGACAAGAGGAGCTTGGCAGACTACAGTCCAAAGGATTACAAAGAATCACACACTACTGAGTGACTAAGCACAGCACGCACAGCTTACAAGCTACTTTTTTTTTTTTAATCACCCATAATCTCTAACAAATGGGACTTAATAAATACTTGCTGAATACTACTTGCATTCTCCAATTTTCTTCCTTTTGGCTTTCTTTATTTCTTTCCTCTCCCTCCAACATCAAAACAAAACAAAACCAAAAACAAACAAAAAACATCTATCCCAAACACTACCTATAACCCAGCATGCCATCTGCATATTCCTTTTTCACATGATTACCGTGCATTTAAAATGTATGCAATTCTTTGTTAAGTGAGCATGAATCAGATTCTGGACCTTAACGATCAGTCTAATTAAGAAAACAGATAAATAATCATAATACAGAATTCTGTGCCATAGTAGAATGTAATATGCTAAATTCTTAACTGGAAGAGAAATTCAAAAAAGCCCCACAGAGAAACTGACAAAGCATCCTCATCCTAAGTCTTTTTTTCTAAGAATTTCACCTGGAAGTGACTTCAAGGGATGAAGATAAAGGAACCCCTATATTATTCAAAATAAACTTTCCCACTAAGCCATTATTAAAATGTGAAATAAATTCATATTTTATGGGAAGACAAGAAAAATTTAAACATAAAAAAGTATCTCTGCCCTATGGCCTCCTCTCTCCCCTGAATGTGCATTGTGTATCTGCATTAGGATGAACCAAACCTCCCCATGGGCAGAAATACCTGCTTAATCATAAAGAGCAACATCCTCCCAGCACCAACAAGACAACTCCTTAAAAATAACTTTCCTTCTTGAGCTTGTAAGGGGCCATGATGGCACGTAGATCTCGATTGTGCAAATTATCAATAATATGTAAATTAATGTATTTATCTTGAAAAACACACAACTGTGCTTTGACTCCTAATGGGGCTCACTGGTTTCCAGAGCATTATGAGATGCTTTTCCCCAGTTATGATCCTCAATTTGACTAGAATAAAATTTTCCATTTCTTTCTTAGATTAACTGATTCATTTTTTGTCGACAAAGAGTATATGCAAAGAGTTACTGGACTTGGTCCAAGAAAATCCCATGGCATCAGAAGAAACAGTAGGTAGGAATAACCAAAAATTGGCTTTCAGTTCAGTTCAGTTCAGTCGCTCAGTTGTGTCCGACTCTTTGCGACCCCATGAATCGCAGCACGCCAGGCCTCCCTGTCCATCACCAACTCCCGGAGTTCACTCAGATTCACGTCCATCGAGTCAGTGATGCCTTTAGAACTGGTCATATTTGGAGTTTGCCATTTAGTGGCTACAGTATTTTGTATATTTTCTGTTCTGAGACTCTGTCGCCTCAAAAACAAAATTGAATAATAATATCTACCTCAAAGGGCTGTCAGAGAATTAAAGAGCCCATGTTTGCAAAGTGTTCAGTGAGGACTTGAGAGATGGTAGCTAACATTATTTTACAGACAGAAAAATATTACTTTGCCTGTTTCATTTAACATAACCTCTAAGATTTTAATACAGAAAAAAACAAAGAGCAAACATAATTATTAAGGTATAAATAAATAATAATCTTACTTGGCATTTTTCACAGCATTCTCCTAATGCACATTGAACATTTTCTTTCACTTTACATGTTTTTGCATCACAGCAAATGTTGGTACATTCCTAAGAAATCCAGAAACAAATGTAAATGCCAGATTAGCTTTTGGTCTCATTTTTGCACTATTCATAATATAATTTATTAATCACACAGACATTCCTTTGATATGGTCTGAAAATAATTTGGGGGACAAACACAAGCTTAACATTAGAAATATTGATTTTATCTGAATTCAACTTACGTCTTTTTTTTTTTTTAATATCTTTTCTAGCTTCTCCAATCTACCAGATTAATACTAAACGTGGTCTATTTTTGGTGACATATGAAATAAAACAAAATAAAGGGATAGTTTTTTGAAAATCAAATTCTTCTAACTAATGAACATAATTAGTTCAGCTAATCAGTTTTGTATCTATCCAGCAGTAAGCTTAAGCTCTACAGCATGTACAGAAAATCTAAAAATATAGTTCTTTATTCAAGTTTGACATTTAACTCAATTCTCTGTAAGGCAATATACTTTATCTTCTTCTCTCCTCCTTGTTTCTGGGAAGTCAGACACCTACACCAGGCATGGGGGAAAATCCTACTGGGGAACCTCCCCTTGTAGCTGTTTAGATTCAGTCAAAAGGTGTGATGTATTTAGAGTCACAAATTTTTAGTGTTGAAACTGTTGACCTTATTTCAAACAAACATCATCTGGGAAAGTTTCCTTTTTCCCACAGAAAAGATAAATGTGTAATCCTATTTTGAAGTTAGGCTTCTCAGGTGGTGCAGTGATAAAGAATCCATCTGCCTGTGCAGGAGACAGAGTTGGATCCCTGGGTTGGGAAGATCCCTTGGAGGAGGAAATAGCAACTCATTCCAGTATCTTTGCCTGGAAAATCCCATGGACAGAGGAACCTGGTGGGCTACAGTCCATGGGGTTGAAGAGTTGGACACTGAGCCAGCTTGCACGGTTTTCAAGTTACTGAAAGGCTCACACCCTAAGGGCTTGGCCTGGTACTCACTTGAATGTTAATAAGATAGGGGCAAAGGTCTCATTCAGAGTCCTGGCTGCCCTGTCAAGAGGGTGGGACCAAGCCAGGCACTTTGAACGATAACAATTTCTGAGTCCCAAAGCAGTAAGAAATGATTGAATCCCAGGGCAGGGAGGCTCCAGGGTTGCTAAAACAAACACACCTAACACCTGAATCCAGATTTTGGCTCCTCCATTTATCAGCCCAATGATCCTAAGCAAGCTATTTCCACTCTCAGATCTCAATCATAGGGCTGGGTCTAAAGTAACTGCCCAGTAAGTCTTAGGCACATAAGAAACATGAGGTGTTTCTCCCAAAAAAGGAGGGTTGAGAATATGAAGCCCAAACTGCTGAGTGGAATTTATAAAACAGAAGATGGGGAAGGAATCTTGAGAAGGAAACAAAGATCTTAAGCAATTCAGCATTTTTTGTGAGAAAGGTTGACCTGACCACTGTCTACAAACACAAATCTACAGAATTACAGGAAACACAAGGTTCATTTGGGTTTCCCAGGTGGGACCAGTGGTAAAGGACAGGCTGCCAGTGCAGGAGATGTAAGAGACTCCTGTTCAATCCCTGGATGGGGAAGATCCTCTGGAGGAGGGCATGGCAATCCACTCCAGTATTCTTGTGTGGAGAGTCCCGTGGACAGAGACATATGGCAGGCTACAGTCCATGGGGTCCCAAAGAATCAGACATTACTGAAGTGACTTAGCATGCACACATATGTTCTTTTACAGTTCATCTCTTAAGCAATTGAAAAACAAACTAGATCATTTTAAAAAGAGCTGATGGTACCTCAGGGGTCCCACAATCACAGTCTTCTCCCATTTCTACCAACTGGTTCCCACAGATCGGGGTGGATATGATATCTGTAGGCAGTGGAACATTAAAGAGGCAATTGGATAATTTATCTTCAAAGAATTTTTCAAAGCTGGCCCGGCTGCAGGAACTGAAGGCTGTAGGTATATTTTTGCTGTAAAGGTAAGGAAAGAGAAAACAATACAATCACACTGAGTAGATAGGGAGAACTATCAGATGCTGAGTGTGATATACTCAAAACATAACCCAAAAGAGCGAATGGAATCCACTCAGAAGCTGCTAAAGCATGAGCTCATTTCTTTGTGCCTGAATTGGCTCACCTGGGCAAGTAGAAACACCTCCAGCTTAATGAGCAAGTATGGCCACATCTCAAAATAGAGCATCCAGGCTGCTGTTTAATAAACTGAAAATTCTTCTAATTTATCCTGATAATCTCATTCATTCAGCCTTAGGTCATTTTGGTTGAGAAACACTAAAGGCACTAAAATTATGTTTACTTATATGTTTAAGAATTCACTTTCCTTCAGAGGAAGTTAAATTGATAGCCTCTTTTCATTCCACAAATAAGGATGAGGTTTAAAAAGGCAATGGTGGAAAGATAGGAGGGAAGGAATGGGGGTTTGGGATTAACAGAGGCAAACTTTCATATATAGGATGGATAAACAACAAGGTCTTACTGTATGGCACAGGAAACTATATTCAATATTCTGTGACAAACCATAATGGAAAAGAATATGAAAAATAATATATAGATATATTCATGTGCATATATATACATATGTATATACATATATATATATGAGTCACTTTGCTGAAGAATACAGCATTGTAAATCAACTGTACTTAAATAAAAATTAAAAAAAAATTTTAATAAAAATGCAGTGATATCTGGAAGAGATAGCATAAGATATGTAACTGGCCTGCAAGTCATATTCTATTTTGTGGAAGAGCATGGGAGACTTAACTTTAGCCTATGTGAACTGAGAGAGGGAAATATAAGAGAAAATGAACACATCAAAGGAATTATGGGGTTTTTAAAGATAAAATTCCAGAGCAGTTTTGCCTCAGATGAGGCAAGAGTATGTAATCTCTTTTCAAAGACTTTCTCTTCATCTTCCTGTGAGAATATTCTTTTTTAAAAAAATTTCTGTTAGAGTATGGTTGATGCATAATGCTGTGTTAGTTTCAGGTATACAGATACAAAGTGAATCAGTTATATATATATGTAAGTCCATTCTTTTTAAGATTCTATTCCCATATACGCCATTACAAAGTACTGAGTAAAGTTCCCTGTGCTATACAGTAGGTCCTTACTAGATATCTATTTTATGTATAGTAGAGTGTATATGTCAATCTGAATCTCCCAATATATTCCCCACCTAAACCCCTGGTAACGTAAGTTTGTTTTCTACATCTGTAACTTTATTTCTGTTTTATAGATAAGTTCATTTATACCCTATTTTTAGATACCACGTATAAGTGACATCATATATTTGTCTTTGACTTCACTCAATATGACAATCTCTAGACCCTCTATGTTACTGTAAATGCCATTATTTCATTCTTTTTATGATTAATATTTCATATGAAGCACATCTTCTTTATCCATTCCTCTGTCAATGGACATTCAAGTTGCTTCCATATCCTTGCTATTGTAAATTATGCTGCAATAAACATTAGGGTGCATGTATCTTTCTGAATTATGTTTTTCTCAATATAGATACCCAAGAGAGGGATTGCTGGATGGTATGGTAGCTCTCATTTTATTGTTTTAAGGAACCTTCATACTGTTCTCCATAGTGACTGCACCAACTTATGTTCCCACCAACAGTGTAGGAGGGTTCCGTTTTCTCCACACTCTCTCCAGCATTTACTGTTTGTAGTTATTTTTTTTTAATAAATATATTCTTTTATATAATTATTTTACTTATTTACTTTTGGTTGTGTTGTGTCTTCGTTGCTGGACGCAGATTTTCTCTAGTTATGGCATGTGGGAGCTACTCTTTATTGCTGTGGCTTCTCTTGCTGTGGAGTGCAGTCTCTAGGGGCACAGGCTTCAGTAGTTGCGGCTTGCAGGCTCTAGAGGGGCTTAGTATTTGTGGCGCACTGGCTTACTTGCTCCATAGCATATGGGATCTTTCTGGACCAGTGACGGAACTGCTGTTGCCTGCATTGCAAAGCAGACTTCTAGCCACTGAACCACCAGGGAAGCCCTGTTTGCAGATTTTTTTTGACTTTCCCTGGTGGCTCAGACAGTAAAGTGTCTGTCTACAAGGCGGGAGACCTGGGTTCAATCCCTGGGTCAGGGAGAGTCCCTGGAGAAGGGAATGGCAACCCACTCCAGTACTCTTGCCTAGAAAATCCCATGGATGGAGGAGCCTTGTGCAGGCCACTGTCCATGGAGTCGCAAAGAGTTGGATATGAATGAGCGATTTCACTTTATTCTGAGCAGTGTGAGGTGATACCGCATTGTAGTTTTGATTTGCCTTTCTCTGATAATGAGTGAGTCGAGCACCTTCCCATGTGCTTTTTAGCTGTCTGTATGTCTTCTTTGGAAAAATATATATTTAGATCTTCTGTCTATTTTTTGATTGGATTGTCTGTTTTTTTTTTTTTTTTAATATTGAGCTACATGAGTGGTTTTTGGAAGGTTAATCCCTTGTCAGTTGTTTCATTTGCAAATATTTTTTTTTTTCTATTCTGAGGGTTGTCTTTTCATTTTATGGTTTCCTTTGCTGTGCAAAAGCTTCTAAGTTTAATTAGACCCATTTGTTTATTTTTGTTTTTATTTTCAATCCTCTAGGAGGTGGATAGAAAAAGATCCTGCTGTGTTATGTCAGGAGTGTTCTACCTACATTTTCCTCTAAGAGTTTTATAGTATTACACCTTACATATAGGTCTTTAGTCCAGTTTGAGTTTACTTTTGTGTATGGTGTTAGCAAGTGTTTTAATTTCTCTTCGTTAATTAGATTTTTCTTCTAAAACTTTTCCCTCATGAGCAATCAATCTGAATTCACTGAAACTGTGGTAAATGCTAATTATCTTCTGAACCCAGATCTTGTGCACCTAAGATGAGGATAGAGTGACATGTCACCCCAAGAGCAAAGAGACAATATGTTTAAACTATGTCTCAGTTAATGAAAAACATTACATAATATATATAGTACCGTGTGATGGTATGGGGCTTCCTTGATGGCTCAGATGGTAAAGAGTTTGCCTGCAATGCAGGAGACCTGGGTTCGATACCTGGCTCAGGAAGACCCTCTGGAGAAGGAAACGGCCATTCATTCCAGTATTTTTGCCTGGAGAATTCCAAGGACAGAGGAGCCTGGTGGGCTACAGTCCTTGGCATCACAAAGAGTGTGACGGTATAGGTAGACTGGTATAGACCCACATCCATGATCATGTCCTGATGCTGCTATTTAATAATTTGAAAGTTTGAACAGGTTGCTGAAGATGACAGAAAAGAATAGCACAGCCCAGAGTGAACCCAAAACAGGAATAAGTATCATCATCCCAGAAAGGCTTACCTTAATGATCCATCCATCACACATTCTATAGAAGGGCACTTGCAATTGTAGTTGTCATGAAACATTCCGAAGTTATGGCCCATTTCATGGGCCATGGTTCCTGCAACCTGAAGTGGGTTGTCACTGTGATCCTGAGGATAAGAATAGAGAGACAGATCCTCTGGTTTGCAAAATGAATTATCATTCAGGAAATAATTAAATATTTTTACTGTAGCCAAGTGGAGTAGAGAGTCTGATTTTAGCTTCAGCCTCCTCACCTTGTCAACGTGGTCTACTGGAGAAGGAAATGACAAACCGCTTGAATATTCTTGCCTTGAGAACCCCATGAACAGTATGAAAAGGCAAAAGATATGATGCCAGAAGATGAGCCCCCCCACCTCATCTTCTGTAGGTGTCCAATATGCTACTGGGGAAGAGCAGAGAAATAGCTCCAGAAAGAGTGAAGAGGCTGGGCCAAAGCGGAAATGCATTGTGCATTTGTGCAGATGCAGTTGTGCACGCATCTGGTGGTGAAAGTGAAGTCCAATGCTGTAAAGAACAAAATTGCATAGGAGGTCCATGAATCAAGATAAACTGGAAGTGGTCGAACAGGAGATGACAGAATGAACATCAACATTTTAGGAATCAGTGAGCTAAATTGGATGGGAATAGGCAAATTTAATTCAGATGATCATTATATCTACTACTGTGGATGAGAATCCTTTAGAAGAATGGAGTAGCCTTCACAGTCAACAAGAGTCCAAAATGCAGTACTTGAGTGCAGTCTCAAAAAATGACAGAATGATCTTGGTTCATTTCCAAGACAAACCATTCAACATCACAGTAATCCAAGTCTATGCCCCTAATGCCAAAGAAACTGATGTTGAATGGTTCTATGAAGACCTACAAGACCTTTTAGAACTAACACCAAAAAAAGATGTCTTTTTCATCATAGGGGATTGGAATACAAAAATAGGAAGTCAAGAGATACCTGGAGTAACAGGAAAATTTGGTCTTAAAGTACAAAATGAAGCAGTGTGTGTGTGTCTGTGTGTGTCTGTGTGTGTGAGTTGCTCAGTCATGTCTGACTCTGCAACCCCTTGGACTGTAGCCTGCCAGGCTCCTCTGTCCAAGGGATCCTCCAGGCAAGAGTATTGGAATGGATTGCCATTTCCTTCTCCAAAATGAAGCAGAGCAAAGGCTAATAGAGTTTGCCAAGAGAATGCACAGGTCATAGAATACCCTCTGCCAACAACACAAGAGATGACTCTACTCATCAGATAGTGGAATATGAGAATCAGATTGATTATATTATTTGCAGACAAAGATGGAGACGCTCTACACAGTCAACAAAAATGGGACCTGGAGCTGACTGTGACTCAGATCATGAGCTCCTTATTGCAAAATTCAGACTTACGTTGAAGAAAGTAGGGAAAACCACTAAGCCATTCAGATATGACCTTAATCAAATTCCTTATGATTATACAATGGACATGACAAATAGATTCAAGGGGTTAGATCTGATAGAGTGCCTGAAGAACTATGGACAGCGGTTCATAACATTGTACAGGAGGCAGTGATCAAAATCATCCCAAAGAAAAAGAAATGCAAGAAGCAAAATGGTTGCCTGAGGAGGCCTTACAAATAGCTGAAAAAAGAAGAGAAATGAAAGGCAAAGGAGAAAGGGAAAGATATACCCAAATGAATGTAGAATTCCAGAGAATAGTAAGGAGAGATAATAAAGCCTTCTTAAGTGAACAATGCAAGGAAATAGAGGAAAAACAGAGGGAAGCCTGGTGTGCTGCAGTCCTTGGGACTGCAAAAAGTCAGACTGAACTGAGTGACTGAACAATAGCAACAACAAAGGTAAAACAGATAAGCAGAGATGTATAATAAATCCCAGCAACCATTAAAAAGAAAAATCAATAAAAATCTAATAATGGAGGTAAATGAAATTATTTTTTGAATACTCAATTTTAAAAAAGCAGAAAAAATAGAAGAGATAGTATAGGAAACATCTAGCAAGATGACAGATCTTAGTTCAACAATATCAGTAATGTATTACATATAAATTACTTAAGCATACAATGTAAAATACATATTGTCAGACTAGATAAAAAAAAAAAAACCCAGGTGTACACTGTCTTGCATAAATCTTCTTTAAATGGAAAGAAGCCCATATGTTAAAAATTAAAGTACAGCCACTATGGAGAACAGTGTGGAGATTCCTTAAAAAATTGCAAATTGAACTGCCTTATGACCCAGCAATCCCACTGCTGGGCATACACACCGAGGAAACCAGAATTGAAAGAGACACGTGTACCCCAATGTTCATCGCAGCACTGTTTATAATAGCCAGGACATGGAAGCAACCTAGATGTCCATCAGCAGATGAATGGATAAGAAAGCTGTGGTACATATACACAATGGAGTATTACTCAGCCATTAAAAAGAATACATTTGAATCAGTTCTAATGAGATGGATGAAACTGGAGCTGATTATACAGAGTGAAGTAAGCCAGAAAGAAAAACACCAATACAGTATACTAACACATATATATGGAATTTAGAAAGATGGTAATGATGACCCTGTATGCAAGACAGCAAAAGAGACACAGATGTGAAGAGCGGACTTTTGGACTCTGAGGGAGAGGGAGAGGGTGGGATGATTTGGGAGAATGGCATTGAAACATGTATACTATCGTGTAAGAAACGAATCGCCAGTCTATGTTCGATGCAGGATACAGGATGCTTGGGGCTGGTGCATGGGGATGACCCAGAGAGATGGTATGGGGTGGGAGGGGGGTTCATGTTTGGGAATTCATGTACACCCGTAGTGGATTCATGTCAATGTATGGCAAAACCAATACAGTATTGTAAAGTAAAATAAAGTAAAAAGAAAAAAAATAATAAATAATAATAAAAATAAAAATTAAAGGAAGGAAAACGTTGTATCAAGTAAACCGTCCACAAAGTATTATACTCATATTGGATAAAGTAGACTTTACAACAGGAATAATTCAGGAAAAAGAGGAACATTATATGATAAATGGATCAAATCTAAATTGACCTGAATATCCAAATAATACTTGAGTCCAAAAAGAAATCAAAATGAAGATTAGAAAAAATATTAACTTAATAAAAATGAAAACAAACATATCCAAATATCTCAGATGCAGCTAAAACAGTGCATAGTAAGAAATTAATAGCATTAAATGATCGTATTTGAAAAGAAAAGTCTCAAGTTCATGATTTAAAATTCTTCCTTACTTAACTAAAAAAGAACAAATTAAATACAGAGAAAGCAAGAAAAGAATCAATAGTCAAGACAAGAATGGAAATCAATGAAGTAGAAACCAGGAAAACCATAGGAGCATTAGTAAAGCTAAAACTGTTTCTCTGAGATCAATAAAATTGATATACCCTAGCCAAACTGATCATGGGGAAACCCTCCCCCACTCCACACACACACAAATTACTCATATCATGAATGACAGAGGGGAAATCACTATATATTCTACATATATTAAAAAGATAGTAAGGAAATATCATCAACAAATTTATGCCAACTTAAATTAAATGGACAACTTTCCTTGAAACACAAACTACCATGGCTTACTTAAGAAGAGATAAATAACCTGAATAGCTCTGTATCAATTGAAGAATTGATTGCATGCTTAAAAACCTTGCAAAAAAAAAATATTGGGCCTGTATGGTTTTACTGGTGACTTGTACTGAACATTTTACTATGTTATACTACTGATTTGGGGCTTCCCTGGTGGCTTAGTGGTAAAGAATCTGCCTGCCAATGCAGGAGACGTAAGAGATGTAGGTTTGATCCCTGGGTTGGGAACATTTCCTGGAGGAGGAAATGGCAACCCTTTCCATTATTCTTGCCTGGGAAATCCCATGGACAAAGAAGCCTGGTAGGCTATAGTCTATGGTGTGGCAAAACAGTCAGACACGACTTAGCAACTAAACAACAACAATATTGATTTGACTCAAATAGTCCAGAAAAAAAAAAAAAACTGATTTTATTCAAATATTCAAGAAAATTGAAAATTGCGCCTCACTGTATATGGTCAAGTTTATACTGATATTTGCCCTGAGAGTAAAACCTGAAAAAATACATACTATAGGAAAAGACAACTACAGACTAATATCCCAAATATAGATGCAAATATCCTCATGACATGTTAACACGTTGAATTTAGCAATGTATACAAGATATAATACATTATGACCATGCCAGGTTTATGGTGAATGTGCAAGACTGAGTCAATATTTGAAATTTAATGTCATTTCCCACATCAACAGATTAAAGGAGAAAAACAATATTTTCTCCATAGATTCAGCACAACAGCCCTTGACAGACTTGAACTGTAGAACCAGCAATTTTATCTTTAAACAAACCTTAATGACGCCAGCAGAAAAATCAGGAGAGCACATTGTAGACATGTAAGCAAGGCCCACAGTTGTTCCAGAAAATGCTACTGTCCTGTGAAAAAGAAATAAATTGATACAACTTATGATTCTAATTGGGCTTCCCAGGTGGGGCTAGTGGTAAATAATTTGACTGCCAGTACAGGACACACAAGAGACTCAGATTCCTGGGTGGGAAAGATCCCCTGGAGGAGGAAATGGCAACCAGCTCCTGTATTCTTGCCTGGAGAATCCCATGAAATGGGCTACGGTGCACGGGGTTGCAAAAAGCCGGACACAACTGAAACAACTTAGCAGGCACTCATGATTCTAATAATAGACATTTTTTTCTGTAGACAGTTGCTCTAGAATGCTGATTAGCAGAGAAACTCACAACACTTTTTTTATATGATGGCTGTCATACCATCTAAATCCAGGCATCTGGATGTAATCACTGTTAATATTTTTGCTTTATAAATATAAATTAGATTATATATGTATATAAATATATATATTAAAGTGAAAATCTTTCATTTTAATTTATATTTTCCTCATATATTTTCTTATATGTTTACTTTGATTTTCTTTTAGCACTGCTATAGCTGTAGCTGGATTTGGAATTTGGGCCCATTCTGAAAGCTTTTGTATCATTGAAATATGTAATTGAAATGAAATTTCGTTATGCAATTGAAATATCTGTCCTGTTTAAGAGATATTTTAACTACTTGCATTTGTTCACATAGATAATATATTTGGTCTTTGGTCATTTTAATTTTTTTTTTAATTTATTCCATTTTGTTTTCCTTTCAGTTTGTAATTATACCATGTGCTTTTTTGGCTATTGCTATTGTGCTATCTGTTCAAGATAGTCACTCTGGTCTGTCTCTAGAAATTTGCAAAGTATGCATTATTTTTCAAATTCCCTTAGTAGATGCATTTACATAAAAAGTTGAACCTATATTTTCCCACTTATCAACATCAAGCATGGAGAGTGTACATTTTGCCATACAAAAATGAGGAAATTAGAGAAATTCCTTCCACTTTCCATTCCTTATGGAGTTATCTGTTATTTTGAAATGATACTTTGTGTCATACATGATACTTTAAAGATTTATGGCATTTGTATTCTCTTTTAAAATTATATTAGAAAATTTTTATATTCAAGTCTACATTCTTGTGGATTTAGTGCTTGCTCCTAGCTCATTTATAAAAAATAAAATTCTCCTCCATTATGGAGTTCACTATTTTGCTTTCTCTTTCCAGTGGAGAGAGTTCATTTGGAATCTTAAGAGTCCATATTAGGTTCCTACCTGATGATGCACAGGTATAGGTGTATTTTGTTAATTTGTCAGAGAAATGGTAAGACTCAATTTACACATGATAGCACAGTTATTTCCTCTACCGTTATCTTTTTAGTCCTTGTATCCTGTTTATTCTGGTCTGTTCAGGAAATCTACTCTTGATATTGGATTACCATGCCTTATCTGTACAATCTGTCATCCTGGCCATGATTTATATCTCTCTACCTTAATTATTTCACTACACTAGAATCTACTACAATTTGAGCTTTATCCTGGAGCCAGTGTTCAGTTCAGTTCAGTTCAATCGCTCAGTCGCATCTGACTGTTTGCAACCCCATGAATCGCAGCACGCCAGGCCTCCCTGTCCATCACCAACTCCCCGAGTTTACTCAAACTCATGTCCATCGAGTCAGTGATGCCATCCTCTGTCATCCCCTTCTCCTCCTGCCCCCAATCCCTCCCAGCATGAGAGTCTTTCCCAATGAGTCAATTCTTTGCATGAGGTGGCCAAAGTACTGGAGTTTCAGCTTTAGCGTCAGTCCTTCCAATGAACACTCAGGACTGATCTCCTTTAGGATGGACTGGTTGGAAAGAGTCTTCTCCAACACCACAGTTCAAAAGCATCAATTCTTTGGTGCTCAGTTTTCTTCACAGTCCAACTCTCACATCCATACATGACCACTGGAAAAACCATAGCCTTGACTAGACAGACCTTTGTTGGCAAAGTAGTCTCTGCTTTTGAATATGCTGTCTAGGTTGGTCATAACTTTCCTTCCAAGGAGTAAGTGACTTTTAATTTCATGGCTGCAATCACCATCTGCAGTGATTTTGGAGCCCCCAAAATTAAAGTCTGCCACTGTTTCCACTGTTTCCTCATCTATTTCCCATGAAGTGATGGGACCAGATTCCATGATCTTAGTTTTCTGAACGCTGAGGTTTAAGCCAACTTTTTCACTCTCCTCTTTCACTTTCATCAAGAGGCTTTTTAGTTCCTCTTCACTATCTGCCATAAGGGTGGTGTCATCTGCATATCTGAGGTTACTAGCCAGTCTAGTAAAAGTTTAATTCCCATATTGTTATGCTTGTAGCTCACTCATTAAATTTTGATACTTCTGTTGTGTTAGTAGTTCCAAAAAATGAGGTATGTCTTGTGCTGAGTCTTTGAGTCTGGAATTCATCTTTCCAAACTAAGAAACTGTGGTGGCTCTCCTTCAAAGATAACCCCAATGAACCAGCTTTGCAGTATTCATATCCTGTGTAGCTGCTGCTATTGTTATTCAGTCGCTAAGTAGTATCCAACTCTTTGCGACCCTATGGACTATAGCCCACCAGGCTCTTCAATCCTTGGGATTTTCCAGGCAAGAATACTGGAGTTGGTTGCCATTTCCTCCTCCAGGGGATCTTCCCAACCCAAGGATTAAAACTGTGTCTCCTGCATTGGCAAGCAGGTTATTTACTGCTGAGACATCAGGGAAGCTCCCATTATCTAAACCCTGTCTTTCTGTTCTGTTACAGACCAAATAACAATAAAAAAAAGCTTCTGATGAATCATTGCTCCCATATAACTTCTCTCTCTTAAAAAAAAAAAGAAAAGAAGACCACATGAGACGTAAGATCCAAAAGAATATTTTTTAAACTTTTAGCACCCTATGTGTAAATCTGTAATGTTTCGAGATACCATTTGCTTTGCCAAGACTTTCAAAGCTGTCCATGCCAAATACCACAGAACATAAAAAGGGGAAAATCTATACATACGTGAGTAGCTGAGCAACATCATGGTGCTTTCTCTTCAGGAGGACAGCTGTCCTCCATTTAGAAAAATTTTCTAAAGTGAGGCTTGCATTGGAAGATATATCTATCTTGTCCTTGTCATTCCAGATCTCCATCCCAATTAAGGCCACGTAAGTATTGAGCTTTTTATAAAGCTGTTAAAAAAGAAAAAAAATGGCAAAGCAACTATTCATAATGGTGATATTATCTTTTAATATTTTCTATGCACTCCAGATTTTCAAACTTATTTCCAACTACACTGCAAAAACCTTATTTCCAAACATACTTGGGTAATGGAAGTTACCATCTCTTTTGGCAGACGCTAGCATCCCCATTTGTAGGCAAGACAGACACTCTTAGTTCAAGTCTATAAACTCCTGTTTTTGGTGACAAAGGGTCTATTGAAACAAACTTTTCCTGCTTGCAACCTCAAGAAATATTAAAATATTCTGCTAGTAGTTCATGACTATGACTTCACTATAAATGTATTTCCTCAATTGCAATGTAACATTCTCAGAGTCATAATTTTTCAGAATTAACAAGCTTGGCTATATTTAAAATGGATAACCAACAAGGACCTACTGTATAGCACAGAGAGCTCTGTTCAGTGTTATGTAGCAGCTTGAATGGGAGAGGAGTTTGGAGGAGAATGGATACATAAATATGTATGGCTGAGTCCCTTCACTGTTCACCTGAAACTATCACAATATTGTTCATTAGCTATACTTCAATACAAAATAAAATGTTAAAAAAAATCTTGCTATGGAAAATAAATAAATTTTTAAAACGAATTAGCAAGCTTGACTCAGTGCTGATTTGAACATCAGAAAAGGAAAAAGCTACATGGAAAAGTCCTGCATATAAATGAGTTACAATAAAGTAAGGGACCTCTGTTATCGGACGGATTGAACCAAAGAATCTACAGCACATATAGGATACCTTTAGAAATAACCAGTTAAGTTTATGAGACAATACATTTACTTTACAGATAAAAACTTATATTGCTACTATAGTTTGTAAAACTGCACTGGGTTGGTCAAAGAGTACACACTTTCAGTTATAAGACAAGTAAGTTCTGGGGGTCTAACGTACAATATGGGGATTACAGTTAATGATATTGTACTATATGCTTCAAAATTGCGGAAAGGGTAGATCTCTAAATGTTCTCATCATTAAAAAAAAAAAACAAAAAGCTGATGGAATCATGCGGCATGATGGAGGTGTTAGCCTACCTATCAGGTTAGCCAAACTAATCATTTTGCAATATATAAGTATACCAAATCAGCATATTGAATACCTTAAATCTGTTCAATATAATATGTCAAATATATCTCAATGAAGCTGGGGAAAACCGCAGTTAAGACTTTCTCTTGGGGAAACTCTGTGCTAAGAAATTTGAGAAGACATTTTTTAAAAAAGAAAACAAGAAAAGTGTTGAGGTATGCAGTTATCATCAAAAGGGAAGTAAAAATCTAACCAGATTAAAATATTGCTTTGCTTGTTTTCCAACTTTCTTATTTCTCTCTTCCTTTTTTTCACCCACCTGACAAAACTTCAGCCCTGGTTAAAATAAACTGCCCTTTCTGTTTCTCCTCCATCAAGCTCTGATTTCAGATAGGGGAAAGCAAATGATGCTGACTGCTTTCACTCAGAAGACATGACCACTAACCTCAAGTGGTCTGAACCACCCTCCAGCAAACCTGCTGTATTTCCAAAGTCCATTCACTCTCACAGCCTTCTGCACATGCATCTCTTTCTTAAACATTCTGGCACTTTCTTTCAAGTCCTCACTTTGAGCAGATTCATTGAAGAGTACAGATGCAACCAGAAGAGAATTTCCACAAGCTCCACCCATCCACCCACACTGGTCTACACCTGTTCAAACAACCTGTACTTCCCCTTCTTCACTATATGAATGACAGGTCTGTGAGCCCAAGGCCAACTTCCCACCAGACCTGCCATATCACCCCATATCAGCGATTCCTCTAGCAATTTTTCCATCTTTTTTGCATTGCTGGTGTTTATTTTATTTTATTTTATTTTTTAATTTTATTTTTACTTTATTTTACTTTACAATACTGTATTGGTTTTGCCATACATTGACATGAATCCACCACAGGTGTATACAAGCTCCCAATCCTGAATCCCCCTGCCACCTCCCACCCCATATCATCTCTCTGGATCATCCCCATGCACCAGCCCCAAGCATCCTGTATCCTGTATCGAACATAGACTGGCACTTCGTTTCTTACATGATAGTATACATGTTTCAATGCCATTCTCCTAAATCATCCCACCCTCTCCCTCTCCCTCAGAGTCCAAAAGTCCGTTCTATACATCTGTGTCTCTTTTGCTGTCTCACATACAGGGTCATCATTACCATCTTTCTAAATTCCATATATATGTGTCAGTATACTGTATTGGTGTTTTACTTTCTGGCTTACTTCACTCTGTATAATCAGCTCGAGTTTCATCCATCTCATTAGAACTGATTCTAATGTATTCTTTTTAATGGCTGAGTAATACTCCATTGTGTATATGTACCACAGCTTTCTTATCCACTCATCTGCTGATGGACCTCTAGGTTGTTTCCACGTCCTGGCTATTATAAACAGTGCTGCTAACAAACACATGAAAAGGTGCTCAACATCACTCATTATCAGAGAAATGCAAATCAAGACCACAATGAGGTACCATTTCAACCAGTCAGAATGGCTGTGATCCAAAAGTCTACAAGCAATAAATGCTGGAGAGGGTGTGGAGAAAAGGGAATCCTCTTACACTGTTGGTGGGAATGCAAACTAGTACAGCCACTATGGAAAACAGTGTGGAGATTCCTTAAAAAAATTGCAAATAGAGCTGCCTTATGACCCAGCAATCCCACTGCTGGGCATACACACCAAGGAAACCAGAATTGAAAGAGACACATGTACCCCAATGTTCTTTGCAGGACTGTTTATAATAGCCAGGGCATTGTCAGTGTTTAGCCTTCAGCGCAATGATTCTCATCAGAATCAAGAGGACGCCTCATTGTGGTGAGGGGAATTTCTCTTTGTGATTTTTCCTCCTTTGAATTATGCCCCATTTCTCTGCTCCCATTTATAGCAAAAACTTCCAGAAAAAAAAAAATCTGTATTTGCTGTTTCTAAGTTCACTTCTCTCATTGTTTCTGGACTCCCTAAAATCATGATTTTTACAGTGTGTTGCTTCATCCAGGAGAACAATAATTTCTTTGTTAAATCCAATGGCCCGTCCCTGGTCCTCAGGAGCATCTCACATCATTGATTATGTCTTTCCTTGATAGTTATTTGTTTCAGGTAGCTTCTACAACCACAACTTTTCCTTTTCTTTTCTTTACTGTCTGTTCTTTGGTCTCACTTCCTCCCCTCTTGCTCCTCCTCAAAGAAGTATTTCAAGGATATATTTTTGTGTCCTTTTCCTGCTTACCTACACCCATTTCCCTGGTGATTTTACAAATATTTTCTGTAAAGGTCCAGATAGAAAATATTTTAGGCTTTGAGGCCACACGGTCTTGGCTGCGATTACTCACTACCTTTGGTATTGCAGCAGGAAAGCAACCATAGACAATGTAAATAAATGTGCATGGCTATGATTGAATAAAACTTTATTTTATAAAGAGGCAGCAGGCCACAGTTGGTCCACATGCCACAGTTTGCTGACCCATCTTATGCCACCTATGTGTGCTATACATATAGCTAATTCACACTATTGTAGAAACTAACACAGCATTGTAAAGCAATTAGAATCCAATTTAAAAATAAATAAAAAATGACCAAGTTTAAAAAAGATTTATAGATTTATATCTTCACCCAGACCTTGCCCTTAACTCCAATCTTGTGTCTTCAGGATTTCTACCTAGAAGTCTTTGTGCAAAAAGATACCTCAAAGTTGATGTGTCCAAAATGGAAATCCTAATCTCTTCTCTGAAAGGTTCCCATTGTCCCCCCACCATTGCTTCACATTCTTGAAGTTGCTCAGGTCAAAACACTTGATGTCACCTGACTTCTCTCTTTTTTTATGCTTCTTATATCCCATCCACCTTCTAAACTCAAGTCGCTCTATCCAGAGATCAGACCTACTCAATAGGTCAACCATCACTGGTTTCTCTCAAGCCACCACCATCTCTTAGCCTGAATTATGACACAGTTCCCATACCTGGCCTTGTTTCTGCTCTTGCACTCCTTCAGTTTATCGTCAACAGAACAGCCAAAGTTATCTTTTTAAGAACACAGATCTAAACATGTCACATCTCAGTTCAGGCTTTCTAGTGTCTTCCTCACTCATTAAGAAAACAAAGTCCTAAATACCATCTGTGATCACTTATCTGTGGAATCTAAAATATAACATAAATGAACATACTCATGAAATAGAAACAGACTCTCAGACATAGAGAACCAACTTGTAGTTGCCAAGAGGGGGAGGGTGGCATGGGGGAATGGATTAGAAGTTTGAGATTAGCTGACACAAGCTATTCTTTATAGGATAGATAAACAACAAGGTCCTACTGTATAGCACAGGAAACTATACTCAGTATAATCCATACATACTTTGAAATGGTTTATCCTGCGATAAACCATAATGAAAAAGAATATAAAAGGAATGTACATAAATGTATGACTGAATCACTTTGCTGTACAGCAGAAATTAATACAACATTGTAAATCAACTATGTTTTAATTAAAAAAAAAATAGCAAAGTCCTTACAAAGCTTCACTAGGGCCTTCAAGTTTTGGCCATCACTACCTTTAGATGTCATCTCCCTCTCGTGGCCCTGGCTTTCCACTTACTCCTCAAGCAAGGCAATCTAGGTTCTGCACTCAGGTCATTTGCTCTTCCTAGGGTTACATCTGTTTCTTTCCTACAAGTTTCTGCTCAAATATTACCCTATTAGAGATGACTTCCCTATTTAACACAGCATATCTCGCCTCAGGACTTCACTGGTGGTTCTCTGGTAAAGAAACCATCTTCCAATACAGGGTGACTGCAGTTTGATCCCCGATCAGGGAACTAAGATCACACATGCTGCAGGCAACTAAACCCTCACACCATAACCAGAGGGCCGATGCATTGCAACTAAAGTAGTGTGCATGCCACGATGAAGAACCTGAGTACTGCAGCAAAGAATTAACATAGTCAAAAAGAAGAAAACAAAAACAAAAACAAAACACCAAACCACAATGCATACATCTAAATCTTTCTCTTCCTTTCTCTTTTTCTCTCTTTTTAAAAACTGTTTTATTATTCTTTATAGCACATATCATCATCTTACACACTCTTCATTTGACTTGTTTGCCTCTTTGAACAAGAATGCTAACTTCCTGAAGGGAAGAATAATGCTTTGAAGAAAGAGATATTTGTCAGTTTTGTTCACCTTTTTATTTCCATAATCTAGAAAAATACTCGGCACAAAGTAAGTGCTCAATAAACATGGCCACTTCTTGGGGTCTCTTAAGAGGACTCAGCATACTCTTTGTGGTGAGAAAATGAGATATGACCTTGGTTACTGAGTCCACCTTCATTTCATTTCTATTGTTACAGTATTTGCAGGACCACAGGTGATTCAGCCATTTCAACGAAGTAGGCTAACCATATGTTCAACTAACAAGGTTTCAATAGAAGAGATATAAAAATAATTTTAATGGAAATTAGATGATAAAATCATGTTTGAAGAACTGAATCAACAGTTGTACAATGAAAATAGGCTTGGAGATCTAACCAATCTAAGATTAAATCTTCTCTCTATTGTTTTCTAACTTTGTGATTTTAGGCAAGTTATTTTGTGTCTTAGAACCTAATTCCTTAGCTATAAATTAGGTTTAATAATATATTAGGGTTGTTCAAAGTTTAAATGAGATAATGTATTGAAAGCTGCTATTGTACCAGAGTTTGGCTTATCTCATTGGTTGGTTAGTTGGTTTTTCCATTTGGTTTTCTATTGGGATTTGTATGTCAGCATTTTCTTACTGGGCTTTAGAAAAACAAAGACCATGAAACAAAACCACCTTCTAAATCTGGATGGACCTGAGAATAATGTGGCAAGTAGGTGAGATACTTCTCTATCATGTAATATTAATATTCAATGAAGTAGCCAAAGTCAGGTTCACCTTTCAAGAGACAGTCAGCCATATTCTCAGAAGTATTGGTTTTTCTTCCCTGTCTCATGAAATGACCAATGAAACCACCTAGCAAATTGTTAAAACTACACTCAATAAAATATATCATACCATGTTGATGTAATTGACCATCTCAAATACCGTCTTTCTTATTTCCTCTTGATCTTGATTGTGCCTTTTAAACTAAAAAACAGCACAGACAAAATATAGACATTGATAGAAATGAATGTAATTAGAAGATTAAAAATAGCAATTTCACTAATTTTATTTATTATAATTAATGATCAATTACAAAAGTTGACACTTATTAAAAACAAAACACTTCCTTATTTCTATAGTTAAATGAAAGCACTTTAGAAGATGATGCTTCATTCTATAAAGTACTAGTTCAGTGTAAAGCTCTAAGGAACTATTCTTGAAGTATTTTCAGTTAAATACCATGGCTTCCTAAACTGTGTAGAACTAATACAAGGAAGAGTCTATTCATTTAAAGAAATATGAGCAGTAAATGAATTTATATAATAAGAAAGGTCAAAACTTTATATAATAAGTATATATATAACTTTATATAATAAGAGGTCAAAACTTTCTATAATGAGAGGTCAAAAATGAATTAACTTACTCGTATTATCATGTTTTCCTTTGTGATCGCATATGTGAAATTCAGGTTTAGAATAATCAATATATTAAAATGCATTCAAAACTGTAACCAAAGCTCCATGTGTTATGTAACTAAATGAAAAGTTCTTTACAGAGTTTTCTATCAGAGTCCTTGTCTTCTTTTCTTTGTGATGAACATTTTTCCAAGTTAAGAATCTAGCCCTGTGCATCAGTCACACATGCTGCAAATGATTTTTCTCAGTTTGTGGTCCTAAGTCTTTTATAGGCTGGTTAGCCAAAGGGATAATTTTAACTTTCACTTTGGATTCTGGCTTTTAGGTCAGGCATCTGCAAACTAAGAACCTAATCTGGCTCATGACATGCTTTTGTAAATAAAGCTTTATTTCAATTTTTTTAAAAAAAGATTAACAATGATTATTACCAAAAAGTGCCTCTTTCAGAAAATTCTATTAGCTTTTTTTTTTAATTTATCACTCCCTGATAAGCATAAACTTTAATTTACCAATGATTTAACTACTTAACATAAAGAATTTAATTAGAAAATAACTTTGGAGCTCTTGAGACAATAAGAAAGGAGCATTATAGTACAAAAACATCAGTTTATGCATATTATGTTAGGTACTCTTTCCTTAAAAGGTAAAATATCAGCCTAGATGCATGTAAAATTTCTAAATTTATAAAAACGAACAGTTCATATTCATTATTTTAAGAACATATCCATTATTTAATATCTTGCATAATAAACTTATGCAGTATAGCATTTTAAAAGACTCATTTATCTGATATAATTACCTCACCATGGTCCAGGACCAAATAATATTCTACATATTTCTTTTTTTCCCAAGGCTTCTGGTCTTTGGATATCTGTAAAAACCATAAAAAGGAAAATTATGAAGGCAATGTCTCTCTCTGCAAGAATCATCCTTAAATTTGAAATGTATAATCTAATAAGGGTTGGTTGGTATCTGGGAAGGAAGACAATACTACCATTTTGACTCTAACTAACCACCAGAATCATCTTATAGACTAGACTTAGAATGTCAGAGGTAAAAGAGACATTGGTGATATTCTAGTCTGGGCCCTTCGTTTTTACCAGAGTGTAAAGGATTGCATAAATAATTAATCAGCTCAGTTCAGTCAGTCAGTCATGTCCGACTCTTTGCGACCCCATGGACTGCAGCATGCCAGGCTTCCCTGTCCAACAGCAACTCCCAGAGCTTGCTTAGACTCATGTCCATCAAGCCAGTGATGCCATCCAACCATCTCATCCTCTGTTGTTCCCTTCTCCTCCTGCCTTAAATCTTTCCCAGCATCAGGGTCTTTGCAAATGAGTCAGTTCTTCCCATCAGGTGGCCAAAGTATTGGAGTTTCAACTACAGCATCAGTCCTTCCAGTGAATATTCAGGACTGATCTCCTTTAGGATGGACTGGTTGGATCTCCTTGCAATCCAAGGGACTCTCAAGAGTCTTCTCCAACACCACAGTTCAAAAGCATCAATTCTTCGGCACTCAGCTTTCTTTATAGTCCAACTCTCACATCTATACATGACTCTTGGAAAGCCATAACTTTGACTAGATGGACTTCCATTGGTAAAGTAATGTCTCTGCTTTTTAATATGCTGTCTAGGTTGGTTATATGGCACCCCATTCCAGTACTCTTGCCTGGAAAATCCCATGGATGGAGGAGCCTGGTAGGCTGCAGTCCATGGGATCGTGAAGAGTCAGACACAACTGAGCTACTTCACTTTCACTTTTCACTTTCATGCATTGGAGAAGGAAATGGCAACCCACTCCAGTGTTCTTGCCTGGAGAATCCCAGGGACAGGGGAGCCTGGTGGGCTGCTGTCTATGGAGTCGCACAGAGTTGGACACGACTGAAGTGACTTAGCGGCAGCTTAGCAGCAGGTTGGTTATAGCTTTTATTCCAAGGAGCAAAAGTCTTTTAATTTCATGGCTGCAATCACCACCTGCAGTGATTTTGCAGCCCAAGAAAATAGAGTTTGTCACTGTTTCCAATGTTTCACCATCCATTTGCCATGAAGTGATGGGACCAGATGCCATGATCTTAGTTTTCTGAATGTTGAGCTTTCAGCCAACTTTTTCACTCTCCTCTTTCACTTTCATCAAGAGGCTCTTCTTTGCTTTCTGCCTTAAGGGTGGTGTCATCTGCATATCTGAGGGTATTGATATTTCTCCCGGCAATCTTGATTCCAGCTTGTGCTTCTTCCAGCCCAGCATTTCGCATGATGTACTCTGCATAGAAGTTAAATAAGTAGGGTGACAATATACAGCCTTGACATACTTCTTTTCCTATTTGGAACCAGTTTGTTGTTCCATGTCCAGTTCTAATTGTTGCTTCCTGAACTGCATACAGATTTCTCAAGAGGCAAGTCAGGTGGTCTGGTATTCCCATCTCTTTAAGAACTTTCCACAGTTTATTGTGATCCACACAGTCAAAGGCTTTGGCATAGTCAGTTAAGCAGAAATAGATATTTTTCTGGAACTCTCTTGCTTTCTCCATGATCCAGCGGATGTTGGCAATTTGATCTCTGGTTTCTTTGCCTTTTCTAAAACCAGCTTGTACATCTAGAAGTTCATGGTTCACATACTACTGAAGCCTGGTTTGGAGAATTTTGATCATTATTTGACTAGCATGTGAGATAAGTGTAATTGTGCAGTAGTATGAGCATTCTTTGGCATTGCCTTTCTTTGGGATCAGAATGAAAACTGACCTTTCCCAGTCCTGTGGCCACTGCTGAGTTTTCCAAATTTGCTGACATATTGAGTGCAGCACTTCTGCAGCATCATCTTTTAGGATTTGAAACAGCTCAACCGGAATTCCATCACCTCCTCTAGCTTTGTTCATAGTGATGCTTCCTAAGGCCCACTTGACTTCCCATTCCAGAATGTCTGGCTCTGAGTTGGTGATCACACTATCGTGATTATCTGAGTCATGAAGATCTTTTTTGTACAGTTCTTCTGTGTATTCTTGCCACCTCTTCTTAATATCTTCTGCTTTTGTTAGGTCCACTCCATTTCTGTCCTTTATTGTCCCCATGTTTGCATGAAATGTTCTGGTTCCTCTGCCTTTTCTAAAACCAGGCTTCCCTTTTGGCTCATCTGGTAAAGAATCCACCTTATGCAGTAGACCTGGGTTCAACCCTGGGTTGGGAAGATCTCCCAGGAAAGGGAAAGCCTACCCAGTCCAGTATTCTGGCCTGGAATATTCCATGGACTCTATAGTCCATTGGGTCGCAAAAAGTCAGACACGATTGAGTGACTTTCACCTATCACTTATATACACACACACAACTAATTAATAGGAATACTAAAAACCAAAGTCTTCAGATTTTTTGAACAGTGGACTTTCTCCACTAGTTTGCCATGAAATAGACATGTTAATTTCAGCATTCTCTTAGGGTCTGGTATTTTTCTGGTTTACTCATATTCCTGTCCCAGTAAGTAGCCCCTCCTTTACCAAGGGTTCAAAGCCAGGAGTCACTATAGCAACTAGTCTGTCCTTTGCTTCTCAAACAGAGCTGCATTTCCTTTGCACATTCCAAGCTTCCCTCATTTCAGTTTCTTTCTCTCCACAAAACAAAGCAAAAACCATGTTTCACAGTAGATTTGTTACTGACCTAAGTTCTTGAACTCTTTCTGTGTGTGTGTGTGTGTGTGGTATGCAGTATGCAGTATCTTAATTCTCTGACCAGGTGATGAATCCATGTCTTGGGAGCAAGGAGTCTTAACCACTGACCACCAGGTAAGTCCTTGAACTCTTTAATCAGTAGTAATTGATAAGAGGCCAGACGAAAAATTCAGACAAGAGTTAGATGCATGAAGTAGGCGGTTACTTGTAGCAGTCTGGCCTCTTAAGGCCAAAGCTAGAGATATGCATTTGATGGTAACTAGTGCAAAGTTCCTATTTAAATAAGACATAGCACTGGATGAGATAATCCAGGAAGGATATGTAGATAAAGCAAAGAATGGGATGCAAGATTGAGCTACATGAGGCCTCGAATATTTAGTGGTCCAGCAGAGGTGGGATAACAGTGAGAGGACCTGAGGAGGAGTACCAAAATGAAACAGTAAGATGTAATAAGAGTGAGGATATTTGCACATGATTACCAAGGAACTGAGGCAGAAAGACTAGGGACCTGTATCAAGCTTAACCAGGAGGTCAACATGCTTGGAAATTCATGGCTCAGAGTGATTCTTCTGGGCTCTTAGATATCATAGCACTGGTAGAACTTAGTGCTCAGTACCCAGTCTCTCAATTGTGTCCTTTTTGTGACCTCATGGACTGCAGCCCGACAGGCTCTTCTGTTGATGGGGTTTTTCAAGCAAGATTACTGCAGTGGGTTGCCATTTTCTTCTCCAGGGGATCTTCCCAACCCAGGGATCAAACCCATGTCTCTTGCAATGGCAGGTGGATTCTTTACTGCTGAACCATCTGGGAAGCCTGGTAGAATTTAAATCCACAGAACGTTGAATCCAACATAGATTCTATTTTATTCAGACCTCTTCTGTCCAGGTCTTATGGATTCTGAGAACATGTATAAGAGATGATTGGATGTGAAGTGTATCCTGAAGAAAATGAAGGTTAATGATGACATAGTTTTTGTGTATATATTTATAGTTTCCATGCTGGCTTCATGGTGACTCAGAAGGTAAAGAATTAACTTCCAACCCAGGTTCATTCCCTGGGTTGGACTCATCCTCTGGTATTGACTACCCACTCTAGTATTTTTGCCTGGAGAATCCCATGGACAGAAGAGCATGGCAGGCAACAGCACATAGGGTCAAATAGAGTTGGACACAACTGAGCAACTAACACTAACACTTCCAACACAAGCCATATTCATTTTCTTGTGTGACCAGAAACTGAATTCCAGGTTTAACAGAATATCCTAAGTTGCAGATCCCATATTTATTTTGCTCACTGCCATATCCCCAAGACTTACAGCAGTAGTTTAAGAAAGATTTGTTGAATAAATTCATTCATGGAGACAACAAGGTATTTTATCTCAAAACAATAATAATACTTTATCCCCTTGTTGTATGATGTAGCATTGTGAAAGCTGTCTGCTTCTAGGAGACCAGCATTATATCTATGCATCTTTTTAACCCTTGAACACAACATATTGTTAATAATAGTCATTGTTGTTGTTGTTTATTAGCTAAGTCATGTCCAGCTCTTTGCGACCCCATGAACTGTAGCCCACAAGGCTAGGCTCTTCTGTCCATGGGATTTCCCAGGCAACAATACTGGAGTGGGTTGCCATTTCCTTCTCCAGATCCATATGTACTTATTAAATAAATCATCAATGTACAATGAGGTTTTAATGTCTCTGTAACCTACTAGTTTCAACAATGATTGTAAAGTTTCAGTCAATTGGATTTAATAGGTTTGGAACCCAGAGCAACCAGGATGAGATATATGAGAACACTGAAAATAAAAAAAGTAGGCATACAGCCAGACTGGTAGATGACACTGCCTTCAGATGAATTCCAGGTGCCCATACTGTGTCATTCATCCCACAGGAGCTATTAGTCTTCTGTTCTTCAGGATTGTGCTTGAAGAGTGCGTGCTCTTGTTCATCCTGGTTTGTGAGGCTTAAAGGTTCGATGAAGTACTTTTGATCTCCCTGACTGAAGTAACCCCTGAAAAACAGAAGAGTCTAAGCTTCTTAAAAATATTCCAGTTTTGAGTGTTAAAGACTTGTAGACTCTAAAAAAGTAACTGCCACCAAAGGATTCCAAACTCAGGGCAGTACAATATAGTATAAGATTACAGCTGAAGACACCCTTAGAGATCACCTAAACTTGTTTTCTCTATGAGGAGACTGGACCTGTTGGGGAGAAGTGACTACTGCGATCAGATTGCTATGCTGGTGCTTAGGGAAATTTTGTGACCCTCAGTCCAGTGGCCTTCCAATTCCCAAGCGTTGTTTGCTCTAGAGGTAACTGACAATGAAAGAGACTTTGGAGTCTTATAGCAAGGGTTAAAATTCTGGGTCTATGACTTAAAGTCACATAACCTCAGTTTCTACATCTACTAAATGGGAATAATAATATCTAACAGTATAGTTGCAAAGGCTGAAGGAGATAAGATGCAAAGCACACAATCAATGAATATTATCATTTTCTTCTCACTTCTCTCTGCTGAAATCCTGAGCTAGGATTCACTTAACCATTATTTAGGGAGCACCCATTATTCACTAGACATTGGAGCAAGGGAAAAAGGGAAAAAGGAAAAGAGTCATGCTCTCTCATCTCATGGAGCTTATATTAAAATGAGGAAGATGGAAGCGAATCAAATGATCACATTGGATCTACAAATACACATAATTATACAATGTATATGTAATATGTACAATTACAGCAGATAATTGCTAGAAAGGAAAAGTCCAAGAACATACAGTAGAAGGGAGACTGGACTAAGTGTACATGGAATTAGAAGAGTGGATATAAAGAGATAAGTGAGATGACTTCAATATTTATTTATTTTGTTGATTTGACTGTGCCAGGTCTTAGTTGTGGCATGTGAGATTTTTAGTTGTGGCATGTGGGATCTAGTTTACTGACCAAGGATCAAACCTGGGTGCCCTGCATTAGGAACAGGGAATCTGAGCCACTGGACCTCCAGGGAAGTTCCACTTAGGTGATTTATTGCAGTGGTCTGGATAAAGGTTCATGGCAGTTTGGACTAGGATGCGGCAGCAGAGAGAGACTATAGTGAATAATCTCAGGGAATATCTAGAACATATACTCAACAGGGTTCATTAAATGAATTGAAAATGTGTATTTGAAAGGCAAGAAGTCATCAAAGAACCTAGGTTTCCGGATTAAGCAAGTAGTTGGTTGATCATAACATTCACTGAGATGGAAATCACTGGAAAAATACCACATTAGGGAGAAAATCATTTGTAGTATATAAAGATTGAGATTTCCTTGAAATCTCCAAATGTGGAGAGATATAGAGTTATGGAAGAAGAAATGAGATAATCAAGTCTGGGCATCAGAAGAGATATCTTATGTAAACAGATACATGGCAAGTCATAAACATCCAGAAAGAAATGGATGTCATAGGAATGGATAGGACATACTAGAAAGAGTTTACAGTGAAGAGAGAAAGTTTCATTCCCTAAAGGTTCTGACTCTAAAACTAGGACTCAATAACTTATACTTTGAAAACAAGCAGACAAACAAAAACAACTCTGCAAGCAATTCAGGGATGTAATTTATAAACTACTATCAAGAAAAGCCATGTTTCCTGCAAATTTCAAAACTTTTGAGCCGTTAGAATTCAAACTCAACTGTAGTACAATTAATTATATTTGAGATTCTTTAGATTATTCACACATATCATCATCATCATCATCACAGGAACACACAAACCATCATGAAGCCTTCCTTACCTTAGACCTCTACATGTGCTGATGCTAGCATCAGAAACTTTTTCATTAACAATGTGTCCTTGATAATAACAGTTATCCTAGGAAAAAGGGAAAAGAGGGTTGACAAAGGACAAGTGTGCATGTATTTTAGACCGGCAACTAAATTTGAGTTTGAAATCTTGAAATGGGATCAAAAATGTTTTCAAACCATTTTATGCTAAACAGCAGTCAATTAGAGCTGTAAAAAAAAAAATTTAACCAGTCTTCTGTGGATATAACTTTCATCATTTAGTTGATGATCCGAAATGCCTAGGAAGCATAAAGTATACCTTGTTGCAAATTTTATTGTTGTAGAAGAAGAATGCAGGGATGAATAGAGTCTGGGAAAAAACCAACTCATAGATGTAAGTTTAAAACCTGAGTCCCTGAAATACCAGATATTCATTCTTTCCCTGGATAATTGTTCATAAAATTTTCCTAACACCAACAAGCTCTTTCCAATGAATGGATTATTCAGATCATGTTGTTATTTCTTGATTTATCCAAAGAGTGCCACCAGGCTATCTGGATTAATATTAATATAACAACTCTGTCTCCACTCAAAGCAAAATGCTCGACCTTAATGCTTTTTCATGTGGATGTCCTTCAGTCAAATTCACCTTTCTACTTTGGGACAGGCAGCATGTTGGCCAGTGTAAACCTCTGCATTGCTATGGAAGAGAATTCTTGAAGACCTTTCTCAGAAAAGACGGCAAAGATAAAACACCCCTCGTACCTCTTCATCCTGTCTTCTCTGAATAAGAGTCCAAAGTGGAAATTATTTAGGGAATTCTACAATTCCAATGTTGAGGATATAGGGTTGAATTTGGGAGACTACATAACACTGAGAGGTGGTTGGCACTAAGTGAAAACACCAGATGCACGTAATTCTGTATTTTTCTAATGAAAACAAGAAGCTCCTTCTGCCTACTCTCCTATAAGGAGTGCTTGAAGGCTGGAAAGGGTTACCAAGGTGGTCAAGGAATGGGTTTGTTCTCGTCAAACTGTAAAAATGTTGGAGGATCTGTTAAGAATTACTACTGCTTCTGTTTTGTAAGTTCACTTGAATCATTTTTATTTAGATTCCACAAAGTGATATCATATGATAGTATCTTTGTCTGCCTTACTTCACTTTGTCTGATAATCTCTAGGTCCATCCATATCCTACAATTAGCATAACTTCATTCTTTTAATGGTTGAGTAATATTCCATTATGTATATGTACCACATCTTATACATACTACTATATATATAATAATAATCAACTATAGCACAGGGAACTCTGCTTAATAATCTGTAACAATCTATATGTGAAAAGAATCTGGAAAACAACAGATACATGTATATGTATGACTGAATCACTTCTGTTATACACCTGAAAGTTGCTGTACAACTTTACAATGCTCTCAATCAACTCTACTCCAATAAAAAAATTTAAAAATAATGAATTATTACAGCTGAAAAAAACAACATTGCTATAACACCATTTCACTTTCACTAATTGTCTGGCAAAGACACTGCCTCTGGGTATGTGGGTCACACCCCCCAATTAACAGTGAATCTAGGTTACTCTGTTTTACCATGATCTGTGGGCTCGTGGTGACTGCCTTTCCACTGGAATTATAATATGTTTCTGTGTAGCCTGGTGCAAGGAGATTCCTGGGGGAGAAAAAGAAATGTCATGTTTATTCATGCTAACTGCGAAGTCTAGTGATTCAACTGAGAGATTTTCCTGGATGTGGTGAGCTTTTCCTCCTAGTCCCACAAAACGAATCCACCATGAAAGGTGCTTAAACTGGAGGGAGTGAGAAAGGCGGGGAAATTCCTGAGTAGTGTACAAAAATGTTTGTTTCTTCATCAAACTTTGCATGCTTGTCAGAGGAGCCATTAGAGGAAGAAATAGAACTGAAATGGGCAAGATTGATAAAAATGACTGAAAAGAGCAAGGCTCGCCCCACCCCCAGCTTCAGATGACTGCCTTTTTCACCCAGTCCTTGTCAGTTACCAGTAACAGTTAACAATTGTAGCAGTGGAAAGTGTATTGAAAATTGACTTGCACTTGGCAGTTAGGGACCTTTCAGCATTTTCACTGAGCTTCTTAAAAATTCTTTCAATGACTCACCAGCAAATAGGAGTCTGAACATTTTTTTTTTTGAGGCAGGGCAAGGAGAAAAGGGAATAACTAATATGTATTAGATGCTGTGTCTATCCTGGCTGCTGGAATAGATATATTATGTGTAACATTTAATCATTTCAACAGTCGAACAAGATAAATATTACATACCTTATATTTCAGATGAGATTAAATAGTGACAAAGAATCTATCCAGGTCTGCCTGAATTCAAAGCCTGTACCATTTCCGTTGCATCAAACTATTTGCATACTCTAGTCAGTTGTGACTTTTTGTAAAAGGTAATAGTCTATTTGAGGGAGAGAAAGCATCTTGTTGTTCCTATATTGAACAGTTTAGGGATTAAAAACCTTGAAGGAGTAGAACGAGGGAAAACTGCTTTAGAAACAGAGTAGACATAGGATGATCAAGATCTGGATGGGATGAGGCAGTGAAGTTTGAAAAGCAACTTTGAATTTAGATGAACTGACTGAAGGAATCAGAGACAATGGAGCGTTTGAGAACATGGAACGTTGGTAGATGTGGGTAGAAAGCAAATTGGTGTTGCAATTAGGGGACCCCAATTTTTATTTTACCGCTGACTTGAATTTTGGCTCTGGAATTTAACAGATATATGTCTTTTTTCTAATAAAAATAGTTGCAGGATGTTTTGATAGCTAATCTTTCAGTGTTAAAATAATAAAATGCAATAATGCATGGGAAGATTCAAAACTCTATGCTATTTCATAGAAATTGCTCAAATAGATGTCTGCTTGCATTGTGTTCTATGACTCCAACTCTCAGAATGCTAGTCCACTGTGGTTTTACTCAATGTGTCTCCACTACTTCAGTAGGAACAAATATTCATGGAACCCATTGGGTCAATTGAGAGTAAAAGCTGAATATACAAGATTTCCAGGAGCCCCTAAGTAGTAACAGACTCAATTAGCATACTTTCCATATGCTAACTGGTTGTTGGTGAGGATAACATCAGAAGTAAAGGCACTTACTTGTTTTTTTTCAAGTAAAGCACTGCGATTTTTCCATTAACCGTCATTTCATACTTCAATTCAGTTTCGAAATTTTCCTGCAAAAATACACAAACTTTTATTGGTAATTAAAAACACACATACACATATTCATTTGGCTATGTTCATCACTAGAAACAATGCCTGCTTTTTTTTCCCCAGTAATTGCTGTAATCCCAAATGTCTACTTCTGTCACTTTTAACAAATCAAAAGAGTACCAATTGACTAGACAACTTATCTGAGATCTTTACGCCAAGCCATCTATCCATCCATCCAGTTGTTCATTCTACAAAGACTGAGTGCTGGTTACATGCCAGACAGTTTAATTCTGGGAATGGGCTTCTAAGCAGGAAAAATTGGTACCTACTATCAGAAAACTTATAGCCTTGTGAAAAAGACACAATAAAAGTGAGTTGCTTGTGATAAGGGGCATAAATATGGAAGCAGGGTAGGATGTCTGATATTTTAAGGGCAGGAAATGCTTTCCCGAGGAAATAATGAAAGCTAAGATATGAACTGATCAGGTGATGCAGCATGGGGAAGTGGTTTGAGAAGAAAAACTAGTATGCACACAGACCCAAAGACCTGCAAGCCTCTCACTAACGTCTTTTCTTGATAGTGCTATGTCTTTGTTGCTGTACACGCTTTCTCTAGTTGTGGTGAGGGGGTGCTGCTCTTCGTTGCGGTGCACAAGATTCTCATTGGGGTGATTTCTCTTGTTGAGAAGCATGGGCTCCGTGGCGCCCAGGCTGCAGTAGTTGCAGCCCAAGGGCTCTGGAGAATGGAATCAGTAGTTGTGGTGCGTGCGGCATGTGGAACCATCCCAACCAGGGACAGAACCCTTATCTCCTGCACTGGTAGGCAGATTCTTATTACCGTTCCACCAAGAAAGTCCTCACTAATGTGGTCTATAGGTCTTCTCAAGGCTAAGTGGAGGGCAGAATATGGGAAAAAATAACACAAATTTGTACCTGAAGGCAGGAAGAGGTCATCAGGAAGAAAATACAGTCTCAAGTGTTCAGAAAGAGAAGACAATGTCACTTCTAGTATACTGTATAGAAAAGAACTATTTTAAGTTTAGATTTATATATACAGGAGGAGACAGGTCTCTATCGAAGGATTTTTAAAAGATGTTATCAAGTACTGAATTCTTACTTTGTTCTATAAACCAGGATTATAAGCCATGGTGGCACATAATACTACCAATTCTCTGGGAAGTGCTAGGACATCGTTATTATTAAAGAGATCCAACATGGCAGACCAAATGCGATGGAGCACCACTTATGAGCTGAGTGCTGTTTCCACTGCTGTGTTGCACTTAAGGTCAAGCTTTCCTGTCTCCTCCCTCTCCTGAGAAAGGGAATTGCACCTGAGCTCATCCAAGGACAACAGAAAGTTAGAGCCATCTAGACCTCCCTGGTGGTGAAGTGGATAAGAATCCACCTGCCAATGCAGGGGATGTGGGTTCAATCCCTGCTCTGAGAAGATTCCATATGCCGCAGCTGCAACTATGCCCGTGAGTCACAGCAGTTGAGCCCATGATTTCAACAACTACTGAAGCTCACAAGCCTTATAGCCCATGCTCTACAACAAGAGAAGCTACTGCAATGAGAAGCCTGTGCACTGCAACAAAGACTATGCACAGCCAAAATAATAATAATAAATAAAATAAATAAAACTTTTTTTTAAAAAAAGAAAGAGCCATCCATTCAAAATATTGTACAGGGATTTGCCATCTCCAAGGTCAGTTATTTCAGCCCGAATTTCCTTTAAGTGATCAGTTTTTGAAGGCTCATCTGGTGTTAAAAATCCAGGACTATAAATATCCTACACTGTGGGTCTAAATGAAGGGAAGCTGTTGTAATTCAGTTCATTTTTATGAGTAACAGGAGCTGCAAAAAAGCCTGAAGGTTGAAAACAAATGTCAGGGGGAATTATTGTCACCACTTTTTGTTCAAGTTTAAGAAAGGCCAGATAGAATGAAAATATCAGGAGAATACTAGATTTGACCTTCCATACAGAAGAGCCTTCCCAATATCTATTTTCTGTCGTGAAAGTTTTGTGGTGAATAGTGAGCTAAAATATTGGGTTGGCCAAAATGTTTGTTTGGGTTTTTCTGATATAAACCCAAACGAACATTTTGGCCAACCCAATATTAGTTGGAGGTTATTTCAGAAAAGATAATTGTGGAATCGAAGTTTTAGCTGACATTAGCATAAAAGGTGTGGATGAAAGGAAACAGCAAAGAAGAAAACCAGAGATTATGCAAAAGAGGGCTTCCCTGGTGGTTCAGTGGTAAAGAATCACCTGCCAATGCAGAAGGCACAGTAGACACGGGTTTGATCCCTGGGTCGGGAAGATCCCCTAGAGAAGGAAATGGCACCCACTCCACTTTCTTGCCTGGAAAATCCCATGGACAGAGGAGCCTGACGGGCTACCAACCACGGGGTCGCAAAGAGTCGGACATGACTGAGTGAGCACTAGAGAGTGAGGACTGGGTAACATTACAACTGCTTTTCTCAAGTAGAAGTTCATGGTGAAGGACAATGCCTGCTAGTAAGAAGCATGTCTTGTTTCTTGTCTACCTAGGTTTTGAATTAGGGGTTGGGAGAGGAAATTGGCACCTTGATTTGGAGAGATTCCACGAGAAGGAAATGACGTGGAGCCCACTGAGTAACATTAGTTGGGCACAAGGATATATAAATAAAATTTCCCTCTTAAACACCATGGGTGAGGACTACCAGGTGGATTGGGAAGGTCATAGTTCTGGATGTTTCTGGGATGGAAGCAGAACCAGATAATGGCAAGTGATCACACCAAGAAAACCCTAGAAGTCCAGGGAGTTTCTTAATTCTAGTGGCACAGCTGTGATCATAACTTATGGTAATCTAAGCTCTAGAAAGTTGGACCAAGGTAAGGTCTGAAATTGTTTGCACTATAGGGGAGGCACTATGGTGCCGGGCTTCCCGGATGGTTCAGTTTGTAAAGAATCCACCTGCAATAAGGGAGACCTGGGTTCACTCCCAATAGGGAAGATCCCCTGGGGGAGGGCATGGCAACCCATTCCAGTACCCTTGCCTGAAGAATCCCCATGGACAGAGGAGCCTGGCGGACTACAGGCCCTGGGGTCACAAAGAGTCGGACACGACTGAGTGACTAAGCACAGCACACATTGGGGTGCCAGCTATTCTACTTTGTGTCATAGGCTGACAGCAAGATGGTTTTGGCCTCTAAGGAAATGTGAGATCTGAAGGCAGAACTCTAGGAAGAATAATGATCAACTTTAGAATGTAAGTTTCAACATCAGGGACCTTGACTAAATATTTACTGAATATGCATCATGCAGGTATATAGGAAATGTATTCCACTTATACTCATTCATTCATCTATTTGTTTACTTATTTATTTGCTCACTTATCCCACAAAAGCTTATTTAAGCCTCTTTATGCCATGTATGTAACATACAGTCAAGAATACAATCATGAATAAAATCTTCAAAATTCTACCTTGGCTATTAGTGCCTCCTCCAGCAAAGTTTTCAAAGGATTACTTCACTCCAGCTCAAATCTTAAGTGACTTGGACAAATGTGATGAAGTCAGAGAGATGGGGCCATGTTCTCGGCACATCTGACAGGTAATGCTTATGCCTTAGTAGTCTGGTCCAGAAGGGGGCACAGTTGTACAAGAGTCTTGCCTTAAGTGAGCTCAGTTGATCTGACTCTTTACAAAGCCACAGACCGTAGCCCATGAGCCCCTCTGTCTGTGAGACTTTCCTGGCAAGAATACTATAATTGGGTTGCCATCTCCTCCTCCAGGGAATTTTTTTGACACAGGTATCAAGCCCACATCTCCTGTGTCTCCTGCACTGCAGGCAGATTGCCTTGAGAAGTGATCGATTCAGATTGAGATCTATGTAGGTCCCCTAGATCAGACATTAGAAATTCTCAATGTTTCAAGTAATTGCTAATTAATTATTTGCACAAGGAAGACCAAAAGTCTCAATACAGAAATCACCAAGATCATTTCCAAGAACTTGGTTTCCACCTCAAAGTACTCAGTAAGAAAGGTAGCTGGCATTTTTAAGATACTGCCAGAGAGCTTTTGAAGAAAGTAATATTGACACAGAAGCCAATACATATGGTTCCTAATGGTTCCTATATAAATTTAGCAGAAACATTTTGTTGAGAGACCATTATTTTGGGAAAGAGAGTCTTCTCTGACTTTAGTTGTTATACATGTGTTTGCGTCGGAAAGAATAACCTGTGAGGAACTTTTTCCAGGTGGGGAATATGAATTTCCAGTGAGTTTCATCTTACAGTAGGTAGATGTAAAAGTTATTTCCATCTCATGTATTTGTATTTTCCTGGCTCTCAGCAAAAGAATTGCAGATGTAGGTAATTAGAAAATTGCTGTGGAGCGAATCATCCTGTTTCAGCTTCCGTCTCTTGACTGAGAATGTGTGTTTTGTCAAGTGGTAAGAATTCTACAAACTTTAATAACCACTTCTTTTGAAAAAAGCAGGGTAAATTTTGTGTTTAATTACAATAATTAATCCTAATTTGCTACACATCTATGCATGCATTCACCCATAATATTTTATTCTTTGACTTCAATTTTAGTGTTCACAGTTTCATTTGTATGTGGAGTCTGGCAGGGGTCCATGGGGTCTCAAGAGTTGGACACGACTTACTGACTAAACCACCATCACCATGTATCTAAAGATGATAATAGATAGAGATAAAAAATACTGTATAAAATTCTTTAAAAGTAACAGAATGAATTATGAATTGCCATAAGTAACTAAAGTTTGCTCTCTGTGTGACCTTGGGTAGTTTATTTCAACTGTCAGAATTTTAGCATCTAAATAAAGCTAATAATAGAATGTTGGGTTATCCTGGAGATTAATAAAGATAATATTGGTCAAAAACATACACAAATGTGTATATGTCTATCTACAAAAATGTATATACTTATATAAGAAATATATTTATTTATATATATATGAAAGTGAAAGTGAAGTCGCTCAGTCATGTCCGAACTTTGAGACCCCATGGACTGTAGTCTAGCAGGTTTCTGCGTCCATGGGATTTTCCAGGCAAGAATACTGGAGTGGGTTGCCATTTCCTTCTCCAGGGGATCTTCCTGACCCAGGGATTGAACCCGGGTCTCCCGAATTGCAGGTAGATGCTTTACCCTCTGAGCAACCAGGGAAGTGTGTATGTCCATATCTGACTGTTTGCAACCCCATGGACTAAAGCCCACAAGGCTCTTCTGTCCATGGAATTTCCCAGGCAAAAATACTAGAGTAGGGTGCCATTTCCTCCTCCAGGGATCTTCCCAACCCAGGGCTAGAACCAGAGTCTCCTGCATTGGCAGGTGGATTCTTTACCTCTGAAACACCAGGGAAGCCCACACATTTGTGTGGGTGTATATATTCTTTATTAAATCAAAAGTTGTACCTGTTGACCTGGATCCTTGACCTCTCTTTTATGTCGTGGATGAAGTCTTTTGGGATAAACCACTTCATAGTTTTTCACTCCTGGAAGCTCTTTTATAGAATTTACTGAGAAAAAAAAAGTTGGAGAAGATTCAGCGAAGCAGAACTAACATAGGATACTAGGTTATGGCCTTCCTGATGGCATTGCTAATGAATGATGCCACATGCAGGGGCTTTAACTGAGTTATATGAGAGAGTTATACAAGTGCCAACCTCAGAAACAACCAACAAAAGCAGAAACCCGCTCTTTCTCTCATATCTTTAACCTATATCTTCAAATATTTTTTCCACTGAAAGTTTACCAGAGTTTCTCAGCTTAGTGAATATATTTCTGTGGGATTTCCCCACTTCTCTTTGCCTCTAGGATCCCCTAGAGGAATGGAGAGAACAGTACAGACAAAAACCAGGACAGCAGAGAATGAATTAAACTAATCCTCCAGAAAGCTAATCAGTGTCAGAATAATCTACCTGAAGCACTCTGAAACAACACAGTGTTATAAAAATTAAATAATGAATGGATGCCATTTCAGATTCAAGTATATTTCTGTTGGGTTTTTCAACAGCAATATTTTTTACTAGTGAAACTGAATCGGTAGGAAAAGTCTCCAGTACCAGCTCCATAGATTGGGCTGGCTTTTGCAGTACAGACAAACCTTCGTGTTTTTGCATCCAAAAACCAAAAAAGAAAAAGAAAATTGGAGAAGCAGACAATTAGAACACTAGCACTGGTAAGGAAGGAAAATTTTTGAGCCTGCAGTTATGTTGAAAGAGAATTGGAAAGCTTCAATTTTCTATCTGCATCTTGAGATCTCATATCAATGTTGCTTCTAGAAGTTTTCTTTTCTTTTCTTTTTTTTTTTTTTTAGAGAAATTCAGATTTCCCAAAGCTAACACAAAATTTTCTATTTTCTTTTTTATTTGCCCACATGGTTCAACACAGAATGTAGGTACAGGGAAATCAATGTGCACAACTTGGTTTGAAACTTCTGGCCAACCCAGAAGTTAGGTCCTAACTGTGACTGCGAAGGCTTTAAATGACTAGAGGGTGTTCTTAGCTTATTAAAATAGGTAAATTTAAGGCCTTCCCCAGTGATCCAGTGATTAAGAATCAGCCTGCTGATGCAGGAAACAAGGGTTTCATCCCTGGACTAGGGACTAAGATCACATGTGCTGAGAGCCTGTGTACTAGGAAAAAATCCCAAGGCAGCCAGAAATTTAAAAATTATAATAACAAAAATAAATACATAAATAAAATAGACAAACCTAAATTCTATGATAATACAAATTTATGTGACTGTGGCTGATCTTATAGCAAAGAAAACAGTATTTTTCATTAATCAACTTGCATGAATGTACACCTATCCCAATGATGCTCCAGAGAAGAAAAATTTATTTTTTCAAAGTTTCTTCAGAAACTAAAGTAGAAACTTTCCAAAATTGCCTAGTGATGTTGATTTTGTTTTATCATTTTAGGGTGGTTTTCATTCATCTGACCATCCTTAGAGCCATTTGCATTTAACTCTGAAGGATAGGAAAAGCGATTCAATTGGCAAAGAGCTCACTGGGTTCAAAATGGAGTGCTTAAGTAATGAAATGGCTTTTCTTTCACCAACTCAAGATTTACCCTTAAAAACATTCCCAAAACACTTAAAGCCATGACATCAACACTTACCTTCACTTTGGATTTAGTTTGAGTTTTTAAATTGTTCAGAAAAAGTGGTCAAATTAAATGATCTCTAAGGACAATTCAAGCAGTCTGGGCATCTTTTATTTTTATTTAGTTAATTTTTGGTAAAGGAAAATAATAGTATTCGTTTTAAAAGTTCATAACTGAAGTTCAAAATCTTAAAGGAATATTAAATCAGTCGTTTTCTTTCCATCTGGTGAAAATTGTCATTGTTGTTATTGTTTAGTCCCTCAGTCGCTAAGTTGTATCCAACTTTTTGTGACCCCATGGACTGCACAACACCAGGCTTCCTTGTTCTTCATCATCTCCCAGAGCTTGCTCAAGTTCATGTCCACTGAGTCAGTGATGCCATCCAACCATTTTGTCCTCTGTCATTTTCTGCTCCTCCTGCCTTCAATCTTTCCCAGCATCAGGGTCATTTCTAATGAGTTGGCTTTTTACATCAGGTGGCCAAAGTATTGGTCACTTCAGCATCAGTCCTTCCAATGAATATTCAGGACTTATTTCCTTTAGGATTGATCTCCTCACAGGTTTGATTTCCTTGCAGTCCAAGGGACTCTCGAGAGTCTTCTCCAATACCACAGTTCAAAAGCATCAATTCTCTGGCACTCATCCTTCTTTATGGTCCAGTTCTCACATCCATACATGACTACTGGAAAAACCATAGCTTTTACTATATGGATCTTTGTCAGCAAAGTAATGTCTCTGCTTTTTAATGTGCTTGTTCCTTGGAAGAAAATCTATGACAAATCTAGACAGCTTATTAAAAGTCAGAAACATTACTCTACCCAGAAGTTAACTGATAGTAGCAACACAATTCCCTACAGCTTCCCATCATTCTGTGTATAAATACACGAAAGGCACCCACGTGCTGTCTGGTGATTGTGTCCAATCGACACAATTAGTTCCATTAATATGGAGCTCATGAAGCCATACATTCCACCAATGCTGCAACCGGAGTAACTCTTCTAAAAATGCTGCATGAAAAATGGCTTTCATTCATAATACACATTATTCTGATGGGGAATATTAGTCCAAGCTGCCCTCAGGTCATAAAAAAATAACTATTCAACTAATTCTTTTTATAAAAGCAGAGGGTGATAACACTCACATACTCCCCACCAGAGGTGGTGAGTGGAAACAGGCAAATCCACCCAACACAAGTTTTCTCTGATGTCCACATTGATCTCCATGCACCCAGTTCGTAATCCAAATTCTAACATTTCATGAAATCGGAAATCATCAACTGACTCTTAAATGTGAAATCTAAATATATAAATCTGTGGATAAATGTCTTTCCAACTCTTTGTTTGAAGGGCAAACACTTCCAATGGACAACCAAATTAAATCAATGACTAAACTAAACTAGCAGAGTTTTTCAAAAGCTTCCAGCAACCTCTCGTATTTTTTTTCAGTTTGAAGTGAACAGATTTCCAGCTCTTAATGCTCTTACAACACAGGACATCTCTAAGGAAAACAGAATTTTCCTTAATGGCCCTTCTTTTTCTGAAACCAAGAAGGCCCCTGAAAGATTGAGACTTGAGATATAATGAATTATGCAGCAGGAAAAGAGAGGCAATGGACCCAAATGTTAATTGGCTCATTCATCCTTAAGTATGATGGAGATACTGCAGCCTCCTCCCAGCTGAAGAACATCAGGCTAATTACCCTGAAGCCTGTGGAATGATCACAACTAACTGCCATCCAGGAATTCCACAAATCTGAGAGAAAACACAATATGTTTCCATGAATTCATTTCAACACTTGCTTTTCTCTCTCCCACAAAACTCACAAACTAGATTAGTTCTAGCAGAACTGGATCAAAAAAGAAAATTGTTATTTGGGGTTGGGTTAGGTCATTATTTTCACTGTTTCATAGTTTTAGAAAAGTTAAATCTTTTATTTTGGAACTGTTAAACTCTTTTTATTTGGAAATAAATTCAAATGTATATCAGAGTTGCAAGAATAGGAATAATACAAACAACATCCTTTGCCCAGATTTACCTGATTCACAGATTCACCCTTTTCAAAACATGCTGATGAATGAGAAATAAAGTATTCTTGTAAGCCACCAATATTTTGAGGTTGTTCTTACTAAAATTTTGCATATTCTCAGTCTCTCACATATATACATATGTTATATACGTGTGTATATATACATATACACACAGTTTTTTCTAATCATTTGAGGATGAGTAGTTACATTCAGAGAAGGCGATGGCACCCCACTCCAGTACTCTTGCCTGGAGAATCCCAGGGATGGGGGAGCCTGGTGGGCTGCCGTTTATGGGGTCACAGAGTCAGACATGACTGAAGCGACTTAGCAGCAGCAGCAGCAGCAGTTACATTAGATACACCATGATTCTTTACTCCTACAAACTTCAATATTTCCTAAGTATAAGAATATTCTCTTATACCACCATAGCCAAACAATCAGATTTAAAAAATTTAACACTGACCCAACATTTTATCATCTATATTTCAATTTTGTCAATTGACCCAGTAATATCCTTTTTGGTATTTTATTCATTCCATTGCAGGGTCCAGTCTAGAATCAGGTATTTTATTTAGTTTTCATGTCTGTCTACCTTTTTTTAATCTAGAATTTTCCTTCCCTTCCTTCTTCCTTCCTGTTTCTGTCTCTCTTTCACTCCCTCTCTCTGTCTTTACTTGTGTGCGTGCTAAGTCACTTCAGTCATGTCTGACTCTTTTCCATACTATAGACTGTAGCCCACCAGGCTCCTGTATCCATGGGATTCTCCAACAAGAATACTGAAGTGGACTGCCACAGCCTCCTTCAGGGGAACTTCCCAACCCAGAGATGGAAGCCCTGTCTCGTCTCCTACATTGGCAGCTTGGTTCGTTACCACTGGTGCCACCTGGGAAGCTCTTCTCTGTCTCTAGAAAAGTTAAATCTTGCTTACAAGATTAATAAAACAGACATTAATCTGGAAGGCTACTTTATTTTTTAATATGCATGGGGCATTTTGGAGTTTAACCCTTTTGTATGTAATACTGATATTTTCTCTTTTTTTTCTTCAAAGATACTGTTTAAAGAAGTATCTTTCCAAACTAAACACATGATGTTAAGCCCTGAATCAGGGTTATGCAATGACATTGACTTAAATTCTGGAATTCTCTGTACCCCATCAAACTATCAGATGATTTTAAACTTTATGTAATAAAAAAAGTACAGACACTAAGGGAAAAAACACATCCTAATTAAGTCTATCATTTTGGTTATTAAGATTAAATTACAGGTGTTCTTTTTGGTCTTCTAGTTACCTGATGAAAGCAATAAGAAATTGCTAATTTGAAGTAAAATGATTTCAAAAGGTACTATATTCCCTGGGTATTCTGCTGAAATAAAGACTTCCCCTTGGTCTCAGTTCTTCACCCCCAAGCACCTGCCACATTCTTTAAATTTTTTCCCCCTTTCCACAAGGAAATCTCAAGTTATTTTTCTTAAGAGATTGTAAAGCTCAATACAAACAGTTGGCCTGATTTTACGTCATTTTTAAATTTCACATATTTAAGGACTGGGCAAAAGTATGCTGGGAGTGGCTCTTGTTTATTCTCTGGGTGATGAGGGCAGAGAAACAAACCAAAAAAAAGGAGATGGGAAAATGAAAATTGTTTTACTTCTTACATTTGGCTAGAAAAGAAATTAATATGGGAATGATATCAGGGTATTTCAGTGGCCATAGAAATACTCTTGAAAATACACATTGGAAGGTAAGAAGAAAGGGAGCTTTCTGTCCCAGATGGAAATGGGGGCAGGGGAGCTTTCTGTAAGGACTCTCCTCCCCATCCTCACAAAAGCCACTTCAGAACCTTGGTCTCCCACCACCAACCATTCAGCGATATCATACTTTTAGACACAGATTCTAAAAATATTGTCTCTTGGGGCAATTGTTGTGAATGCAAAGATAGGGGAACAGAACCATTTGGTATGCCCAGTTTCATCAAAAAGGCTATAATGTGAGTGGCACCCAGTGTCAGCTACGCTATTCTGTTAATGGATCCAGCTTGATCTTTATTTATGCTGTTGGATAAGGCTAGTACACAAACAATTCTTATGTTTCAACCAAGCAAAGGGCCCCAGAGGGTTTTTAGTGCTTGTATTTTCAGAAAAGGTGGGAAAAGAAGGTGTCTAGTAAGTTTGATTTTTAAAAAATAGGAATTTTAAGTCCATAATTTAAATATCTAGCACAATTTTTTAATTAACTTTTATTGGAGCATAGTTGCTTTATAATGTGTTAGCTTCTGCTTCACAGCAAAGTGAATCAGCTATATGTATACATATACAACTTATTTTTAAAATTTCTTTCCTTTTTTTTTATCTTCTTGCCTAGCACTGTTCTATACTGAAAGATACAATGTAAAACCTTCCCAGGTCTAGAAAAGAAATCAGAAACCAGGGTAAAAGGAAAATAATTTTTAGTGACAAGTACTGTGTGGGTGCAAGGGGTAGGAGAGCCTTTCCCTTCCTAACTTCATCCTTCTTGCTGATAAGCTAGTTTCATTTCTAGGTCCCAACAAACATTCTAAAACCCAAGAAAACGTTTACCAAGGAAGGAGTCTCAGGCACTGACGCTAATGTGCTGACTTCAATAAGCTCTAGAACTAGAAATAATTAAAGGAAATGTGTTATCTGATCTAACATACAAGGGCTTCCCAGGTGGGTCTAGTGGTAAAGAATCTGCCTGCCAACGCCAGAGATGTAAGAGAATTGGGCTCAACTCCTGGGTCGGGGAAGATCCTCTAGAAGAGGGCACGGCAACTCATTCCAGTTGTTCTTGCCTGGAGAATCTCATGGACTGAAGTAACTTAACATGCATGCACATATATTTATAAATATATTTATTTGGCTGTGCTAGGTCCTATTTGCAGCACTCAGAATTTGCAGGATCCCAAATTCTTTAGCATGTGGGATCCAGTTCCCTGACCAGGGTCCCCTGCATTGAGAGCGCAGAGTCTTAGCCACTGTACCACCAGGGAAATCCCTATTTTTTAATTCTTAAACTAAAAATTGTTGCTTGCCATCTGGCACTACAAGAATGAAGTCACTAGCCATTGTAGTAACTGATCTTCAATACACAGCCTGAAACAAGAATTCAGGGCAAAGATGAGAAATGAGACACTTGGCTCTGGGAGAAACTAGCAGAACAGACTTTCAGACAGTTAGATACTTTTAGGAGAAGATATTATAAGCCTAATTTCTTGCATTTTCCCATATCTAGAAAAGCACTAAAATCATTGTTGATTGAAATAAAGGCACAATATGAAATCTGTGAATGAAGCTTTTATTTGTGCCTTTTTTTCAATCAACAAATGTTTGATCTAACCAGAAAAATGAAAGTGAATGATCAACTTAAGTTTAATGGCAGCATTGTTTTGATCAAGTAATATCACAGTGCTTTATAAATATGAAATGTTTATTTCTAATGCATCATATTTATTTCTAATTCAATGTATTTATTATCACCAAAAATGAGAGGACTAAATATAAAAAGGGGTAAGAAGGCAAAAGGAGAAGGGGCAGCAGAGAATGAGATGATTGGATGCCATCACTGACTCAATGGACATGAGTTAGAGCAAATGCTGGGAGATGGTGAAGGACAGGAAAGCCTGACCTGCTGCAGTCCATGCGGTCACAAAGAGTCGGGGACATGACTGAACAAATGAACAACAAATACAAAAATGTGATCAAAACGAAAAGAGTTAAACTGGCCCCAATAATAATAACGGATACTTTCTGAAGCCTCCTGCACTGTAATAACCAGTCAAATCTGTCTCATCTTAACTACTCTAAAAATGACAAGGTTGATTTTGAGGCCTTCCATTCTTTGACTCGAAGATCATATTCATTGGTTAAATGATGGTGAATGAAATCTCCCCTCTGACTTCCCTATTCTCAGATTAGATGTGTAAATAGTGATCAAGAAGTCCCCTTGCTTCTCCTTTATACTATTTATATCAGTCAGAGCCCCCCAAAACAACATAGTAAGCCTGCAAAACTGGTTAGTAAAGCTGGTGAAAAAATAAAACTGTTGGGAGAAGATGAAAGGCAAGCAGGTATTTAACAGACTCTGTAAAGGAGTTAACCGCCTACCTGGAAGTGGAGCAAGGAGTAAGGTGGCCGTCAGAAGAAGCTGTTGCCACATGCTGGGTGCTCCCAGGAGCCTGGTATCCACTCTTCTCACTCAAGCAGACTGCCCTCCTGGTCTGCCTCTTCCTCCTTTCAAGTGAGACAGGCCGAAACCCCAGGGTTCATTCTTGTCTCTGCTTCAGGAAGTGTTTACTAAAGGTGTTGCACAACCTTGGAGCTGTGGCCCTGTGACAGTAGCGCAGCAGGCGGAAGTTCTGGCTGCCGCCTGGCTCCACGGTCCCTTTATCCTATGCTATTGTTTCTCTGTCCTTCCCCATGTTCCCCACTTAAAAGTAGAGCCTGGCCAATAAAATTCTATATGCCCAGAAGCCACCAGGAGAACGACTTCAATGGAGCTTGACAAATATGTGTATTTATTATCTGTATAAGAAATATACTTGTACATACACTCTACTAGGTATAAAATAGATAACCAGCAAGGACCTACTGTACAGCACAGGGAATTCTCCTAATATTTTGTAATAAACTATAAGGGAAAAGAATATGAATAAGAAGTAGGTCATGATATAGTAGAGTTTCCTTCCCATTTAGGGCATCATGGAGCACCTACAGTGTGAATTTATGTAAAATTATCTTTTCCATTATCTTGTATCCTTAGCCTCTTCTTCCACAATAGTGATCTCGGGGAACTTAAACTATCATGAGATAAGAATGTATGACTCTATAAGCTCAAGGCTTTTGAGCTCCCCAAGGGTATTCATATCATCAATAACAACCAGGAAAGAGGGGTTAGGGGAAGCCTTTAAGACTCAAAGAATGTAATTTCCAGAAAAATATTAGGAGTTATCACAGGTGGTAGTGAGTCCAAGTTGCCATGTCCAGCTCTCACACTGTATAGCTAATTAAACAGCTAACATTTATTAGAGCCGCTTACTAAATTTCAGGTCCTTTATGTTTATTATCACATTGATTCTTATAATACTCCTGTTTAATATATCTTACTTCTATTTTGTATAAGAAAAAAAATTGGGTTTAAAAGTTTAAAAATTCAAGAGATTGAGACTCAGTTTTCCTTATTTTATAGAATAAAAAGATTAAGCAGCTTGCCCAAAGTCACCTATCTAGTAAGTGGCAGAAGTGAGATTTGAACTTGTGTTGTCTGATCACTTATTTACGCGCTTTGTGACTTATACTGATTTATACACTCAGTTATATTTCTGTTGAGAAATAAATATACACTTCCTATTTTTTTTAAATCCTGAAGTATTATTACAAAACCCATTTCTGGTCCACTAAAAATATACATCATTTTATGGATTCTGAAACACGTGCTTATACTAGTGATTACAATGAAAAAAGACATGTCCAAATGATCATACACATATTGGCTAACAACCATAAGGGAATTTTCTCTTTTTAACTTACTTACTTGGCTGTGCTGCATCTTAGTTGCAGCACGTGGAAACTTCCTTGTGTCATGTGAGATCTTTCAGAGCCCTTGGACTCAGTAGTTGCAGTCCCTAGGTTTGGTTGCTCTGTGGCATGTGGGATCCTAGTTCCCCAACCAGTGATTGAACTGATGTCCCCTGCATTGTAAGGTGGGTTCTTAACCATTAGGCCACCAGGGAAGCCCCCCATAAGGGAATTTTTGAATCTAGTTATTGAATATGTTAGCCATCAGGATTAGGAGTCTCTGTTCTCAATACCTTCAGTGCACGGGTGCTGTGCAGATGAGTCCTCCTGTGGGTCAGAAGATGCTTGCCCTGTAGAATTTCTAGTTCAAGTAAGTTAGTCTTCCAAATCCTAAGGATAAGCACTGGCAAACATGCTTATTAAGTCACCTTTACCTTCAGGGCTTCCCTGGTAGCTCAGACAGTAAAGAATCTGCCTGCAGTGGAGGAAACGTGGTTCAATCCCTAGGTCAGGAAGATCCTGTGAAGAAGGGAATGGAAACACAATCAAGTATTCTTGCCTGGAAAATTCCATGGACAGAGGAGCCTAGCAGTCTAGACTTCATGCGGTCACAAGAGTCAGCATGACTGAATGACTAACACTTTCCTTCACTTTATCTTATTCACTTTAATCAATTATAAAGAAGCTATTTTAGTCAGTATCTGCCTTAGCTTTACCTTCTTCCTCAGATGGCTCAGAAGTCTCACTGGTCTATTTTAAAGTCCAGCCTACAGGGATGGATTCAGGAGGTAACATAATGATGAGAACTCAGGCATGGAAAAATATGAAGGAAGAACATTTTGGCCGAATGAAGAGACAATGCAAAAGGATTCAAGCTGAAGCACAGCTGACATACCCAAGAAAAAAGTGAGCTGACGTAGCTGGAGGAACTGAAAGAGAGGAAAAGAGGAAACTGGGTATTTGGGCCCAGGGCCAGATAATGTTGGGCTTTTAAGTATCTTATTTCAAGTGCTATGGGAAGATCTTGGTGGTGCTTGAGCAGAGGGCAATATATGTTACCTCACGTTTCTAAAAGATTATTCATACAGCAAAGAGAGTAATGGAATCAGAAAGAGATCAGGAAATGGAAGAAGAAATAATTAGGAAGCGACTAAGACATGTTAGTCAAAGTGAAGTTGCTCAGTCGTGTCCAGCTGTTTGCGACCCCATGGACTATAGCCTGCCATGCTCCTCCATCCATGGGGTTTTCCAGGCAAGAATACTGCAATGGGTTGCCATTTCCTTCTCCAGGGGATCTTCCCTACCCAGGGATCAAACCCGGGTCTCCTGCATTGCAGGCAGATGCTTTACTGTCTGAGCCACCAGGGATGCTTAGAGGCAGAATATTCAGTTGTTAATTAGAAAAAATAGATTCAGATTTCAGACTAGAGATCTATTTCAGAAAATGAATAGATTACATATATTCAGCTTTCATATGTGAATCAACACTTTTTATGTTCACATTGTTCCTATGGACTAGGTAATAGTTTCATTATCATTTTAAAGAATAGTTGTGTACCCCTCAGGAGCACAGTTCACTGGGAGATGATTGCCAGAAAAAGAAAATCCTTTAGGCATGCTGGCTGGGAACAGATTGATAGTGAAAGGATCTAGCACCAAGCAGGAAACAATGAAGATCAATGCACCAGGGAGCATCTGTCTTGAGCTCTGGCTTTTCATTGGTGCTTTGGGTGTGTATTTTGGAGCAGAATATCTGTACCATAATAGGATACCCTTTCTTCTTATTCTCCACCCTCCTGCACACCTCAAAACAGAAGCTCCTGGAATAGACACAGATAAATGGGTTGGAGAGGTGTTCAAGGTTTTAAACATCTTATCCTTACCTTTTAGGAGTAGATGGACCTAAAACTGGGAGTGGAATGATGGGGAAAATAAGGACCCAATTATAGGTAGGTTACTAAGACTCTTAGATTGTATCTGATTAAATAATCATAACAGTTCTGCTGTGTTCTCTGTATGCTTATGTCATTCAAGGCCTTCAAAATATCTTCAAAAATAACTATTTAGTACCATCAAGATTAGCTCACCAGGCTTCTCCTTCCATGGGATTCTCCAGGCAAGAACACTGGACTAGACTGCCATGCCCTCCTCCAAGGGATCTCCCCTACCCAAGGATGGGACTCACATCTGCATCTCCTGCATTGGCAGGGGGATTCTTTACCACTAGTGCCACATAGAAAGCCCATCAAGATATGTGAATGAGAAATCATGTCCTGAACTCTGTCCCCTTGGGTAGAGTGGAGGCGGGCATGTTGTCACTGAAGCTCTAGGAGGACCTTACCATCACAGTTTCATCTCTCTGGACATTTATAGCTCTGTTCCTATTCACTTGGGGGTGAAAGAGAAGTAGTACACATGGAAGACTGCATTCTTCCTCAAAACGACTTCACAAAAATCCCTTCAGGCCAGAATTCTCACTATTCTTTCTGCTTTCCATACTGATTATTTCAAAGAACATTCACATCAAAAGAAAAGCAAATGATGTTAGTATCGGAACTAGGAAAAAAGGATGATTCAGTCACCACCAACTTGACCGCACTCAAGGGGATGCAAAGTCTTCTTAGTAGGAAGAGAGAAGGGAGCAAAAACTTTCTGGGTGATTACAATGCACCAGTTGCTTTATATTAAATGTATTATCTTCATCACAACCTAGAGAAGGAAGTGTCATTAAAATACCAAAAACTTGACATTGATCTTTTCTAAGCATATGTGGCAGATCTTGGGACCACTGGGCATAGGATCTTCAGTGTGTTTTTATTTCATTAAAATATTCTTAAACTTCTACACTCTTACAGTTTGTTGCTTTTGGAACAAACAGAAAAGTACCATTCCTATAACCCAGAGACAGACTATAGGATCATCAAACACTGAGGCACGTTTGTTTTCCCTGTGTCCAGAAATGAACTACACAGATTTGGCACTGAGTAAATAAATAGCTTCCAGAGATGCTATTAAAGGTATGTTGTAGGGCATAAGGAACTCAGGCTTTAACATGGCTGAATACATTCCTTTTGTCTGCTCTATAGATATACTGTATGTATGTGTGCTCCGACACCCTTTGGACTGTAGCCTGTCAGGCTTCTCTGTCCATGAGATTTTTCAGGCAAGTATACTGCATGCATGTTGAAAATTTATCAGATCACATCTCTAGAAAAGAACAAACAAAAATATAAGCTTAGAGTTTAAGACAGATTTGTCATCAAATTCAAGATTTTACAATATTTTCTATATTTTAAACAAATAATTTCTTAGAGTGAGAATCACTCTAAGAAAATTGTATGAAATATAATTCAGATATGCATCAAGATGCTAATTGCAGTATCTATAATGGATAAAAGTAAAAAGATAGGTATATAGTCAATGACATAATTAATGAACTATTAAACCACTTAAAACAACATTTAATATTATGGGAAATCTTAACATTATAATATTGGAATAAAAATGAAGTCATAAATGTATATACAAAATGGTTACAGCTAAATAAAAACTTCAAAAACTTATTTGGAGTTTTAAAAAAAAGAAGCAAAAAAATTCCCAAACATTTAGAGAGGCATTTCTGTATGTGCTGGGAAAGTGAGTGTTTTCACTACTTTTCTTTTTTGTATTTTTTAATTATTGCTTTTTTTTTTTTTACTATTATTCTTGCAATTTAAAAGTTGCATAAAATAAACACAAAAATGAGATTATTTTCCAAAAACCATAGACAGACCTTTTCTCCTCTAAACTGAGCTGTCCTTTAGGATACATATTAGTCATCATTGCACCCCCAAAACCCCAACACAATGCTTGAAAAGTAGTAGCTACTGATACCTAATTAGGGATTTGAAGAAGGATCATTCAAAAAACAAGCGGAGCCCCTGAACCACAAGGAGCAGCTGAAACTTAGAAGAAAAGAAATAAAAGAGCTGTTAGTCTGTCAAAACTAGAACAAAGGTAAAGCCTTAAAGGTGTCCTATTCTAACTTATCATGTTCCCACTTGTGGTGATATAGAGTGTGACACAAAGGAAAGAAAGCTATTTGCTTTTAAGCTCTGTAAATACATTTTTACATAAGAAAGCCAAGAGGTTTTGCTATCTCTTTTCAGGTACTATATTTACAGAGATATTATTTTCTTGCTTGCTGCTGCTGCTGCTAAGTCGCTTCAGTCTGACTCTGTACGACCCCATAGACGGCAGCCCACCAGGCTCCCCCATCCCTGGGATTCTCCAGGCAAGAACAGTGGAGTGGGTTGCCATTTCCTTCTCCAATCCATGAAAGTGAAAAGTGAAAGTGAAGTCACTCAGTCGTGTCCGACCCTCAGTGACCCCATGGACTGCAGTCTTCCAGGCTCCTCCATCCATGGGATTTTCCAGGCAAGAGTACTGGAGTGGGGTGCCATTTTCTTGCTTAGGCTTTACTATTATAATCAGCCAATATCCCTCTCACCTTGAATCAGTTCAGTTCAGTTGCTCAGTCGTATCTGACTCTGTGACTCCATGGACTGCAGCACGCCAGGCCTCCCTGTCCATCACCAACTCCCAGAGTTTACCCAAACTCATGTCCATTGAGTTGGTGATGCCATCCAACCATCTCATCCTCTGTGGTTCCCTTCTTCTCCTGCATTTAATCTTTCCCAGCATCAGGGTCTTTTCAAATAAGTCAGTTCTTCACATCAGGTGACAAAGTATTGAAGTTTCAGCTTCAACATCAGTCCTTCCAATAAATATTCAGGAATGATTTCCTTTAGGATGGACTGAGTGGATCTCCTTGCAGTCCAAGGGACTCTCAAGAGTCTTCTCCAACACAACAGTTCAAATGCTTCAATTATTCAGCTCTCTGTTTTCTTTATAGTCCAACTCTCACATCCATACATGACCACTGAAAAAACCATAGTTTTGACTAAATGGACCTTTGTTGGCAAAGTAATGTCTCTGCTTTTTAATAGGCTGTCTAGAAAGGTCATAGATTTTCTTCCGAGGAGTAACTGTCTTTTAATTTCATGGCTGCAATCACCATCTGCAGCTATTTTGGAGCCCCCCCAAAAGAAAGTCTGTCTCTGTTTTCACTGTTTCCCCATCTACTTGCCATGAAGTGATGGGACCGGATGCCATGATCTTTGTTTTCTGAATGTTAAGTTTTAAGCCAATTTTTTCACTGTCCTCTTTTGCTTTCATCAAGAGGCTCTTTAGTTCTTCTTCACTTTCTGCCATAAGGGTGGTGTCATCTGCGTATCTGAGGTTATTGATATTTCTCCCAGCAATCTTGATTCCAGCTTGTGCTTCTTCCAACCCAGCGTTTCTCATGATGCACTCTGCATATAAGTTAAATAAGCAGGGTGACAATGTACAGCCTTGACCTACTTCTTTCCCTATTTGGAACCAGTCTGTTGTTCCATGTCCAGTCACCTTGAATGATTGGCTATTATTTAAGATATGGTATGTTTCATTTGTTGTTGTTATTTGGTCGATAAGTCATGTCTGACTATTTTGGGACTCCATGGACTATCCCATCAGACCCCTCTGTCCATGGGATTTCCCAGACAAGAATACTGGAGTGGTATATAACATGAAATGGCCATTCCTGTCACCATACAGTATATAAATTAAAAAGCAGTAGCTAATCAATCAGAGGAGGCAATGGCAACCCACTCCCATGTTCTTGCCTGGAGAATCCCAGGGATGGGGGAACCTGGTGGGCTGCTGTCTATGGGGTTGCACAGAGTCCAACACAACTGAAGTGACTTAGCAGCAGCAGCAGCTAATCAGTAGAGATTTATTGAGTCCAATCAAACTGATGCATTATTTGCATAATCTGATGTACTTAACAAGCAGACAGGGTTGTCAAAACACTCTATCTTCTAGGCAGAATAAAAATAGACATTGTCCATCTTTATATCTGTGATTCCTCTGTTCTTCTATGCTCCATTGCTGACCTGCACTCTCCCTTATCTCTTATCTAGCATAAAAATTAAAATTAAGATCCCATATTATGTGTGCTTTGACATCCTGCAAAAAGCAAAAGGGTCTGGATTGACCCAACTATAAATTTCCCTTTCTATTCTAGTTTCATGTGTATGATCTCAGGTGGCCTCAGCCTGCAATGGCTTGAAATAGGGCTTGGGTTCCCAGCCAGAGGTTGAGGCTGGGTCGCTGCAGTGAAAAGCACCAGATCCTAGCCAGTAGACCAGGGGTAAGTGACAAGTGTAATGGCCTTCAGCTTTGTAGAAAAGAATTTCCACAAAAACAGAAAGTAATGAAGCAAGTAAAATAGGAAAAAATACACTACTGTGGATATGCACGTGGGCAGACTCAGAGGGAGAGTCCCTGAGTTGCATCTGCAAGGCAGTTTAAGTCACTTGCATGGAGCATTTCCTCTGGTTTTCCTTTAGCCAATCATTATAATTTGCCTTTTTCACAGTTCATGTTTGGATCCTTCAATGTGTGCTCACACCTCTCTTAGCCAAGATGGATCCTACTGAAGAGGCATCTGGGTAGAGCATCCATTGACATCACGCTCCCTCTGGTCTCCCCCTCTGGTCTTCTGCACATGTGTGGTTGGGGAGGTCTCCTGATTTCAGAAACAAGAAATATGTGATATGAGCAGGGCCCAGCCTCCTCCCTTAATTGTCTTGCTATTCTTGTCTTGGAGTTTTCCGTCAACAGAGAATGAATCTCCAATTGCTTTACCCTGGGTGGGAGGGTAGGGGGGGTACAGATCTGACTCCTGTCTCAAGTAAGTTGTAGGATCCCACTTGCCACAACTAAAAAGACCTGCATGCCACACCTAAGATCCTGCAACTAAGACCTGGTGCAGCCAAGTATACAAAAGAAAGTATTTTTTTAAAAGCACTATTGTTCGTAGTTCACTTTGACTTGGTTAGGTATTGTTCTCATGGCTTGTTCACGGCAGGGTGCCTAGATTTAAGGTAGCAGCTACATACTGCTTCAAACCTGCTCTTCTGAATCAAACTGAAGCCCTTGCCTAAAGCCCAGTTGTCCAGCTTAAACTCCCTTTCTCACATGCTATTTAATGTAGAGGTCTCTGCCTTTGGTCATCATCAATTTAGTTCAGTTCAGTTGCTCAGTCATTTCTGACTCTTTGAGATCCCATGGACTGCAGCACACCAGGCCTTCCTGTCCACCACCAACTCCCGGAGCTTGCTCAAACTCATGTCCATCGAGTCGGTGATGCCACCCAACCATCTCATCCTGTGTTGTCCCCTTCTCCTCCCGCCTTCAATCTTTCCCAGCATCAGGGGCTTTTCCAATGAGCCACTTCTTTGCATCAGGTGGCCAAAGTATTGGAGCTTCAGCTTCTGCATCAGTCCTTCCAATGAATATTCAGGAATGATTTCCTTTGAAGGAGGAAACAGACAGAGCTGGACTCCGTCTTAGGCCAGGCTGTGAACATTAGGCTACACGCATGGTCACCCTCCCAGTGGACTCTGAACTTTGTGTCCGGTGTCTATAGAAATGGCATACCAATGGAAAACCAGACCCCCGGATAAAAGAGCCTCAGGACTTGTACTTGGACTCTCCATTGCCTAAAAGAATATGCTAATATCTCTGTAACAGAACAAAGTTGTAAATTCCATTATGTTTATTGGGATATGACCACAGACCTATTGATAAATATCCACTGTTTATCTAGTTTTGTGACACACGAATCATGGGTTAACTTTGATCGTTTCTCTCTTTTACCTTGTCCAGACTAGTTTCAAGGAATTAGGAGAGGTGGGTTTGAGCAAGTACACTTAGGGTATATAAGGTTTTCACAAAAACTGGTCGGGGTCCTTGGCTAAGAGGAGACTCTGCCTTGGGCCCGCTGGTGTAATAAACTGCACTTCACTATCTGCATTATCCTTCTGAATGAGTTTGTTTCCCGGAACGTGTGGCTACAACACGTTTAGGGTGGACTGGTTGGATCTCCATGCAGTCTAAGGGACTCTCAAGAGTCTTCTCCAACACTACAGTTCAAAAGCATCAATTCTTCAGCACTCAGCTTTCTTTATGGTCCAACTCTCACCATGAAGTATTCCCTGAGTTCCCTAATCAAACCAGTCCATCCTAAAGGAAATCAATCCTGAATATTCATTGGAAAGACTGACGCTGAAGCTGAAGCTCCAATAACTCAGACACCTGATTCAAAGAGCCAATTCATTGGTAAAGACCCTGATGCTAGTAAAGATTGAGGGCAGGAGGAGGAGGCTTTTTCACAAGCCTGCTGGCCATATGCTAAACATAGAGACTGGAATTTGATTCTTTCCTTCCAGAGAATCCAAGGCTTTTAATTTAAATTCTATTTATTTATTTCCTTCCAGAAAATCCAGGGCTTTAATCTCTCTACAGAGATGTATTTGTGCATGTCAAGTGGGTGTTGTAGGTTTTTAATTATTTTTTTTAAAACAGAACTAGCTATATACTAATCCTCTAATCCTCGAAAAAATGTGTTCCTGCTAGCCCTCTATTTACATATCAAAGAAGATTCTCCAAGGGATCCTTTGCCAGACAAAGAAGATCAACCCAAGATTAGAAATCTTGAACTCCTTGTACAAAGAAGGGATACCCACATAAGTAATAATCCCCAAAACTGTGACAGGTTAATTTGAATGAACTTTAAAAACCAGAAGTGAAAGCTGATTGCAAGTTCTGAGTAAATGTCTTCTGAATTTGTTCTCAGACTTATTCATCTTTTAACCTGGTATAAACCAGAACCAAAAAACACCCCTGAGGCTGAAGGTATTGACCTTACTTTCATACAAACTATATGGGAAAACATTGTTCCAGGAGAGTGTGTAGGCTCAGTCACTCAGTTGTGTCCGACTCTTGTAATCCCATGAACTATAGCCTGCCAGGCTCCGCTGTCCATGGGATTTTCCAGGCAAGAATACTAGAGTGGGTTGCTATTTCCTTCTCCAGGAGTAACATTCAACAAATTTATTTATAACTGAGTCATTCTACAAACTCTAGTTCTGTGTCACATGTTTCTGGGTTGATAAGAAGTGCTCTGTAAGGTTGATAGAATAAAAATAAATGATTGAGTGATTGCCAGGGTCTAGCCCCGGTGGATCCAGGGAATTCGAAGCGGGGACAGCGTTGGCGAGGGAAAAACTTATTTATTTATTAATATAAGATTAGATTATGAAGAAATAGTGTAGTAGGAAAATGAGTGGAGGAAAGAGGCTGATTAACTTGGTTTATGTGGAAAACCAATAAAGTTCCAGACAAGGAGCTTGCACCATCTACGTTAGGCCACCGGCGTCCTTTTGAATATCGGAGAGTGCACCGCCTTGGGCTCTCTCTCTTACGGATCTTAGCAGCCGGGACAAGTAAGTAGACATGGCAAGCCTCCACGCCCCAGATGGGAATTCAGCTTGAAATTAAAGAGGAGACACAGGGGAAACCAGTCCTTCCAATGACTGCCCCCCCCCATTGTCCTTCAAGGCCTTTTATACTTTTGATTATACATGGAGATCAATGGGTAATACAAAATTATGCAGCGTTAGCAGCCCAGACTCTTTTTGTATACAAAAGGTCTCAGGTGATTTACATTATCTTTCCCTGGTGGCTCAGAAGTTAAAGTCCCGCGCCTCCAATGCGGGAGACCCTGGTTCGATCCCTGGGTTGGGAAGATCCCCTGGAGAAGGACGTGGCAACCTACTCCAGTATTCTTGCCTGGAGAATCCCATGGACGGAGGAGCCTGGTGGGCTACAGTCCACGGGGTTGCAAAGAGTCGGACACGACTGAGCAACTTCACTTTGGCCAAGAGGCTTGTTAACACTTTTTGGCTCTCTTCCTTAATGAATGTTAATCTCGTTTCCCCTGAAGTGTTTTGTTTTTAATCTGCATCTCCTTAAAGCACTAAAGTTACATCTCTACAGAACAAAGGTGCAGTGGGTTATGACAAAGAAGGTACTTAACTCAAAGATCTAATGTTGCTACTTGTTTTTTTTTTATATACCAACTATATCAACAAGTAAAAGATATGAAAATTTGGCAGCAAGTATTGGCTCAACAAATGAAACCTTTAATCAGTCCTATTCTAATGATTTTGACTCCTCAGAAGCCCCTACATTCCTAGGATGTTTTAAGCTTCCTGTGCTTCCTGCAGTCAGGGGGCCTCAAACAACCACATGCGCAGCTGTACGAGTCCTGCAGGCAGGCTAGAAAGCCATCAGAGGGGTTTTTGGATTGAAACACTTGTATTATGCCCAGGAGATTTATTATCTAAAAGCTCTAATTTCCATAAAAAGGTGGTGGGGGAACAGCCCTCTGTTAATGACAGAAGAGTAGGTGGAAAGCATAACACAGTAAAGCAGGCAGACTTTGATCTTGGGGAGTGGATGCTCAAAAAATTCCAGGGGGAACCCCTGAAGCCTGATCACATCCTTGTGTTTTGTCAGGCTTCCTTCCTCATGACCTTGTCATGGGCGGGATTCCTCACACTGGCCCCTGGCAAATGATCCTTTCTGGTTTCTCTCTATACTTGACCAAACAAAGCTGCTAACCCATGCTCTTATTAATGTGTGATCACTTAGGCACTACATGTATGAATGAATATCACCTAATTATCCACAGATTAAATTAATATTGTCTTAAATAGATCTGCTTAATAGGTAAAGAATAAAACCATTTCTGAGAGTGGTTTAAGAAAAGATAAATGCAACTGAATGTTAAAGAAATGAGAAAAGAGAGCTTGAAGAAATTAAGATTTAGAATTTAACTGTCAACTACAAATTGACACTTGCCAAGAGCATTTGCCAAGGACTGAACAACAAAGGCATTTGTCATCTGCCCCTGCAGAGATTGAATCCTGTACTATTGCAGCTGCAGACCTTCAACATCCCCTGAGTGGAATTCAGGGTCGACAGTGAGGCACTCTGTGCTCTAAAGAAAGTGGTGGAACAGGTCTTTAGACAGGAACCAGTTTTATGATCCCAGTCCTTGCATCTCCTCATATCTAGAAAAGCACTAAATCCCTTCATGGTGACATCAGTTCCTTATGACTAGCAGAAACCCTTTTGTAAAGTAAGTACTTGATTGCATTGAGCTCCCCCTTCACTGAAATCTTATATATTGACCTTCCCCCACTGCGTTTTTGGAGCAGTCTCTCAGAGCCATCTGAGGTGCTATCTCCCGGACTGCAGTCCTCACTTTGCCCCAAATAAAACTTAACTTGTAACTCTCACATTGACCATCTTTTTAGTCAACACAACTTATGAATATATGATGATTAATATCATGGGGCAACCTGACTAAAGCCATGATACCCTACCCAGATATTTGGTCAAATATTATTCTGGATGTTTCTATGATGGTTTTTTGATGAGATTAACATTTAAATCATCAAACTCTTTTTTAAAACCATCTTGTTAAAGTACAATTGACATGTAAAAGGCTGTACAAATTCACTGTATATAAGTTGATGAGTCTGGGAGTAAGAAGCCATCACCACTATCAAGGCCATAGATATATCTAAGTTCTCCTAAGTTTTCCTCCCACTTCTTTTTAAGTTATTGTCTTACTTTCACTATCATTATTTTGTGTGGTAAAACCACTTAACCTAAGACCTATGCTCTTAGTAAATTTTAAGCTTATAATACAGTATTATTTGCTCTAGGCACCGTTCTGTACAGTAGATTTCTAGAACTTATTTATCTTAAATAACTGAAACTTTGGAATTCCCAGGTGGCCTAGTGGTAAAGAATCTACCTGCTGACACAGGAGACATGGGTTTATTTAGGAGTTTATTTAGAAGTCATATGTTGCCCCCAACAAAATAAGGTATTTTTATTTTCCATATAAAAGGTGAAGAAAGCCATAAAAAGGAAACACACTTAATGTGCAAAGAGAGCTACCTGTAATGAAAAAACAAACAAAAAAGCATGTAGAAGAATGCCTATGTCAGATGGCCATGTGAGTTTAGGAATCTAATCTTTCTGCTCTAGGCACTACAATTCCCCTGGAGATACACAGAACACAGTGAAACCTGCATGCCTTGCGGGACAGTTGCTGCACTGTTGTTGGTCACATAATTCATGATTGTTTAAAAGCTATAGGGAGTTAAAGAGGTCTCCTGTTTAGACCAAGAGAGGCAATAAGGCTGAAACTGTATTGCTTCTTGCTCAAATTGGCTTGAATCACAACGTGATGATGTTGAGAATTCATCCACACAGCCATATTTTAGGGCATGTGCATATTCATAGCGGTCTGAGCCAGAATGGGTTTCACTTGCCACTTCATGCAGACATAGAAATGTATATGTATATATATATATATATATACACACATATACATATATGTATATACTGGCATTAGCTTATGTGTTCAGTGTTACTGTGTGGCTGAGAGTTTTCTTTAATTTTTAAATATTTATTTATTTGATTGAGTGGGATCTTAGCTTTGGCATGTGGGATCTTCATTGCAGCATGTGGGGTCTTTCACTGCAGTGCACAGGCTTCTCTAGTTGCTGTGCACAGGTTCCTCTCTAGTTGTGGCACTTGGGCTTAGTTATCCAGCAGCATGTGGAATCTTAGTTCCTTGACCAGGGATTGAACTTGTGTCCCTCAGTGGAAGATGGACTCTTAACCACTAGACTACCAGGGAAGTCCCTGGCTAAGGGTTTGAAGAGGGAGAATTATAGATCAATAACTATCTAGCTAGATGATAACTGCTTGCCTGGAAAGTCCATGGGTGGAGGATTGAACTTGTGTCCCTCATTGGAAAGGTGGACTCTTAGCCACTAGACTACCAAGGAAGTCCCTGGTTAAGGGTTTGAAGAGGGAGAATTATAGATCAATAACTATCTAGCCAGATGATAACTGCTTGCTTGGAAAATCCCATGGATGGAGGAACTTGGTAGGCTGCAGTCCACAGGGTCACGAGGAGTCGGACACGACTGAGCAATTTCACTTTCACTTTTCACTTTCATGCATTGGAGAAGGAAATGGCAACCCACTCCAGTGTTCTTGCCTGGAGAATCCCAGGGACAGGGGAGCCTGGTAGGCTGCCATCTATGGGGTCGCACAGAGTTTCGGACATGACTGAAGCAACTTAGCAGCAGCAGCAGATGATAACTAGCTAGCTAGATAACATGCATGTTGTTGTTGTTTTTGTTGTTCAGTTGCTCAGTTGTGTCTGACTCTTTGCAACCATGGACCACAGCATGTCAGACTTCCCTGCCTTTCACTACCTCCCAGAGTCTGCTCAAACTCATGTCCATTGAGTCACTAATGTCATCTAAACACCTCATCCTCTGTCGACATTCTCCTTCTGCCCTCAATCTTTCCCAGAATCAGGCTATTTTCCAATGAGTCAGCTCTTCACATCAGGTACATATGATAGACAAAAAATAGATAGATAGATAGATAGATAGATAGATGATAGATATAGAGAGAGATAGACACAGAGATAGATATGTAACATACAAGTCACCAATGTCATGGGCTTACTGGTGAGCTGTATATTTTTTTATTCTTAAAATCTCTCAAAATTTTCCTAAAGAGCACATGATTAATTTAATAAGATAAATTAGAAATCAAAAACCTTTTAATGTTTCAAAACTGGAAAATTTTAGAATCATAAACAGGTCGAGTTTGAAGCTATTTCTGAGAATGACATAAGGAGAAGATAAATACAACAGAATGTCAAGGAACTGAGAGATAAATTGAGATATTTCTATCGGATCTTATGAGTGTTGCGTTCACTTGGGATGATGGCAGATACTAGGGTTTGAAAGAGGAAAACCTGTGAAATGTGTACTAACTTCTAGATGAAAACGGAGAAGTAGTTTGTAAGCTAAGCAAATATAGAACTTCATAGGAAAAGAGATGTCACACTTGTAGAAGAGGAGAGATGCAAAGAGCAGTGAGAAACTTAGGAAAATGAAACTCCTCTTGCATTCTTAGGAGGTACTTGAATGAAGACTGTCTAATAAAAAGCTACAGATATGCATTATCCTTGCTAGAGCTGAATGATGTTAAAAGTGACACAGGTTTTATAAACAATGACACAGTCATTCTGGAAGGCACAATGGAAAGTCTGAAAAAGAGAGCATTGGTATGGTGACAAGGTGGCAAAGGAAGCACAGAGAAATTCTGAGATGAGACTATAGAAAAAAATTAACCAGAGTAGTTTTCATTTGGAAGATGTCCAAGGATGGCAGGACTTGAAAAACAAAAGTTACAGTTCTATAATTAACAAGGACCTATTGCATAGCCCAGGGAACTCTACTCAATATTCTCTAATAATCTATATGAGAAAAGAATTTGAAAAGGAGAGTATATATGTGTATGTATAACTGAATCACTTTGCTGTATACCTAAAAGTAACACAACATTCTAAGTCAACTCAACTCCATTATAAAACAAAAACTAAATTTTTTTTAAAAAGGTACAGTTCTAGGAGAAAATACTTGAAAGGTAAAAAGAATGCAGCAATGGGAGATGAGACCTTCATGCACAAACAGTGTCTTGAACTATCTTCATAGATCACAGAGATTTACAAAAAACAATCTCCAATGTCTCCAGCATAACCGTCTAATGAATAACAGCCAGAGTTGCTTGACCTACCAGAGCTCTTGGGTACAGACCTTAGCAAGTGCTTTACTATACACAAGAAAGGGTATTTATCAGGAACAGTGATACCTTGTGAATGAGGTCAGGCGAGTAGGATGAATAGAATGAAGTATGAGCCATAGAACTCAAGTTGCTGTATGAAGTTTCTACATTGTTATTCCTTGTCCCTAGGAAAGAAACTGTGTGGCAAGGAGTAAGAAAATTTATAGTAGAGAAGCTGATTAGAAATACTGATGGACACATGAAACCTGTCTATGCATGTAAGCAAGTCATAGTGAAATCACTTACCTAGAGAAATATACCACCAGTTTATCTGTCAGAACTTTGTAAAGGGGGACTTGCCTGCTGGTCCAGTGGTTGGGAATCCATCTTTCAATTCAGGGGATGAGGATTCAATCCCTGATCAGGGAACTAAGATCCCACATACTACAAAGCAACTAAAACCTCCAGATGCAACTAGAGAAAGTGCCTGCTGCAAGGAAGATCCAGCATAATAAAAAAAAAAAAAAAAAGCCAAAATAACAAAAACAAAACAAAGCACTTTGTAAAGGGCCCCAAAATAGTCCTATTCATGTTCTTGAGTTTCTTGATTAATAGTTCTCTATTTTAGTAAACAAACTTTCATTAAATCGATGACAAGGAGGGGCAAGTTTTCACCAGAGTTAAATCATGAAGCTACAATACTTAAAGGTCTTGTCCAGGCAGAGTAATAGACTGTTAAATGAGATAAACTAGATAGTCCAGAAACATATCTATAAAATTTAGTATATAATAAGGTTAAATTTTCCTACTAGCTTATGGTCCTCAATAAATGGTAATAATTAGTAGAGTTAATAATTAGTAAGTCTAATTAATTAACTACATAGAAAAAATCAACTTAGAATTCCTGTCTGATATATTAATTCCACATTGCTTAAAAATTAATATATAAAATATAAATATAAATAAACACCTCTTATCACCCAACAAATTGGCACAAATTTTTAAAATGATAATGCTTAATATTGCCAAAAATACCACTGCTGAAGGGCAGGGAAATTAGTCCAATATTTTCAATACGTTGTATACATTGCTAATCATTTTCATGTGTTATATCCCAAAGTATAAAAATTTTCTTATGCTGAGTGCATGATGATTCTTGGGCTTTAATATATATGGCCAAATAGCCATCCTGAAAGTGTTTCTCCTTATTATCATGTTAACTCATGCTGAGTATAGACAATCAGAAAGTACCAAGCAACAAAGGAAAAAAACCTAGTTTTAAAGATTCTAACTTCCCCACAAGACAGACAAGTTCTCACGCCAGGGTATAATCATTTAGGAAATTTTCTACACATCTGTATGTGTGTTACTTTTTCCAAAATGAGATTATGATATTAAGATTTATAGCTTTCCTTTTCATTTAAAAATTTGCCATGAAAATCTTTTTTTTTTTTGCAAGAAACAACGTTTAATTCTCAGTAGAGGATACACTCAAATAGCCTTTTACTTATAACTTTTAAAAGAATATGTCCAGAAGTTAATGAAAGAATAGCCAGACTTAACAGAAGGAAAAAAATAACCCAATGAAAAAGAAACAATATAATATAAGCAGATCAAGAGTATGAAATATTCTCTGAAAGTTAAACGCACACTTATAATAAGACTCAGTCATTCCAGTCTTATAGATTAGTTTTCATTTTTCTAGAGTTTCATATAAATGGAATCACATATAGTATGTTCTTTTTTTTAATCTGACTGCTTTTATTCAGCATAATTTTTCAGACTCATTCTTGCCACTGAGTATAGTTAACTTCTCTTTAAAGATAAGTTTAACATTCCACATTTGTTTATACATTTATGCATGCATTAATGCAACACAATTGTTTATACATTAAATTGCTGATAAGACATTTCATTGTTTCCAGATTTGGGTATTACAAATAAAGCTGCTATGAATATTCATGAACAAATCTTAATAAAGCATAAGCTTTCATTCTCCTGGATAAATAGTTACACAATAAGTCAAGAAAACGACATTAAAGTATACATATCCAAAAGAAAAAAAATCAAACAATCCTTATCTGTAGTAGAACGATAGTCCACATAGATAATCCTAAAGAGTCTACATCAAACTCCTAGGAAAAAATAAGTTCAAAGAGTCTGTGTATATCAAATCATCATTCAAAAATCTGCTGTGTTTCTACATACTAGCACTGAACACTAGGAATAAAACTTAAAACTGAAAATTACAAAATGCCTTATTAGATACAGTATCTAGGCCTTCTGGTAGTATGTTGATTAGAAGTGATGAAGACAGATACTCTGCCCTTTCTGATTTTAGGATTATTTGTTTTTGTTCAGTCACCAAGTTGTGTCTAACTCTTGGAAACCTCATAAACTGCAGCATGCCAGGCTTTCCTGTCCTTCACTATTTCCCAGAGTTTGCTCAAACTCATGTCCATTGAGTCAATGATGTCTTCCAACCATCTCATCCTCTGTCACCTTCTTCTCCCTCTGCCTTAAATCTTTTCCAGTAGAGTCTCTTCCAATGAGTCAGCTGTTCCTTGCCCTAAGTATTGGATTATGGCATTCAGGTTTTCACCATTTAGTGTGATAGTAGCTGTAGATTTTGTATAGATGTCATATATCATGTTGAGGATTTTCCCCTCTCTTTCTAGTTTCTGACAGTTTTTATCTTAAATAAGTGTTGAATTTTGCCTAATGATTTTTTTTTCTGTGTCAGTTGAAAAGACCATGGCAATTTTTTTGGCTTTATCTTATGAATATGATGCTTTGCATTGATTGACTTTTGACTGCTGACCAATGCCACAACTTTGAAATGAACCCCACTTGATCATGATGCATAATTCTTTCAATATCAACATTTTGCTTACTTCCAAACACCAATATTTAAATGATTACATTTGATAAAGTGAAAGTCACACATTTGTGTCTGAATCTTTGTGGCCCCATGGACAGTCCATGGAATTCTCCAGGCCAGAATACTGGAGCGGGTAGCCTTTCCCTTCTCCAGGGGATCTTTCTGACCCAGGAATCGAACCAGGGTCTCCTGCATTGCAGGCAGATTCCCTACCAACTGAGCTGTCAGGGAAGCCCTGACAGATGATAATATTTGCTTCCATTTTGCTGAGGATTTTTTGTCTATGTTTATTATTGATATTGGTCTCTTATACTGTCTTTTGCTTGTTTTTTATTCTATAATTTTTCAAGTTTGGCTCTCAGTATAATACCTGCCTCATACAATAATTTGAGTGGTTTGAGAAGTGTTCTCTGTTCTGCTAATTTCTGGAAGGGATTATTTAGAATTGGTGTTAATTCTTTTTTAATATTAGGTAGAATTCTATGAAATCATCTGTGCCTGGAAATCTTTTTCAAGAGTTTTCATTTTAATGGATTAATTTTTTAATAGTTAACAGAAAAAATTAAGTTATCTATTTCATATTGACTGAGACAGTTTTTTTTTTTCCTTTAGAGGAATTGGTCTATTTCATTAATGTTGTCTAATTTAAAAAAGTTATGATCAGTGCCTCCGTTAAATCTAGACCTAGCCAGGGACTCCACAATAGTGAATTTCACTGTTTTGAATAATAAATTGAGAAGGTCTTTTATTTCTTATTCAAAATTTTTCCCAAATTATTTAATCTAATTTTATTTTTCAGTTCATTTATATTTATTATCAATATTTTTTTACATATGAACTAGGTAGCACTGGTGGTAAAAATTCTGCCTGCCAATGCAGGAGACACAAGGGATGTGGCTTCAATCCCTGAGTCAGGATGATCTGGAATAGTAAATGGCAACCGCACCAGCATTTTTGCCTGGGAAATTCCAAGGACAAAGCATGAAAATCTTTTAAATTAATAGGTACAGTTATGAAGCATTTACATTGCTGCCCAGCACCCCACTGGATGGATATACAATTTAACTAATGCACTTTTGTTGGGATTGCTTCCAACATTTCTTTGTCATGGAGTTATAGAAAATACCCATGCAGAAACATGTGAACACTCTCACAGTTTGCAGGTAGACATACAATTTTATTAGAACATCTTTTGGTATTTCAGCCATTTTATTTTTAATACTGGCAAATTGGAATGCAGACTTGAATAACTGGGCTGTTTACTGGGAGAGTATGTTGTTGTTTAGTCTCTCAGTTGTGTCTTACACTTTTGCAACCCTGTGGTATGTAGCCCATCAGGCTCCTCTCTCCATGGGATTTTCCAGGAAAGAATACTGGAGTGGATTGCCATTTCCTTCTCCAGGGGATCTTCCTGACCCAGGGATTGAATCCATGTCTCCTCCACTGCAGATGGATTCTTTACCACTGAGTCACCCATATGTAAATACATGACAGTAAATTAGTGATTTACTAATTAGTTCTACTTTTGCCAAAATGGGCAACGCCTTTCACTGGAAAGAAAAATAAACCTGTTGTTGGAAAATCTCACACTATTGAGTATAGTGTGCTCACAAAGTCTCCATCAACAAAGAATTAATAGTCATAGTCACTTGAAAATTTGAAGACCTAATTGTTAGCACAGGGGCATTTTCCTGGAAGCATGCTTTATTTTAGTTACATTTAAAAACCTTAAATAAACCTTCTAAGAAGATGTGGAGTTTGGAAAATTCTGAAATAAATTGGGACTTCCCTGGTGGCTCAGATGGTAAAGCGTCTGCCTACAATGCAGGAGATCCAGGGTCACTCTCTGGGTCGGGAAGATCTTCTGGAGAAGGAAATGGCTACCCACTCTAGAACTGGTAAACTACAGTCCATGGGGTCGCAAAGAGTCGGACATGAAAAATTGGAGCTACCAAAAAAAATCTCATTGAATTTTTGAAAACTTTGGCTTTTCCTTCTTAAGTATAATCCAGTTAGTAAGTGAATGTGTTTCTGTTATATTTATTAATAGAAAAGACAACCCATTGATTTTCATATGTTTTAACTATTTTCATTCATTCATTCCACAAGTGACTAAACATTACCTTCTTTATTTATTCACATTCCCACTCACTCTCTCTCTGTCACAGACATACACACAGCAGACACTAAAGAAACTACCTGCAAGAGGCTCACATAAGCTCCTATGGGAGCATTTCTGGGAAAAAAAAAAAAGTAGAGCAAAAGAAGAAAGCAATTCATTTGCTGCATGCTGACATGCTGAGATCATGAGATAGGTCCTAACATGAATTCGTGTATATCACACAGCAGTCCCTTGCCAAAGATCACTCAGCAAATAAAATAAGCATGAGAATTTTGTTCTCCCATGACCACTACTCAAGTAGAGAACATTTTTCTTCTCTGAAAATTTATAATCAAGAACTGGAGACCTGAATATCATAAAATCAACAATTAAATAGCACACAGCATATGGGAGAAGATGGCAGGGAAGAGGCAGAATTTTCACTGGTCCTATTTTAGTTATTCTTTCTGTCCAGGCAGAACAACTTCTTGTAAGAATAAACTAGACTTCCCAGGTGGCTCAGTGGGTAAAGAATCCACCTGCAATGCAAGAGACACAGGAGATGTGGGTTCGACCCCTGGGTTGGGGAAAAGATCCCCTGGAGGAGGAAATGGCAACCCACTCTCATATTCTTGCCTGGAGAATTCCATGGACAGAGAAGCCTGGTAGGCTATAGTCCATGGGGTTGCAAAGAGGCAGACAGGACTGTGGTGACTGAGTATGCATGCATGCAGAGAGGAAGAAACTGGAACACATAAAGGGAAAAATTGTCATGATTGTTCATGACTTGAGTGTGAGAGTGAAGGCTGAGAGAGAGGAGTCTGGGAGAAAATGAGGAGAAGACATCTAGAATTTGAACCACTATAAGTTATAAGGGACAGGAAGGCTGAGGATGCTATTTGAGGCATCCATTCATTATCAGTGAATGGATAATGTGCGTGGTGAGAAGATAATTTGAAGAAGAGGGAGAAGACAGAACCAGATAAAGGAAAGACTGAGCTGTGGAAATCAACCCTGCTTGCACAACACACCATTGTTAACCCTAACACAAATGAAACTGAATGCATCAGGGATCTGAGCTACAGAAGATCTTGTTAGGTGGGCCTTCTACCCAAACCTACCTCTACTCAAACATTCCGTTCCTAATAAGAAAGCTGGGATCAAGACTTCTCTGGTAGTCCAGTGGCTAAGACTCCATGTCCCAATGCAGGGGACTCAGGTTTGACCTTTGGTCAGGGAACCAGATCCCACAAGCTGCAAATAAAAGACCCCACATGCTGCAACTAAGACCCAGTGAAGTCAAATAAATAATTAAACATTAAAACAACAACAACAACAACAAAAGAAGAAGAAATCTGGAATCAACAAGGCTAAGTTACTTTTTAAAAACAATCCCAGTATCATTTAATACCAAAGTGGGAAATAAAGTTCTCTCTCTCAGTCAAATGTTTTGGCTGCAAACCTTATCTCCAGTTACAGCATTTCTCATGAATTGATTTAGGCAGAAATGGACCAGTGCCAGGGCAAGAGATTTGTCAGCATGAACTGAGAGAAGCTGGCATTCTGCACAGCCTGATAAAAAATAAAGGACTTGATGGGCTTGTGTTTGGAGGTAAGGATCGTGAAAAAATAAAATACACTAGGCCCTTCAGAAACTCATCTTGCAAAACAGATTTTTCCAAAGCCATTTTTTCTACCATTTCTGGAGGGGAACAGGGACGTTGCACACCAGAGGATGTGTTTTGTACCAGATGACAAAGTGAGTCATAATTACTTTCTCCTCTTTATCATGTCTCATTAATACTTGATCCCAGAGTAAATGGTGTAACACTTAAGTCTTCCCCCAAAGCCCTATGTGCATATTAATCTTGGTTCTGTGCTCTTTACTGTTGTGCTAGTTTTTCTCAGCCCATTCATGTTTACTTCAGGAAAACTTCAGAGGGAATCTAAGCAGAATGATCTTCTAGATCAGAATGAGACACCCAGGAGATAAAAGATAGGTAATTTGAGCTCCTCTTTCATGGATCACAGCATTGTTGTGGGGAAGGGGCTTGAAACAACTCAACATTAAAAAAAAAAAAAACTAAAATTGTGGCATCCGGTCCCATCATTTTATGGCAAATAGAAGGAGAAAAAGTGGAAGCAGTGATAAATTTTATCTTCTTGGGCTCCAAAAACTCACCGCTGATGGTGACTGAAGCCATGAAATTAAGAGATGCTTGCTCCTTGGAAGGAAAGATATGACAAACCTAGACAGTGTATTGAAAAGCAGAGAGGCATCACTTTGCCGATAAAGGTCCCTATAGTTAAAGCTATGGTTTCTCCAATAATCACGAATGGATGTGAGAGTTCGACCGTAAAGAAGGCTGAGCACCGAAGAACTGATGCTTTCAAATTGTGGTGCTGGAGAAGACTCTTGAGAGTCCCTTGGACTGCAAGGAGATCAAACTAGCCAGTCCTATAGGAAATCAACCCTGAATATTCACAGGAAAGAGTGATGCTGAAGGTCCAACATTTTGATGATGGGAAAGGATGGGAAAGGTTGAAGGCAAGAGGAGAAGGGGATGACAGAGGATAGGATGGTTAAATAACATCTCTGACTCAATGGATATGAATCTGAGCAAACTCTCAGAGATAGTAGAGAACAGAGGAGCCTGACATTGTACTATCCTCTTAGCCACTGGACCATCCTCTCATTGACAATGAGATCACAACAAGTCAGACACAATTTAGCAACTAAACAACAACAAAATTTGAGCTCAGGTTACCAAGGAACCTGAGTTTTATTCCATTCCAGCCTAATAAGCTGTTTTATCATCTCTGGGTTCTGTCTAGCCCATTTGTTTTTATATTGGAGTATAGTAGGTTCACACTGTTCTGTTAGTTTAGGTGTATAGCAAAGAAGTGTCTATTCTTTTTCAGATTCTTTATCCATATAGGCTATTACAGAGTATTGAGTAGAGTGCTTTGTGTTACATGGTAGGTCTTTATTAGTTATCTATTTTATACATAGTAATGTGCATATGTTAATCTCAACCTCCTAATTTATCCCTCTCTTCCACCTTTCCCTTTTGGTAATCATAAATCTGTTTTCTAAGTCTGTGACTCTGTTTCGGTTTTCTAGACAAGTTCTCAACTATCATTTTCCTTTTTAGATTCCACATATAAGTGATATCATATGATATTTGTCTTTCTCTGTCTGACTTACTTCACTTAGTATGATAATCTCTAGGCCCATCCATGCTGCTGCAGATAACATTATTTCATTCTTTCTTATTGTCTAGCCCATTCTTGAAATGATGATCTTTACTGGCCAGAAAGGACACTGGATAGCTTGGAGCAAAAGGTTTTATTCAATTGCACAGAATTCATTTTAGCAAAATTAGAGATAGCAATGCACCTAAAAGAAAAAAATTTAGCTCTTAGTGAGACACTTCAGCAACAATTTAAAATATCTAGTAGAAATAGAGAGTTTTCTAGGTGGTTTTCAATACTGTCAATACAGTCTCTGATACACTGTGAATTTAAAAGCTATTTCTATCAGAAAAAGTGGGGATGCTGGGTTTCCTGTTGGATAAGTGGTAAAAAATCTGCCTGCCAACGCAAGCGACATGGATTCGATCCGTGATCTGGGATGATCCCACAAGCCGTGGAGCAACTAAGCCTGTGAGCCAGAACTAGAGACCCTGTGCTTTAGAGCCTGGGAACAGTAGCTACTGAGTTCAAGTGCCTCAGGGACCAAAGCCCGATTGCTCTAGACCCAGTGTTCCACAACAGGAGAAGCCACTTCAATGAGAAGCACACATGTGGAAACCAGAGAGTAGCCGCTACTCATCACAACCAGTGCAGCAAAGAAGACCCAGCACAGCCAAAAATAAAAATGAATAAATGAATAAATAAAATTATGTAAAGAAAGAAGTGGGGTGGGGATGTTCGTTGACTTCACGAGTTAGGCAATGACAAACTATCCTTACTCTAAGACGTATCAGAAACTATACTATCCCTTATGACATGATGAGACACTGTAGAATTGCCAGAAAATATTTGATCACTGAAATATTTTTGGTGGAAGAATGATTACTATCTGTTCTAGTGATTTATTTGTTGTTGTTGTTCAGTTGCTAAGTCGTGTCTGACTCTTTTGTGACCCCATGGACTGTAACTTGCCAGGCTCCTCTGTCCATGGGATTTCCAGGCAAGATTACTGAAGGGAGTTGCCATTTCCCTCCTCCAGCAGATCCTTCCTACCCGGGGGTCAAACACATGTCCCCTGCATCTCCAGCACTGGCAGACAGGCTTTTTAACACTGAGCCACCTGGGAAGCCCAGTTGATGCATACCTTACCACTCACACATTTTAATACTTATAAAACAACCATAGACAAATCTTTTCAAAGCACAGACAAATATTTGTCCTATTTCTGGAATTTGCCTGGGCTAGGTTGTTCTTGAGATATCTGACAGTGGCTGGCTCTTGACAAACCTGGAGATACATTCTTTCATGTGTCTGGAGGTGAGCAGCGGGTGTTGCATGGGATCCAAACCAGACAGCAACTGACCAGTCATATGGTCTCTCCACATGGCCAGGCACCCCCCAGAGCAAGTCAACTCAGTTCCAAAACAGAACAGAAACAAGTGTCCCAAGAGAGCCTCAGGAGGTGGAAGTTCAAAGCTCTAGCCTTAAAAATCATACAGAACCATTTCCACCAACTTCTAATCATTAGAAACAAGTCACTAAGGGGAGGAGAATTAGATTTCTCTTCATGGAAGGAGTGTCAGAGAATCATCTGAGGACAAGTTTTAAAACCATCACATTATTGCAAACAATGTTTCTCAGAATATGGTTTGGGAAACTGTCTTTTAGATATTTCCTGAACTAGTTTTAATGCATCCAAAGCCTGGATCATTACCATACTGAGGACTTCACATATTAGACATACAAATTGTTAAAACAAAATGAGTCTGAAAAAGGAGAAAGTAGCATGTACTTAGAAGATTTTGGGGGCTTTTTTGATGGCTCAGTGGTAAAGAATCTGCCTGCAAGCAGAAGACCTGGGTTCAATCGCTAGGTCAGGAAAATCCCCTGGAGAAGAGAATGGCAGCCTCCTCCAGTCTTCTTACCTGGAGAATCCTATGAACAGAGGAATCTGGCAGGCTTCAGTCCATTGAGTTGCAAAGAGTCGGACATGACTTAGTGATTAAACAACAACAACAGAAGATTTATTACACCCTGCAATCTCATATCATACAAAGAGTGAATGAATGCAAAGAGCTACTTCCCTGTAGGCTGTGTGGAAGTTTCCTTGAGCTGATCAAATCTGAGAATTCACTTGGACTCCTTCTTTTGCTTGAATTCCACACCCAAGGTGACCATCTATCTCAGCTTGCCTGGGACAACCCTACTTTACTCCTGTTGTCCCAGCCTAACTATTGCTCTTTCACTCTCAGATATGTCTTGATTTGGATGATAAATTCCATACTAACTTGCCTACAACCAAGCCCTCAATCTTGTACCTGCTAGACTTTCAATTCACCTGCAGTTTTTATACCATGTTTACCATCCCCTTCTCAATTACCATTACCACACCTGGACTCCTGTAATATTTGTTGTCGTTGTTCAGTCACTAAGTTGTGTCTGACTCCTTGAGAGTCTGCAAGGTTCCTCTGTCCATGGGATTTCCCAGTCAAGAATACTGGAGTGAGTTGCCATTTCTTCTGTATCCCTTTTGTTAATGCAGAGCTTTGTAATCCCAGAAAAGAGTTCTGGATACAAGTTGTACAACTGATACAGCTCCTTTTCCAGTCTGACCAAAATGTTGGCCTAGCCTATTATTCTGTGTCTTTGATCTAGGGCTGGGTCCATTCAAGTGTGTGAGTGTGCAAGTGTGTGTATGTACGTGCACATGTGTGTTTGTAGAGAGAGAACCTGATGTGGCTCATAGTCCCACCTTAAGTTTTGAGCTCTACACTCAACCCAAGTCAGTGTGAAGAACCTCGTCATCCATGAAGAATTTTTACAAACAGCAAGAACTTCCTGACCTTCTTGCTGAAATCTGAAAACTAACCTCTGCTTAAATTCCCTACTATTTTGTTCTGAATACCTGATTCACTGGTCACCTAAATTATTTTCCAAATCTTATACTGTCTCTTCCACCCATCTGCACCTGTAGGGTCTCTCTTGCAGGTAAGTCACTTTCCTGAGCATCTTTTTTTTTTTTTTTTTTTTGCCATAAATCCCCACAAAGAGAACATGTTCCACGCTAAATCTGTAAAGATAACACTATTCAAATTCCTCATAGAATAGAAAACCCTACATAACTTATCTGCTGGTAGGTGCTCAGCCTTACTTCTTAGAATTCCCAAAGCAAATCCTTTCTCTTTAGGCTAGTCCAGTAGTCCTTTCTTCATGTATAAGTGGAATCTTTAAAAAAGCAAGTCAAACTCAGAGTAAGAGAGAAAAGAATGATAGAAACCAGAGAATGGAGGTGAAAGGGAAGAGGGGAGAAATTCATCAAATGGTATTGTCAGTTATAAAATGAATACATTCTGGAGATCTGAGGTAAAAGTGGTAGTCAGAGTTAATACTGATGAATGCATGCCTGTATGCTAAGTCGTTTCAGTCATGTCCAGCTCTTTGTGACCCTATGGACTGTAGCCCGTCAGGATTCTCTGCCGTGGGATTCTCCAGGCAAGAGTACTAGAGCAAGTTGCCACTGCCTCTCCAAGGGATCTTCCTGACCCAGGGACTGAACCTGCTTCTCTTATGTCTCCTGTATTTGTAGGCTGGTTCTTTATCACTAGCGCTACCTGGGAAGCCTGATGCATTGTATACTTTTTTTTTTTTAAATCCTTTTTGAAATATAGTTGCTTTACAATGCTGTGTTAGTTTCTGCTGTACAGCAAAATGACTCAGCTGTACATATACAAATATCCCCTCTTTTTTTGGATTTTCTTCCCATTCAGGTCACCACAGAGCACTGAGTAGAGTTCCCTGTGATATACAGAGGTTTTCATCAGTTGTCTGTTTTACACATAGGAGTGCGTGTATGTCAATCCCAGTCTCCCAATCCATCCCACCCTCCTCTCCCACTCCTCTTTTGGTACACATATGTTTGTCCTGTACATCTGTGTCTCTGTTTTGGTATTGCAAATCTCCTCTAGAACATGGAGTTTTGTTCTTGAAATGATTAACAATACATCATTATTGTATACTTTAGATTTGCCAAGATAGCAGACCTCACACATGCAGAGAATGACAACTATGGGAGGTGATTGGATATATTAATGAGTTTGATTTTGGTAATCATTTCACGAAAAAAAAAAAACCCTCCATGTTCTTTAGAAGATTAAATTGACAAACACAGGAAAAGAATTACATCCCACCTAGAACCATTAAAGTTGGTCTGACAAAGAGGATGGCAAATAGCCAAGGAATGTTGAGGACATCCTCTCATTACCAAAGCGGGAAGTGGCTGGATACCCTTAAACCTCCAGCTTAACTAAACAGAAGAGAGTGGGTGAATGCTAACCTTTTGGTTACAAACATCACAGTGAGGAGTAAAGAGTTTTGATTTTTTTTTTTTCCTTAAAGACAGTCTTTGAAAGAGGATGGGGAAAAAAACATAAGAACAGAGTACTGAAACAGCAGAGAATGAAGGCAAAATATTACAGAAAAAAGAGGCTGGAAATATGAAACATAAAAGCATCAACTTGGCAATTTTAGAGCGAGATTTAGTTTCTTTAACAATGTAGGTCAGTCATTTTTATATCTTCTTTGGTTCACAAAATCCTTAGATGATATGAGGAAATCTCTGGACTTTACCCTTGATAAGTGCAAAAAATTTTAACAAAATTGGACATAGATTTTCAGGAGAGGTACTGAGCTTGTGAAGTCCATTGATAGATTCATTTTCAAAGTCAGCGTTCTAGAACGTACACCAGTTCCTGATATCAAAGGTAAGCTGTAATAACGTTGGCAAGGAGGTTGTCCCAACTCTGTTATAGATGCCATCATCACCCACTCAAACTCATCAGCCAGGAAAAAGTGAGGTTTAGCCTCTAAGAAGCCTCTTATATCTATTTGCTTTGTCAGGACGACACCCTCTAGGGAGCTGGCCCTGAAACATTTTACCCATTTCCAAGAACACCACATCCCTAAGCTGTATTTATTGGTTATTTTCAAAACCTGAGAAATTCACTAAAGATGGTAAGGAAGTGGGGAAAATGAATTTGACTTGGACTTGAAGATTTGCATTCTGGCTTTAGAACAACAGATTGGTGACTTTAGGCAATTCACTTCACTTCTCCCCACCTCATTCCTCTAGCCTGTAAAATAATACAGTCAAATAAGATAGCTTTTAATTTTCCTTTCTGCAGACTGGGTATCTCCAGGAGAAGGTGAAACCTGGGATTGGAGGGCCTGTAGGATTAATGAACAGACAAAAGTGAAAATGTTAATTGCTCAGTCATGTCTGACTCTTTGTGACCACGTGGACACAGGTTCCTCTGACCCCATCAGGCTCCTCTGTCCATGGGATTTCTCAGACAAGAATTCTAGAGGGGGTTGACATTCCTTTCTCCAGGGGATCTTCCCAACCTAGGTCTCCTGCATTGTAGGGAGATTCTTTACCATCTGAGCCAATTCTGTGCTTTAAGTGAATCTTTACTAAGTCTCCAAAGTGTGTTAACAACAGGCTTTATAGTTTTCTCTAAAGAAATGGACATATGAAGTTGACTTTATTGAATGAGTCTGGGTGTGTTATTTTGGAGTGGGAATGCCTTTAATTCACAACACTACACAGGAACATCTATTGAAAACACATGAGTCAACAAACTGTTTTCTTCATCTTATTGTCTTTGTAGGGCCATATTCTCAGATCAGGCCATCAACTCATAGACATTTCTTTTTTGTAGGAATATTTCTAACGTGTCACATTGGAGAATTCTAAGCTCCTGCTTTCTCTTTCCTGAATTTAACTTTTTATGTTTCCATAAAGCAATAGAAACATATACTTGTGACTCTGCATATATATCATATGTGCATATTATATTTTGCAATATTAATTAAATATTTTATGACATTAAAATATTGATATATTTTATATACACATATAAAATCCTATATTAATACATTCACATGTATATCTTCATTTAAAATTACCACTTTTCTGAATAGATAAAAAAATGAAGCAGAATTTCTTTCCTAGCATTGAGGATGTTACAATCTTTCATAATTTCAAATCTTTCCTAAACTGCTCCATATTGTCTAATATTACTTTAAATGATCTGCAATATAATAATACCTTTCATTTATTTAGTTAATTATCATTTTACAAAGTGCTGTTTTTAACTTGTCTTCATTTAATTTGACTTAAACTCATGGGACAAGTGCTTGACAGTAAATTCTGAACTTTCTTTTGTCTGTATAGGCTAAAAGAAAAAAATAAAAGTCAAAGGAAAGGTTTTTGTGGGCCTTTTTTTCTATTCCTATTTCTTCCCTGGTAAATACTCCATACATCATGGGTTAGTCTAAGAAATCAAATATCAATCTAAAAACTTTCTAAGATTTAAATCATGTCCTCATATTAAGGTTTCTTTGAAAATATGTTTCTAATTTTACGTACTGCTGGTATAAGCAGTAGCCCACATCATTTACAGCAAATGACTCTTTCAAAAATAATTCCTATTGCCACAGAGAATGGAGACTATTCCATTTACCCAGTAAGTATTCAGTGAAGATACAAGTAACACATTGGCAACAAAAACAAAAAACTGAATTTTGTTGATGAGCCCACACTTTTAGGAATAATGCTAGAGCCAGCACCAGACACACTAATGAAAAGGCAGGATGAAACCAACCAAAACTCAGAGAACAGCAGTGGCTCGATTCTGAGACAATTTAGTTCCAAAATAAAATGGAAAGTGCTGGTATTTTATAATGTTTTTTAAAAAGAAACTTTGAAACTTAAAGAGGAAATTTATGAAGTTGGAAGTTAGTTTCCCTAAGGTTTATGTTTCTGTAATTCTTGGCTCACACTCATTGACTCTTCAAGTACCACCTCCAGTTGGATTTCAAACACTGAATGGTTTTGAGAGCTCTGTTGGTCTTGAATCAATGTTCTCTTTATTAACTAGTTATTATTATTACTAGTAATAATCATATACAAAAATTTCTTAAATTTCATACATGAACTAATCACATAATATTTCTGGATGTATATCCAGAATGAACATTAATCTAAATACGTAGGGCTCCCCAATCACAAAGAAAATGAAGGGATTTAAAAAGCACAAAGTGTTAATATGGGTAGAAATGTATCCATTTTTTTGTATTAATGTCCTTTGTTTCTCACTGAACAGGTCACAGTAATGTCTGGACCTAGGGAAAAATACACAAATATGCAAAGATTGCTTTTTGTAACCTTTCTACTCTATTGTCTGCAATTGCTCCACCAACCATCCCATATTTGGAACAGCTTTTTGTATTATATACCTCGAGAACTTCATGAATGTCTTTGTAAATTTAGTAAATGTTTATTGATTGCCTATTGTATGTGGGCAAATTCTAGGGACCACAGATAAAACAGAGATGATGGGATAAAGTTTTTGCTGTCACTTAACATTCCAAATGAGGATATAAAATGAGACAAATTTTAAAATACACCAAAGGCAGTGTGCATTTGTTATTGTAAAAGAGATTCATGTGCTTGATTTGGTTTTATTATTATTTTTGGACTTCCCTGGTGGCTCAGATGGTAAACAATCTGCCTGACCTGTCTTTTGAGAAATCTGTATGCAGGTCAACAAGCAACAGTTAGAACCAGACATGGAACAATGGACTGATTCAAAATTGGGAAAGGAGTACATCAAGGCTGTATATTGTCACCTTGCTTATTTAACTTCTATGCAGAGTACATTATGAGAAACGCTGGGCTGGAGGAAGCACAAGCTAGAATCAAGATTGCCGGAAGAAATATCAATAACCTCAGATATGCAGATGACACCACCCTTATGGCAGAAAGCCAAGAAGAACGAAAGAGCCTCTTGAGGAAAGTGAAAGAGGAGAGTGAAAAATCTGGCTTACAAGTCAACATTCTTGTAAGATCATGGCATCCAGTCCCATCACTTCATGGTAAATACGTAGGGAAACAATGGAATCAGTGAGAGAATTTCTTTTCTTGAGCTCCAAAATCACTGCAGATGGTGAATGTAGCCATGAAACTAAAAGATGCTTTCTCCTTGGAAGAAAAGCTGTGACAAACCTAGACAACCTATTAAAAAGCAGAGACATTACTTTACCAACAAAAGTCCATCTAGTAAAGCTATGGTTTTCCAGTAGCCAAGTATGGATGTGCGAGCTGGACCATAAGAAAAGATGAGTGCCAAAGAATTGATGCTTTTGAACTGTGGTGTTGGAAAAGACTCTTGAGAGTCCCTTGGGCTGCAAGGAGAGCCAACCAGTCCATCCTAAAGGAAATCATTCCTGAATATTCATTGGAATGACTGATGCTGAAACTGAAACTCCAACACTTTGGCCATATGATGTGAAGAACTGACTCACTGGAGAAAACCCTGATGCTGGGAAAGACTGAAGGCAGAGGAGAAGGGACAACAGAGGATGAGATGATGAGAAGGGAATGTCAGAGGGTAGGATGGTTGGATTATATCATCCACTCAATGAATATGCGTTTGAGCAAGCTCTGGGAGTTAGAGATGGACAGGGAAGCCTGGTGTGCTGCAGTCCATGGGGTCACAAAGAGTTGGACATGACTGACGTACTGAACTGAACTGAGGAAAGATTGCTCATTTAGGAGATTTGTGATCTAGGAAAGGGGAAGATATCTTGGTAATATAAGTAGATCTAGGATGAAAGAGAGTTTATACTGAGGTGGTAAGACCTCAACATGCCTGAAGGCAATAAGTCAATGACTAGGGAGTGAGGGAAGAGGCTGGGCAGAGAGACAACTAAGCACCTAATAGGAGCAGGAGAAGATGGACTTCAGTCAACCTGATCTTTAGAAGGAATTTTGGGCAGGATCAAAGAGGGACAGAAAATATGATAATGCAAGGAAATATCCAGATAAAATGCAAAAGTGTTCAAGGGACTTCCAATTGGATGGACCCAACATGGCATCACCGACTCAATGGATATGAGTTTGAGCAAACTCCAGGAGATAGTGAAGGACAGGGAAGCCTGGTATATTACAGTCCATGGGATCTCAAAGAGTTGGACCTGACTTAGCGACTGAACAACTAATCATCCTTTGTAATAGAGTCAAGAGCAGCAAGGAGCTACAGACTTTATCATGGTCTTTATCAGCTACTCACAGGAGCTGAAATGAGACAGAAGAAGAGATCTGAGGGAAATGAAAAAAGTTTGAAACAGTCATTTTAGGTAATGCAACAGAGACAACACAACAATTAAATAAAAGAATTATTGGATAATAATTCTTGGTGTCTCCCTGTGTCTACTGGTTAAGTCTTCACTTTCCAATGCAGGGGTTGTGGATTATGCCTCCCAGGCAAAAAAAAAAAAAAAAAAAAAAGACCAAAATATAAAACAGAAAGAGTATTGTAACAACAGTAAAGACTGCAAATGGTCCACATACTGAGTGTATTCCAAAGCTGACTCAGTTACTTTAACAATAAATCTCAGGTAATCATAAAAGACCCGGGTAAAGCTATTTCAGATTTATTTAGTGGCTTAAAAAGAGAATGGGAGGGAGGTTCAAAAGGGAGGGGATATATGTATACCTATGGCTGATTTATGTTGAGGTTTTACATAAAACACCAAAATTCTGTAAAGCAATTATCCTTCAATTAAAAAATAAATTTAAAAAATGAAAAAAAAGAGAATGAAGAGAAACAAAACAATTGAGTCTTATAAACCATTTTCTAGTGTTCAGACTTAATCTATTTCACATTGATTTCTGCTCTACATTTTTTTTTAAATCACCCAAACCACAAAACAGAATATTGCCTCTGAAAAAAGCAGAATAGATAAGGAATACAGGAAGTCACCAAATGCCATTGGTGCCCACCTCTGCCCTCATTTTTGAACTCACACTGCAAACATGTGGTTAGGTAAAAATAATGGAGCTTGACATTGTCTTAACTATGCTCCAGTAAGCTCAGATTATACTTAAAAGACACTTTTATCTTTTATGATTCTGTACTTTCCAAGACACATTACCTGACCATACAGAACCCACGCTGATTTCTTGCTCCACTGAACACCTATTGTACTTACTGCCTCTAACACTCATGTGGCATTTAGTGCAATTTCTTTATTTTAACATAAATAATTTTTCCATTGTGTGTCTTACTTCAGCTCCACCACATACAAGTTATGCTTATGGCACTTCTCTTTGCCTGTCTTAGATGTAATAATGTTACCTGTCTTACTAGGTTACTGTGAAAATTAAAAGACTTAATATATGTCAAACTCTCAAAATAGTGTCTGGCACATAGAGCTTGGCACAAGCCATCATAGCAGTGATAGTAGTGTCCGTATTTCAGACTGAATGCTCTTAAAGAGATTACATCAAGCCATAGAGATTGTTACAGTGTGGCTGTATGCATGCGTGCTCAGTCACCAACTTGTGTCTGACTCCTCTTGACCCGCCAGGCTTCTCTGGCTAGGGAATTTTTCAGGCAAGACTACTGGAGTTGTTTGCCATTTCCTCCTCCAGGGGATCCTCCCAACCCAGGGATTGAACCCATGTCTCCTGTGTCTCCTGCATTGTGGGCAGATTCTTTACCATTGAGCCACCTGGGAACCCATGTGTGGATAACTAATGCATATTTGCCAATCTACACAGAAAAAAAAATTTCTTCATCACAAAATACTTCTAACACCACACATGTGTGTTTTTTCCCTCTGACACTGACCAATTCTCTGACACCAGCTGGGTGTCCTACAATTCAATCCTGACACTATCTACCTGGAGTTAGCTTCAAATCCCACAGAGTAAGGGCTCAGTCTCACAAAACTACTCTAATTTCAGATCCCATCCACAGGTTCAGGCTTCCCATACTTTAGACCAATCAACTATAAATAGAAACTGGTTCAGCCACTCCTCAGGTTCAAAGAAATTCTTGGAATGGCTCACAAAAAGAAGTTTACTTATTATTACCTGTTTATTATAAATGATGAAACTCAGAATTTGTACTTTATTTTTTCCTTTTTTTTCACCATGCTGCACAGGGAAGTTCCCTGGCCAGGGATTGAAACTGTACCCTCTGCAGTGGAAGCATGGAATCTTAACCAGTGGACCACCAGGGGAGTTCCCAAAAGATACAACTCAGAACAGCCAAAAGGAAGAAATGAATAGTGCAAGGTGTAGGGAAGGACCCCAGAGCTCCCATATCCTCTCCGAATGTGTCACCCTACCCTCCATGACATTGATGTGGTTATCAACCCAGAAACTTTCCGAATTCCTTTAGTTAGTTTTTATAAAAAGCTTCATTACATGGGCATGAATGATTACATCATTGGGCATTAAGAGTGTTTTCTCCCAACTTTACCGAGGTGTAATTGACAAAATTATAAGATATTTAAGGTATACAACTTGATGAGTTGATATATGTATATATACATTGTAAAAGGGTTGCCTTCATTGAGCTGATTAACCTGCCCATCATCCCACATATTTACCTCATTATTATTATAATTATTATCTTTGGTGAAAGTGAAAGTGAAGTCACTCAGTCGTGTCCGACTCTTTGCAACCCCATGGACTGGAGCCCACCAGACTCCTCCGTCCATGGGATTCTCCAGGCAAGAATACTGGAGTGGGTTGCCATTTCCTTCTCCAATTAAATTATACTCTCTTAGCAAATAAAATATAACTAAATAATACAGTTATAAATTATAGTCATCATGTTATATATTAGACCCTCAGACATTATTCATCTTATAACTTTGTACCTTTCTACTAATCTCTCCCTATTTCCCCCACCCTGGCAACTATTTTTCTATTCTCTATTCCATTGAGTTTAACTTTTGAGGGGTTTAGATTTCATATGTAAGTAACACAATATAGTATTTGTCGTTTTCAGTCTGGCTTATTTCACTAAGCTTAACGTCCTCCAACCTGTTAGATGTTGTCACAAATGACAGGATTTCTTCCCTTTTTAAAGCTGAATAATATTTCATTGGGTATATATACAATGTATGTATATATTATAATAATATGTATGATTTTGCTTTTCCATTTCATTGATGATCACTTAGATTTTATCCATAACTTGGTTATTATGGATAATTCAGCAATGAGCAGGGAAATACAGATATAGCTTCAAGATAATTATTTCATTTACTGTGATATATTCCCAGAATGGAATTGCTGAATAACATGGTAGTTCATTTTTAATTTTTTGAAGAACTTACTTCCATGCTGTCTTCCATAGAGGCCGCACTAATTTACATTCCTGTGAACAGTGTACAAGGTTTCTATTTTTTCCATACCCTTGCTAATACTTATTATTTCTTCTCAACAATAATCATCTTAACAGGTGTGAGGTGATATCTCACAGTTATTTTGATTTCCATTTCCTTGATGAACACTTTCATGCACTTACATATCTTCTCTTGAAAATGGTCTATTCAGGTCATCTGCCTATTTTTTGATCTAGTGATTAAATTAACTTCAAGCCATTCTCTCCTCTCCAGGTGTCAGGGAGTGGGACTAAAAGCTCCAATCCTCTAATCATGTGGTTGATTCTCCTGGCAACCAGCTCTGTATCCTGAGAGGCTTTATAAAAGTCACCTTATTAACACAATAAAGGTTGAAATGGGCCTATTATTAATTAAATAGCTGAAATTTCACATTTATAGCTCCAAAGCTATTTCAAGAACTAGGGACAAAAAGGAAATGCAACTAAAGATGCTTCTTTTGCTCTTATTATTTAAGAAATTACAAGGGTTTGGGGAGGTCTGGCCAGGGGCCAAGGATAAAGATCAAGATAGATATTTCTTACTATTGTAATAGGGAAGAACAAATCTGATTCCATATTGGTTTTGTTTCTTTAACTTTAACCTTTATATTCCATACCTTTTGCTATAAGTTATCACTAAAGGAATTGCCAACATCTGTTAGATCATCAAAAAAACAAGAGAGTTCCAGAAAAACATCTACTTCTGCTTTATTGACTACGCCAAAGCCTTTGACTGTGTGGAACACAACAAACTGTGGAAAATTCTTTAAGAGATGGAATACCAGACCACCTTACCTTCCTCCTGAGAAACCTATATGCAGGTCAGGAAGCAACAATTAGAACTGGACATGGAACAACAGACTGGTTCCAAGTAGGGAAAGGAGTACATCAAGGCTGTATATTGCCACCTCCATTATTTAACCTATATGCAGAGTACATCATGAGAAATGTTGGGCTGGATGAAGCACAAGCTGGAATCAAGATTGCTGGGAGAAATATCAATCACATCAGATATGCAGATGACATCACCCTTATGGCAGAAAGTGAAGAACTAAAACGCCTCTTGATGAAAGTGAAAGAGGAGAGTGAAAAAGTTGGCTTAAAGCTCAACATTCAGAAAACGAAGATCATGGCATCTGGTCCCATCATTTCATGGCAAATAGATGGGGAAACAATGGAAACAGTGAAAGGCTTTATTTTGGGGGACTCCAAAATCACTGCAGATGGTGACTGTGGCCATGAAATTAAAAGATGCTTGCTCCCTGGAAGAAAAGCAATGACCAACCTAGACAGCATATTAAAAAGCAGAGATATTACTTTGCCAACAAAAGTCTGTCTAGTCAAAGCTATGTTTTATCCAGTAGTAATGTTTGGATGTGAGAGTTGGACTACAAAGAAAGCTGAGTATCAAAAAATAGATGCATTTGAACTGTGATCTTGAAGAAGACTTGAAAGTCCCTTGGGCTGCAAGAAGATCAAACCCATCAATCCTAAAGGAAATCATTCCTGAATATTCATTGGAAGAACTGATGTTGAAGCTGAAGCTCCAATACTTTGGCCACCTGGTGCCAAGAACTGACTCACTGGAAAAGACCCTGGTACTAGGAAAGATTGAAGGTGGAAGAAGGGAACAACAGAGGATGAGAAGGTTGGACGGCATCATTGACTCGATGGACATGAGTTTGAGTAAACTCTGGGAGTTTGGTGATGGACAGGAAAGCCTGGTATGCTGTAGTCCATGGGGTTACAAAGAGTCAGACACAAATGAATGACTGAACTTAACTGAAAGGAATGTTGCCTATAGCTTAAAGTAAACATAATGGTCCATCTATGGAAATTCTACCTTCCAGGCCTGAGTCTTAAGCTAAAATACCTTTCTTTAATGCCACAGACCAGGCCAAACTGTGGATGGCTTCAAGAAAGAAATTAACACATTCCCACCAAAGTCTGTCTGGAACTGTTGTAAGAAGGGAGACCCCTTCCAGAGTCCAGGAGTGGGCTCTTGTCTGACACTCAGATATGAATGGTCTGAGGAGACACATGTACTGATAAAGTAAGAGACTTTATTGGGAAGGGGGACTCCTCTGCCTGATGGGTCACAGTCTTGGGTTTTATGGTGGTAGGGTAAGTTTCTGGATGTCTTTGGCCAATCATTCTAACTCAAGGTCCTTCCTGGTGACACACACATTGCTCAGCGAAGATGGATGTCAGGGAGAAAGACTCTGGGAAGTGGTAGGATATGTGGCGTCTCCTTTTGACTTTTCCTGAACTCTTCCCAGTGGTTGTGGCTTGTTAGTTCTGTGTTCCTTACCAGGACCTCCTATCATAGAACAGCTCATGCAAATTGTTTCTATGGTGCCTGGCAAGGGGTGAGGTGGGGTGGGGCGTGGTTTCCATCAGTGTGTTTCCCCTAGCAGAACCAGGAAATATTTGCAACACCTTATTGCCTGTTTTTTTTTTTTTTAAAAACTTTACCTCCTTATCTCCCCCTCTTTGTTCTGTAAGAGAAACTATTTATAATAGCATCCAAACCCAGGCAAGATGGTTTTCTGGGATCCTAGTCCACTAAAAAATTCTTGGGCTCCAAATAAAGCAATTATTGCTTGCCCTGACAACTTGTAATATGATAACACAATACCATGGTAACATAGAGATGATGTTTGTTTTTCTCAAATCAGTTTTAATAGAATTTGAAAAGAATTTTCAATTTTCATTGTTAAGCCATAAACTGTCACCAGCCATCTAGTGCCTCAGCATAACATGCCTCTCCAGTTGTCTGCATCAAATCTACCCTCCCTCAAAGGTTATAATTTGATGAGAGTTCTCTCACAATGTTCTAGCATTCTCTTACAAATGCTAGCCAAGTCATTTCTTATTCTCCTTATTCACTTGTTTTAGATGGTACCATCCCTGGTGATTTCAATGCAAAGCATCTCTTATTGATCCTTTCTATCAGAGCATCTCTTAACAATCCCCCCATCTCTCTTTCTCTTCTCTACTGCCTCCTAAGGTTGTGCAAGCATACACACCCACACACACAAAAACACACACCCTCTGACCCCCTTCCTCCAAAACATTAAAAACAAAACAAATCAAAACAAAAATTTGTAGCCAATGAGAAATAGTCATTAATAGAGATTTTTTGCCCTACACCTAAAGTTAGAATTGGGCTTCCCAGGTGGCACTGGTGGTAAAGACCTGGTTGCCAGTGTAGGAGACATAAGAGACTCGGGCTTAATGTGTAGGTTGAGGAGATCCTCTGGAGGAACTTTCCTCCAGGGGAAGGGAGGGAAGATCCCTGCATTATACAGCACAGGGAGCTCAGCTTGGTGCTCTGTGATGATCTAGAGGAATGGGATGGAGGGAAGAAAGAGGCTCAAGAGGGAGGGGATTTATGTGTACATATAGCTGATTCATGTTGTTGTACCCAAGAAACTAACACAACTTTGTAAAGCAACTACCTTCCAATTAAAAAATAAAAAAGCACTATCTTGAGATTAAAACAAGACAGAACTGAAACTAGAAAAATATCTCCTAACATGAAAAAACATGGATTTCTACCTTGCTTCTCTAAGAAGCTCTGCCTTTTGGAAATATCCCTAATGTTGTATTTACCAGCCATGTTAATATAAAACTTCACAAAAATTTGCTGACATAATTAGCAGCATGTATTAACAATTATGTTTCCTTTTATTGATTTTGTTGCCAGTGAATTTTAGATTCTTTCTTCATCGGGAAAGAATTCGGAGACAAAGCAGACAGGTTAAAAAAGTAAAGTGAGAGTGTATTCAAGCAAAGAAAGAAGAGTAAGAGCTGGCAGGCAGGTTAGGAGCTGTGTTCTGAGTTTCTTTGTCAAGGCTGTTATGAGGGATGTACAAATGAAGGGGAGGAATACTCACTGGGGAAGGAGGAGCCTGGAGGTCAACTTCCCTGATTTTTCCTCCCAGCTTCAATAAGAAGGGGGGATTTCTGTCCCTGTTTAGCTTGGATCAGAAATGCCATGACATCAGTGATAAGTACTTCTTATCTCTAAGGAATTTCATAGCAGTGAGAACACCATGAGCAAGACATTACATTTGGATGCAGAAGATTCTCGCCTTTCCCCACTTTTCTTTGTCTTCTGCTCAGACCTTTACCTCCCAATTTCTTGTCAGTCTGAAGGTTTCCACTTCTGTTTCCCTTGTCTGCCTGTGTTGTTGTTGTTATTGTTGCTGTTTCATCTCAAAGTTGTATCCAACTCTTTGTGTACTCCATGGACTGTAGCCCACCAGACTCCTCTGCCCATGAGATTTCCCAGGCAAGAATCCTGGAGTGGGTTGCCGTTTCCTTCTCCAGGGCATCTTCCCAATCCAGGAATCGAATCTGGGTTTCCTGCACTAGCTGGCAGATTCTTAACCACTGAGCCACCATGGGAAGCCCTGTGGAATCCTGTTGCTTACAAGATGCTTGTTTTCCTGCCACCTGGGCCCTGCCCCCAGTTCTCTGCTCATACTCACCTACCTTCCTTCTGTAACAATTTCAGTGATCTCCTCTATAAACTTTAACCCTGTCCATTTTTTAGGAAAAACATTATTATCAGAATATTATTCAATAGACAGTCTCTATAGTAGAGACCAGACCTTGCAGACATTCTAACATTTAGGGTATACCTCTTAACATGCTTTTTTGTTACCAGCAGTTGCATCAAACTATTTTTTTCAGATCATGTGTCATTTTATGGCTTAGTACGTAGGATCATCATGTGGGAAAGGATTAGCTACATATAAAAAGACAGCTATTCAAAGAAAGGAGTTGATTGAGATGTTAACAAATAGCCTTCAAGGAAACAGATATATTGTGAAATAGAAGAAATGTTAGTAAATATTTGATTTTTGCTCATCAAGTTATTTGAGAAAATATTACATCTTAAACTTAGGCCAGACCTTTATGGGAGGAGAAAAGCTCAAATAAGGAAAATTCTAGGGATGGAAAATATAATATCTACTAATGTGTAGAAGAGGCAGAATACATTAGGTTGGATACTAGAGGGAATTAGAAAGCAAGCTTGAGAAATTGTCCTGTATTTAGAAGGAAAGTGCTTGCACTTACAGAAATAATTAAATGACATGTTAAATGACATTATAGAAGACAAATAATGTATGTTATGATATGATGCACATCACATTGTGAAATTTAAAAAAAATTATAAAATAGTGCAGTGTGATTCAAATTTTATTTTAAAATATGATGTATATTCCAAGAACAAACAGAAAAGGCAACAAAATGCTCTTAGCGGATCATGATAAATGGATGAAAATACAAGAAAGTTTTCTTTTCTTTGTTCTCTAGTCTTTTGTTTCCAAATTATCTATTATGAGTCTGTATTCGATTTTAAGCTATGGGGTTTTTCCTTTTTTTTTTTTTTCTGAGAATGAAACAAATAAATGCCAAGTTACTCTCTGAAGACTTGAACAAGAAAGTCAAGTCCTCTTATTTCTATTTGGTTCTCTCAGCATATTTAGGTTAGGTATGAATAGCTGGAAAAACAGCTCAGTCACTTTCAGCGTGTTGAATTGGTGATGTATACAATGGTCTCCTGATGGTAATTATCTCTGAAGACAGAATGAGCTAGGGTGGTTGGCACTGATATAGTGCGTTACTGAACAAACCTGGAAATATGGAGCTTTCTACTTTCCAACTGAGTAATGGAATATTACAGAGCAGACATCTATTTGCTGTGGGAGAGGCTCACATAATCATGGTAAGTGTAATAAAATATAAAATAAATGACCATAATTACAGGCTCTGCTCATTCCCGCAGTCCCCCAGTCCCAATGACATTCATCTAAAATGTCCAAATCCTAAAAAGCTTAGCCACAGAATTATCCTATGATTATTTAAACCCATCTTCTGACAGCCCACTAACTTGCCAAACATATGTTCTTTTGAATTTTTGGCTGCCACGCAAATAAACTGAACTGTGCTATAACTTCTCCACAATTCTGGGAATGTGTATTGTCCTTTTAAAAAGAAGCTCTAAGGAAAAAACATTGATTTTTCTTCCTTTCAAACTTTGGTCCAAAAACAGACCCATTCGATGAGAATTATTTTTAGCCAGAATTACCATTTAACATCTTTAAAGACTGTGCTTAAACATTTAAAATTAGGAGTTGTTGAAAACAACTGAAAAAGAAACTCACATGCTATACGAAGATATAATGAAAATAAAAAAATAAGTGACTGGAATGAATACTAAATATTTTTCATAGGTAGGAAAAATATTGTTATAAACAAGCAGTTAGAAATTCAATAGCACTTATATTATACCTACTTTGGTTGGGTATATTAATAATTAAATACATATTTGAATGCAATATGAGAGGCACTGTTCTGTATATTATGAGAGGTTACAAAGAAGATGTCTCCAAATTTCTATCCTTAGGTACTGTCAACATAACTAAGATTATGACATAAAAATATAGCTTTAAATTTCTCTGACAGTGCAGGACAGCATATTTTAATGGCCAGAAGAATGAAATGAGCCTTCAAAGATAGAAAAGAATATTTTGATCTTGGGATGTCAAAAGGCTTTTTGTTTTGGGTCCAATGCAAACTAGGTGTTAAATTATAAGGAGGACTCAGATATATGGGAAAAGTTAGACTGACCTTTCTGAAGAGTAGGAAATCTTGAACAAAGATATTTTCCCTAAGAATGAAAAATTGTGTAGTCTGGGTGAAATAGAAGATTCTTAGAGAAAATTGGATGAAAATGGGACTTGGATTAATTACAGCCAGCTGTTTGAAATTATTGAGAACATGAAACTAGATAATTTTAACTTTTGCCCATGGATGATGAGTAACTAAAGATGGTGGTGGAGCAAGGACATGATATAATAAATATAATAAGGACCAGGCATTGACCACTATATTAAGTATCTTACTCCATTCTGGTTGCTACAACAAAGTAGCAAATTGGGTGGCTTATAAACAATAGAATATATTTCTCAAAGTTCTCGAGGCTGGAAATCTTGATCAGGGTCCAGCCAGGTAGGGTGAGGGCCTTGTTTCAGGTTGCAAGACTGTTTATGTACCCATACGGTGGATACAATCTCTCTGGGGCTTCTTTTATAAAGGCACTAATTCATCAAGTATAAAATACTATCAGAATCCCTGCATTTCTTTGTAATCTCATATAATCTTAGTTTTTTATACCAAACTCCAAAGGTACAATACTGAGGTGCTGCGGGTAAGCTAATCTTTTTACTTGTTGACACATATCATCATAGAACCCATTCAATGATACCCACTCTAAGTCTTCTTTTTACCACGTTAGCTTTTAGTTTTATGTTTTCAAATTATGAGTGTCTGTGTTTTTGTTAACATATGTATATGTGTGCGAGTGCTAAGTCGCTTCGGTTGTGTCCAACTCTTTGTGACCTAATGGACTGTAGGTTGCCAGGCTCCTCTGTCCATGGGATTCTCCAGGCAAAAATGCTGGAGTGGGTTGCCATGCCCTCTTCCAGGGGATCTTCCTAACCCAGAAATCTAACTCGAATCTCTTTCATCTCCTGCATTGATGGATGGGTTCTTTACCACTAGGGTCACCAAGGAATCCCAAACATTGTACTGTATGCGTGCTAAGTCACTTCACTTGTGTCTGACTCTGCAATTCTATGGACTGTAGCCCGCCAGGCTCCTCTGTCCATGAGATTCTCCAGGCAACATGACACTTATACAACAGAGTCCCTAATGAAGAATATTAAACATATCTAAATCAGAAGGGACTATGGGAGGACTATACTTTTAAGTCATACATTACTATAATCATTGATTTTTTTTTTAAGAATAGGAAAGTGTTCTTAATCATACGATAGTTAAAAAACAGGAAAGTGTGGTAAACAGAAAAACAAATAAGATGTTTACATTTTTAAAAGAAGTCCTGAGTGCAAGATTAGGGGACATACTATATGGGGGCAGGATCTTTTATAATAGGGGGTCCCACTGTGCATAACTGTGCCAATTCCCTGAAAATCATACACTAATATCCTGTAACTTAAAAATCTCCAACAGCAAGCAGTGAGATGAGCCAAAGCACCCAGAAAGAACAGTACCAGAATTCAGTACCAGAACAACATATGCCAACTGTTAGAGGCTGCCCAGGTCTGGAAATGACTCCTTCTTTGTGGCATGGATTTTATGGAAAAATAATATATATGGGGATTGTGGCTACTCTAACAAATTATTCTCATCTCTTTTTTATGCCATGAGTGTAAGCCAAGAGAAATACAGTAAGGTCCAGTCCAAACTGATGGAATCTGTGCAGTGCTCCACCTAAATTCAGGAACACAGGCAGTGAGGATCTGGCCCAAGGTTGGAGTACAGGAGAGTGCATGATACAAATTAAGCTGGGCCCAAGCAGAACTCTGCGGCCAACAATATTGCATCTCACAAACTCTGTAAGCCTCTCCCTGCTACACAGGATCCACAAATGTAGTCATACTTGCAAGGCAGCTCTTCACCTGAAATCCACAGAGCTCAATTTCTTAAACTTGATCAGTCTTCAGAATCACCTGGGATGCTTTTCAAAAATACAAATCCTTTAGATCAATTGAGATCCTTGAATCTTAATATGGATGCTTCTCACTGATCAGATCTGTGGTGAGGCACGCCATCTAGGTTTTCTAAATTTTACAGGCAATATGATGAACAGCCAGGTGTGACAGCATACTGCCTTAAGGTCTTCCACCCCAGATCTGTTCTTTGGACTTCCATATTTTTGGTTTTCTTTCTCCTAATGCCTGGTGGACCTCAATCCTCAGGTCCACCAAGACCTGGTGGACTTTTCAGACCTTGGATCAATCTAGAAATGTAAATCTGTTGCAGTGAAAAGGAAACAAAAGAGGAGAGAATTTTTTTTTTTCCTTTTCCTTTCCTGACAACAAAGAGTGAGCAGGCCTGAACATTCCTAGGTTTTGTTTTTTTCTTTAATTTTAACTTTAACTGCTCTAATTCTGCACGTCTATAAGTAAGTTTGCTTTTCTGCCCCCTAACTCAGCATGAGCTACACTCACACCTATTTTCCTTTGACTCTATGCTAAATACATCCTGTATCTGTTGTGTACTTTTAAAATACCCATTCCCTTGTAGTTACATATCAGAAAGAAGGCCTCAGTCAGTCAGTTTAGTCACTCAGCTGTGTCAAACTCTTTGCAACCCCATGGACTGCAGCACAACAGGCCTCCCTGTCTATCACCAACTCCCGGAGTTTACTCAAACTCATGTATTGAGTCAGTGATGTCATCCAATCATCTCATCCTCTGTCATCTTCTTCTCCTCCTGCCTTCAGTCTTTCCCTGCATCAGGGTCTTTGCAAATGAATCAGTTCTTTGCATAAGGTGGCCAAACTATTGGAGTTTCAGCTTCAGCATCAGTCCTCTCAATGAACACTCAGGACTGATCTCCTTTAGGATGGACAGGTTGGATCTCCTTGCAGTCCAAGGGACTCTCAAGAGTCTTCTCCAAAATCACAGTTCAAAAGCATCAATTCTTCAGCTCTCCGCTTTCTTTATGGTCTAACTCCCACATCCATACATGACTCCTGGAAAAATCATAGCTTTGACTAGATCAACCTGTGTTGGCAAAGTAATGTCTCTGCTTTTTAATAGGCTGTCTAGGTTGGTTATAACTTTCTTCCAAGGAGCAAGCGTCTTTTAATTTCGTGGTTGCAGTCACCATCTGCAGTTATTTTGAAGCCCCCCAAAAAGAAAGTCTCTCACCGTTTCCATGAGGTCATGGGACCAGATGCCATGATCTTAGTTTCCTGAATTTTGAGTTTTAAGTCAACTTTTTCATTCTCCTCTTTCACTTTCATCAAGAGGCTCTTTAGTTTTTCTTCACTTTCTGCCATAGGAGTGTTGTCATCTGCATATCTGAGGTGATTGATATTCCTCCCGGCAATCTTGATTCCAGCTTGAGCTTCATCCAGCTCAGAATTTCTTATGATGATGTACTCTGCTGCTGCTAAGTCGCTTCAGTCATGACCGACTCTGTGTGACCCCATGGACTACATAGAAGTTAAATAAGCAGGGTGACAATATACAGCCTTGACATACTCCTTTCCCTATTTGGAACCAGTCTGTTGTTCCATGTCCAGTTCTAATTGTTGTTTCCTGACCTCCACATAGGTTTTTCAAGAGGCAGGTCAGGTGGTCTGGTATTCCCATCTCTTTCAGAATTTTCCACAGCTTATTGTGATCCACACAGAAAGGCTTTGGCATAGTCAATAAAGCAGAAGTAGATGTTTTTCTGGAACTCTCTTGCTTTTTTGATGATCCAGCAGATGTTGGCAATTTGATCTCTGGTTCCTCTGCCTTTCCTAAATCCAGCTTGAACATCTGGAAGTTCACAGTTCATGTACTGTTGAAGCCTGGCTTGGACAGTTTTGAGCATTACTTTGCTAGCGTGTGAGATGAGTGCAGTTATGCAGTAGCTTGGACATTCTTTGGCATTGACTTTCTTTGGGATTGGAATGAAAACTGACCTTCTCCAGTCCTGGGGCCACTGCTGCATTTTCCGAATTTGCTAGCATATTGAGTGCAGCACTTACACAGCATCATCTTTTAGGATTTGAAATAGCTCAACTGGAATTCCAGCACTTCCACTAGCTTTGTTTTTAGTGATGCTTCCTAAGGCCCACTTGACTTCACATTCCAGAATGTCTGGCTTTAGGTGAGTGATCACACCATCGTGATTATCTGAGTCATGAAGATCTTTTTTGTACAGTTCTTCTGTGTATTCTTGCCACCTCTTCTTAATATCTTCTGCTTCTATTAGGCCTCAGAGCCACCCAAACTGCCAGACTCAACTACTGGGTTACTGACACCATCCTATGACTCTGAAACAATGCAAGAGCAAGAAATCAAGATCCTAACACCCTTGTTCCTCATCATTAACTCCTAACTGTGAGCCCTCATCTTATATAAGCCCCTAGTTGGAGGGGAGGGGAAGAAACATAGTTCTTGAAGTGTGAGCCTACTGTGTTCCCCTCTCTTCTGGCTGAGAATTAAAGCTACCTTTCTACTTTCTCCAAACTCTGTCTCAGTACTTTTCATTTGTCTTTGGCGGGGCTGAGAAAGCCAAGAATTTGGCCAGCCAACGAGTATTACTTTTTCTTTTATACCAGCCACACTGATATAAGACTCTACTTTTATTTCTTTTTCCTATGTCAAGGAGAAACAGCAGCAGAAATGTGAGTATGTTGAATCATGAGTCGATGGATAACCTAAAAGTCAGGTCATGGAACAAACTTAAATCCGAAAACAAGATGAAGAGTGGATGAGATGCCTGGTTGATAAGCAGGAACAAAGATGTCAGAGCAGCCTGAGGGGAGAGATAGCATCCAATATTCGTGCAGCATAAATGGGAATTTTAAAGGAAATGAAAAATACATAATAAATGAATGAATGTGTGAGTGAATGAATAAATAAGTAAATAAAAAGGAGCCAAGCTGTGTGCAGAGAAGGAGGTTAAAGTGTAAAAAAAAAAAAAAAAAAAAAACCACAAAAACTCTTTGATAACTGAATCAGCTTTCCAAGTTCCTAGTTAAAAAAAACAACACTCAATTCAAAAGAACTAAATCCTTTTGATTTTCCCAGGTAACTCCTCCTCAACTGGCCTGTTCTCCCAGCTCTGCCTCTGATGACCCTATGATCACTGAACTCTCTACTCAGCTGCTGGTTGCCAAAGAGGGTTGGACTGACAGATCTGTTTCTTTAGTTTCCTGACACAGCTTTACAAATACATGATTTTATTAAAAGGTTAGGGGAAATAAAAAAGAATTACAATATAGGAGATGTATAAATCCTTAAAATTTGACTTTTATATTAGTGTAATGGCAAAGCGTCCAAGAAACACAATCCTTCCCTGAATAAACTCTGCATGTGTTCACTCTGGGGACTCAACTTGCTCCATGGTTAGGATGAAAAAGAGCTCTATTTTTAATAGTTATCTGGATAACAAGGGTAAAATCAAAGCTCTCAGCATCCCACTCCAGTACTCTTGCCTGGAAAATCCCATGGACGGAGGAGCCTGGTAGGCTGCAGTCCATGGGGTCGCTAAGAATCGGACACGACTGAGTGACTTCACTTTCACTTTCCACTTTCATGCTTTGGAGAAGGAAATGGCAACCCACTCCAGGGTTCTTGCCTGGAGAATCCCAGGGACGGGGGAGCCTGGTGGGCTACCGTCTCTGGGGTCGCACAGAGTCAGACACGACTGAAGCGACTTAGCAGCAGCAGCAGCAGCAGCCTTTTTGTAACTAGGCAGTTCTGGAAGAATTTCCCAGGTGACTCACTGGTGAAGAAGCCACCTGAAGGAAGCAAGAGACACAGATTCAACCCCTGGGTCAGAGAGGTCCCCTGGAGAAGGAATGGCAGCCCACTCCAGTATATGTGCACCCCACATCCAGAGTCCTTCTGTTTGTGCTTGTCTGTGAAGCTGTCTACTTATTCTAAGTTCTGCTATATTACTCTTCACCTTCTGCTATGTGGTTCACCACTTTTCCCTCAATACCTGTCCTTCTCTCAAGAACTACATTTTTCCTAGCCTGAACGTATTTGGAAATTCTTGAGTGACAAAGCACAGGAAAGTATTGGTTAAGATCTTCAACTTTTTCTATGAGAAAACTTAACAGAAAAAAAAGAGAGAGAGAGAGAGAGAACGTAAGGAACTGGAAGCCAGTGACTTTCCAAATCCAATCCAGTCTAGCCCTAGGTAGCATACCTCTTTATCCTCCTGGTTAATCAATAGGTAACTGTTTACTCAAACACACACTACACACACACACACACACACACACACACGCCCTTCTGAAGGACACTCATCAAATCTCACAGATTGTAGGATATAATCCACTAAGAAGGGTAAAAATATTTTATTTGTCCCATACTCTACAATGATACTTTTGAGTAGAGGTAAATACTTTTTTTTTTTTTTTTTTTTTTTGCTGTCCGGGGCTGCTCTTTGCATTGTAGACTTTTTAGCAGCCCCTGTAGTCTCTAAGGGCTTCCCACATGGTTCAATGGTAAAAGAATCCACCTATCAATGCAGAAGACTCAGGAGACCTGAGTTTGATCCCTAGGTTGACAAGATCCCCTGGAGGAGGAAATGGCAACCCACTCCAGTATTCTTGCCTTGGAAATCTCATGGACAGTGGTGGGCTACTGTCCATGGGGTTGCAAAGAGCCAGACATGACTGAGCACACACACATACAAATCTGTTATATGTCTACAGAGGTAAAAGCAATGAGGTAGAGAAGATAGAACAGTAACCTCAGAGTCAAACTCTGGTACAAATTCCTACACTGATTTAGTTCTAATGTAGTTAAACTCTCTCATTGTCTCTTTAGTGATCTGTAAAAATGCAAAAATCTGTAAACTTGACAGAGTAATGCCTATTGCATCTATTCATAAAGGTTGCAGTAAAGAGTAGCTACATTAAAATCATTTGAGAATTGGGAATAAAATGCAAATAGGCAGGTATGAAAGGACTACCCAGGTGGTGCCAGTGGTAAAGACCCCATCTCCCAATGCAGGAGATACAGGAGACGTGGGTTTGACTCCTGGGTCAGGAAGATCCCCTGGGTTAGGAAATAGCAAGCCACTCCAATATTCTTGCCTGGAGAATCCCAAGGACAGAAGAGCCTGGTAGACTGCAGTCCATAGAATCGCAAATAGTCGGACACGACTGAAGTGACTTAGCATGCATGCACACACATAGGCAGCTATGAAAGGAGTTTGGAAATGGTAGTAAGAAACAACTTGGTTTAAAATCTTGGGCAAACAAGGGTACCTCTTAACTGGTGGGTTTCTCTGGACAGTGACTAGATGCAGACGATTTCATCTGGACATTGGTGTATGACTAAAACTGAGAAATGGATATTGCCTGCTGTTATAGTGGTCCAAGCACGGTTGGAAAAGAATTTTCAGATACAGAGCATTACTGAAGGGAGTGTGTTCACTGAGAACAAAGACTAGAGCTAATGTGGACACTGCAAGCACAGTGGGCTGACCTCCTGACAGACCAGGGAGAGTCAGCTGAAGGGAGAGAAGTGGTTACTAGAGTAGGAGACACGGTTAGAACAGCAGACAGGCTCACCGGAGAGCCAACACTTTTCATGGGCCAGCAGCCAAATTTTATAGTCTCAAGACAAAGAAAATGCCTGCTGGAAGTGTGGCATTAGGTGATTGGTTAAGGCGCCATATGGTGATCACCAGGCTAAGTATTTTTGCCAAAAAAGCTGGTTGGCAAGGATTGGAGGTGGGGAGCTTTTGGCAATGGTTACAGTGAGGCTTGGTGAGTTCCAGAGGTGACATTGGTGCGGGGCTTTACATCCATGGCCTGGTACAAGGCCTTGCACCTGTGACCTTGCTAAAGTGTTCCATACCTGTGATCATGTTGCTTCAGTTGTGTCTGACTCTTTTGTGACCCAATGAATGGTAGCCCACCAGGCTCCTCTGTTCATGGGATTTCCCAGGCAAAAATACTGGAGTTGGTTGCCATTTCCTCCTTCAGGGGATCTTCTTGACCCTGGGATCAAAGGCACATCTCCTGCATTGGTAGGTGGGTTCTTTAAGACTGAGCCTCCAGGGAAGCCTTTAAAGGTAAAAAAATATATGTATATTCTCAACAGGGGCTTGTGACACAGCTACAGGAAAAGATGGAGGACAAGCTGGTCTGAGCTGAAAGAGAAGTAGGTACCAAGTGCAGCGGGAGCATTTTTGGAGAATATTGTTTGTTTAGCAATACTCCTCACTAAAAAGGAAAATTGTAATTCCCAAATATAACTCTATCCTGTTGGGGTGGCCCCCTATGGCTTTGCTTCATTAACACCAGATGTGAAATGCATTCATAGTGACCATTAGGAAGTAACTCAGGCCATTACCAACGACAGGGAACTGACAAGTTCTTTAGGCTTACACAGGCCAGCTTAATTTATAGAAGAGAAAGTCAGATCTTTAATGTTTTTCCCTGTATGCTGTTGCCCCCTAGTGGTGAAATCTTTCTGTGACACACCAAGACAAGATCTCTCTCGTGTGTGTGTGTGTGTGTGTGTGTGTGTGTGTGTGTGTGTGTGCGCGCGCGCACACTCAGTTGCTTCAGTCCTATCTGACTCTGTATGACCCCATGGACTGTATCCTGCCAGGCTCCTCTGTCCATGGGATTCTCCAGGCAAGAATACTGGAGTGGGTTGCCATTTCCTCCTCCAGGGGAATCTTTCTGACCAAAGGATCGATCCCAAGTCTCTTGCATCCCCTGAATTGGCAGGTGGACTCTTTACTAAAGAGTCCCAAGACAGACCTAAAGACAGACCTAAACACTCTCAGCTTTACTTTTCCTTGGTGGCTCAGATGGTAAAAAATCTGCCTGCAATGTGGGAGACCCAGGTTTGGTCCTGTATTGGGAAGATCCCCTGGAGAAGGGAATGACAACCCATTCCAGTATTCTTGCTTGGAGAATCCCATGGACAGAGGAGCCTGGAGAGTTACAGTCCATGGGGCCGTAAAAGAGTCGGACATGACTGAATGACTAACACACACACGTGAGCACAGTAAGTGCTCAATAGCAAAATAGGAAATGAGTAAAGTTTATTGAATAATTTCCATACTCATCATACATTTAAGTTCTATGGAAGATGTAAAAGCCCTACTCTTTAAAAGCTTCAAATTGATTGATTCACAAAATTGAAAATAGTACAATGTACTTTTGCTCTTACTTTGGTTCTTTCGATACCAAACACAATGGAACAAATAAAATAACTACCATGTGAATAATAGCTTCATTGTGTCAGGCTTTGTGCTTTTAATAAATTATATTCATAATCTTCACATCATGCATCTATGAAACATTATTATTATCACACAATTAACTCTAACAAAAGTGAGTCTCAGCGATGATACAGTCTTGCTTGCTTGTGGGCTCAGCTGTGTCCAACTCTTTGTGACCCCATGAATTTTAGATCACCAGCCTCCTCTGTACGTGGGATTTCTCAGGCAAGAATACTGGAGTAGGTTGCGATTTTCTCTTTCAGGGGATCTTCCTGACCCAAGGCTCAAACTTGCGTCGCCTGTGTCTCCTGCAATGCAGGAGTATTCTTTTCTGCTTGAACCACTGGGGAAGTCCCATAGAATTGCTTAAGATCACACAATTAGTGATTTAGGTGGGATGTGAACTCAGTTCAGTTCAGTTCAGTCGCTCAGTCGTGTCTGACTCTTTGCGACCCCATGAATCGCAGCACGCCAGGACTCCCTGTCCATCACCAACTCCCGGAGTTCACTCAGACTCACGTCCATCGAGTCAGTGATGCCATCCAGCCATCTCATCCTCTGTTGTCCCCTTCTCCTCCTGCCCCCAATCCCTCCCAGCATCACAGTCTTTTCCAATGAGTCAACTCTTCGCATGAGGTGGCCAAAGTACTGGAGCTTCACCTTTAGATCATTCCTTCTGAAGAAATCCCAGGGCTGGTCTCCTTCAGAATGGACTGGTTGGATCTCCTTGCAGTCCAAGGGACTCTCAAGAGTCTTCTCCAACACCACAGTTCAAAAGCATCAATTCTTCGGCGCTCAGCCTTCTTCACAAGTCCAACTGTCACATCCATACATGACTACTGGAAAAACCATAGCCTTGACTAGACAGACCTTAGTCGGCAAAGTTAGCTACTTCCAAATTTGATATATTTTGAACAAGTGAGAATATATGTATTTTAAACAATCCAGAGTCTGAAGATTCAGGTGACTGTCATTGCTTTTAAAACTTCACCAGGGAAAGTTATCTCCTTTAATTATTCTAAAGATATTCTTCCATTGCCTTAAATAATTAGTGATCTGATTTCTGTTAATATCAAGACCTGCTTTATACAGAATATAACAATGGAATCACGAGGCTTCCCAGGTGGTGTTAGTGGTAAATAGTCCACCTGCCAATGCAGATGATGCAATAGACTCGGGTTCAATCCCTGGGTCGGGAAGACCCCCTGGAAAAAGAAACGGCAACCTACTCCAGTATTTTTGGCTGGAAAATTCCAAGGGCAGAGCAACCTGGTGGGCTACAGTTGATAGGGTAGCAAAGAGTCAGACCTAACTGAGCGACTGAGCATGCATATACACAGAGGCTACGTATGAGACGGGCCTGGGACCTGGGACCCTTTGCTGCAGTGCTTGCACCTGAACACACCTCTCCTGGAGTGGCAGAATACTGGGAAACTGCATTGGACTAGGAATGGCTGCGTGCATGCACAGTTTGGGCAAATTCTGAACCCTAAAGATACAGAGAGACCAGAGGACACAAGAGCCACTTTTGAGGGGCATGGAACAAAAGCAAGATGTCGGGAAGCAAAGGCAATCTGCTTAGCATGCGCCCTGTATGCAGCACACCTAAGGGGTAAGCAAACACCTAACCATCCCTCCAGCCCGACTCCTGGACACACCCCTACCCTCACCACATATAAGGAGGGGACTTGTCCCCGCCTAGGAAGCAAGAAACAAGGGGACTTATTTTTTGTTCTTGCTCCCCACTGCTGCAGCAGAAGCCCCGATAAAACCTTGCCTGAATTCTTGTCTGGCCTCTAGTCAAATTTACTGATTGGGGAAGGCCAGGAACCCTGGTCAGTAACATCTAGAGACTGTGTAGTATCCATTACAGATTCATCTTGATATTTTCCTTGTGATTAATGGTGTTGAGAATCTTTCAAGATGCAGTTTAACCTTTCAAGACCTTCGGTAAACTGTTCATTCAAATCTTTTGCCCGTTTTTATTTGTTTTATTTTGTCACTAATTCATGAGTTTTATCTATTAAGGGTCTTACTTTCTATACATAAATATACACATATAGGAAATAAAATCGTTCAGTCTGAGTTTTGATGGTTTTCCCAGTTCATGCAGGAAAGATTCCGACCATAGGGTTATGAGACACACAACATATAATACTGCACGGACAAGACCAATAGCAGCATATTAGCCGTGTGTACTCACACCCTGTAAGAGAACTCTGCTAGGAAGGCCCACACAGGGATTGCATTTAGGAACAATGTTAACAACAAGGGACTACAGGGAACAGACTCTGATGCGGGGAGAGACTGGGGGCAGGAGGAGAAGGGGACGACCCAGGATGAGACGGCTGGATGGCATCACGGACTCGATGGACGGGAGTCTGGGTGAACTCCGGGAGATGGTGATGGACAGGGAGGCCTGGCGTGCGGCGATTCATGGGGTCACAAAGAGTCGGACACAACTGAGCAACTGAACTGAACTGAACAGAGAACAGACTTTGTAGTATCAAGAAAATAGGATGCCTGGGAGGATGTGATTGGCTTGTTTGAATCATCCATGGACTGGAGGTGGACTCAAAGTTCAGTTCAGTTCCGTTCAGTCTCTCAGTCGTGTCTGACTCTTTGCTAACCCATGGACTGCAGCAAGCCAGTCTTCCCTGTCCATTACCAACTCCTGGAGATTGTACAAATTCATGTCCATCGAGTTGGTGATGCCACAACCATCTCGTCCTCTGTCGTCCCATTCTCCTCCCACCCTCAATCCTTTCCAGTATCAGGATCTTTTCTAATGAGTCAGCCCTTCTCATCAGGTGGCCAAAGTATTGGAGCTTCAGGTTCAGCAGCAGTCCTTCCAATGAATATTCAGGACTGATTTCCTTTAGGATGGACTAGTTGGATCTTCTTGTAGTCCAAGGGACTCTCAAGAGTCTTCTCCAATAGCAAAGTTCAAAAGCATGAATTCTTCAGTGCTCACCTTTCTTAATGTAGTCCAACTCTCACATCCATACATGACTACTGAAAAAACCATAGCTTTGACTAGATGGAATTTTGTTGGCAAAGTAATGTCTCTGCTTTTTAATATGCTGTCATATGTCACTTAATATGTTGGCAATAGCTTTGCTTCCAATGAGCAAGTGTCATTTAATTTCATGGCTGCAGACACCATCTGCAGTGATTTTGGAGCTCAAAAAAAGAAAATCTCTCACTGTTTCCATTGTTTTCCCATCTATTTGGCATGAAGTGATGGGACCAAATGCCATGATCTTAGTTTTCTGAGTGTAAAGTATTAAGCCAAGTTTTTCACTCTCCTCTTTCACTTTCATCAAGAGGCTCTTTAGTTCTTCACTTTCTGCCATAAGGGTGGTGTCATCTGCTTATCTGAGGTGACTGATATTTCTGCTGGCAATCTTGATTCCAGCTTGTGCTTCATCCAGCCCACCGTTTCTCATGATGTACTCTGCATATAAGTTAAATAAGCAGGGTGACAATATACAGCCTTGATGTACTCCTTTCCCAGTTTGGAACCAGTCTGTTGTTCCATGTCCAATTCTAATTGTTTCCTGACCTGCATACAAGTTTCTCAAAATGCAGGTCAGGTGGTCTGGGGTTCCCATCTTTTGAAGACTTTTCCACAGCTTATTGTGATCCACACAGTCAAAGGCTTTGGCATAGTTAATAAAGCAGAAACGGATGTTTTTTCTGGAACTCTCTTGCTTTTTTGATGATCCAGCAGATGTTGGCAATTTGACCTCTTGTTCCTCTGCCTTTTCTAAATCCAGAACATCTGCAAGTTCACGGTTCACATATTGCTGAAGCCTGGCTTAGAGAATTTTGAGCATTACTTTACTAGCGTGTGAGATGAGTGCAATTGTGCGGTAGTTTGAGCATTCTTTGGCATTGCCTTTCTTTGGGATTGGAATGAAAACTGACCTTGTCCAGTCCTGTGACCACTGCTGAGTTCTCCAAATTTGGTGACATACTGAGTGCAGCACTTTCACAGCATCATCTTTCAGGATTTGAAATAGCTCAACTGGAATTCCATCATTTGCACTAACTTTGTTAGTAATGATGCTTCTGAAGGCCCATTTGAATTCACATTCCAAGATGTTTGGCTCTAGGTGAGTGTCAGTGATCACACCATCGTGATTATCTGGGTCATGAAGATCTTTTTTATACAGTTCTTCCGTGTATTCTTGCCACCTATTCTTAATATCTTCTGCTTCTATTAGGTCCATACCATTTCTGTCCTTTATTGAGCCCATCTTTGCATGAAATATTCCCTTGATATCTCTAATTTTCTTGAAGAGATCTCTAGTCTTCCTCATTCTTTGTTTTCCTCTGTTTCTTTGCATTGATCGCTGAGGAAGTCTTTCTTATCTCTCCTTGCTCTTCTTTGGAACTCTGCATTCAAGTGGGTATATCTTTCCTTTTCTCCTTTGCTTTTCACCTCTCTTCTTTTTACAGCTATTTGTAAGGCCTTTTCAGACAATCATTTTGCCTTTCTGCACTTCTTTTTCTTGGGGATGGTCTTGATTCCTGTCTCCTGTACAATGTCACTAATCTCCGTCCATAGATCATCAGGCACTCTGTCTATCAGACCTGGTTCCTTAAATCTAATTCTCACTTGTACTGTGAAATGCCAGTCTGCATGAAGCACAAGCTGGAATCAAGATTGCCAGGAGAAATATCAGCCACCTCAGATATGCAGATGACACCACCCTTTTGGCAGAAAGCGAAGAAGAACTAAAAAGCCTCTTGATGAAAGTGAAAGAGGAGAGTGAAAAACTTGGCTTAATACTTTACATTCATAAAACGAAGATCATGGTATCTGGTCCCATCACTTCATGCCAAATAGATGGGGAAACAATGGAAACATTGAGAGATTTTCTTTTTTTGAGCTCACGACTGAGCAACTGAACTGACTGACTGACAAAAAATTCTCAAATAGCCACAGCAATGTTGAGAAAGAAGCATGGTACTGGAGGAATCAACATGCCTGACTTCAGACTATACTACAAAGCTACAATCATCAAGTGCAGTATGGTATTGGCACAAAGACAGAAACATAGATGAATGGAACAAAATAGAAAGCCCAGAGATAAATCCATGCACCTATGGACACCTTATCTTTGACAAAGGAGGCAAGAATATACAATGGAGAAAAGACAATGTTAAAGACACCTCTTTCACAAGTGGCGCTGGGAAAACTGGTCAACCACTTGTAAAAGAATGAAACTAGAACACTTTCTGGAGAAGGCAATGGCACCTCACTCTAGTATTCTTGCCTGGAAAATCCCATGGATGGAGAAGCCTGAGAGGCTGCAGTCCACGGGGTTGCTAAGAGTCAGACACGACTGAATGACTTCACTTTCACTTTTCAGTTTCCTGCATTGGAGAAGGAAATGGCAACCCACTCCAGTGTTCTTGCCTGGAGAATCCTAAGGACAGGGGAGCCTGGTGGGCTGCCGCCTCTGGGGTCACACAAAGTCGGACATGACTGAAGTGACTTAGCAGCAGCAGCAGCAGAACACTTTCTAACACCATACACAAAAATAAACTCAAAATGGATTAAAGATCTAAATGTAAGACTAGAAATTATAAAACTCCTAGAGGAAAACAACATAAATCATAGTAGGATTCTCTATGACCCACCTCCCAGAATACTGGAAATAAAAGCAAAAATAAACAAATGGGACCTAATTAAACTTAAAAGCTTCTGCACAACAAAGGAAACTGTAAGCAAGGTGAAAAGACAGCCTTCAGAATGGGAGAAAATAATAGCAAACGAAGCAACTGACAAAGAATTAATGTCAAAAATATACAAGCAGCTCCTGCAGCTCAATTCCAGAAAAATAAATGGCCCAATCAAAAAATGGGCCAAAGAACTAAACAGATATTTCTCCAAAGAAGACATACAGATAGCTAACAAACACATGAAAAGATGCTCAACATCACTCATTATCAGAGAAATGCAAATCAAAACCACAACAAGGTACCATCTCACGCTGGACAGAATGGCTGCTATCCAAAAGTCTACAAACAATAAATGCTGGAGAAGGTGCGGACAAAAGGGAACCCTCTTACACTGTTGGTGGGAATGCAAACTAGTACAGCCACTATGGAGAACAGTATGGTGATTCCTTAAAAAACTGGAAATAGAACTGCCATATGACCCAGCAATCCCACTGCTGGGCATACACACAGAAGAAACCAGAATTGAAAAAGACACGTGTACCCCAATGTTCATCGCAGCACAGCTTAATATAGCCAGGACATGGAAGCAACCTAGATGTCCATTGGTAGACGACTGGATAAGAAAGCTGTGGTATATACACACAATGGAATATTACTCAGCCATTAAAAAGAATGCATTTGAATCAGTTCTAATGAGGTCGATGAAACTGGAGCCTACTATACAAAGTGAAGTATGTCAGAAAAAAAAAAAACACCAATACTGTATAAGTTCAGTTCAGTTCAGTTCAGTCGTTCAGTCATATCCGACTCTTTGTGACCCCAAAAACTGCAGCATGCCGGGCCTCCCTGTCTATCACCATCTCCCAGAGTCCACTCAAACTCACGTCCATTGAGTCAGTGATGCCATCCAGCCATCTCATCCTCTGTTGTCCCCTTCTTCTCCTGCCCCCAATCCCTCCCAGCATCAGAGTCTTTTCCAATGAGTCAATTCTTTGCATGAAGTGGCCAAAGTACTGGAGTTTCAGCTTTACCATCATTCCTTCCAAAGAAATCCCAGGGTTGATCTCCTTCAGAATGGACTGGTTGGATCTCCTTGCAGTCCAAGGGACTCTCAAGAGTCTTCTCCAACACCACAGTTCAAAAGCATCAATTCTTCGGCACTCAGCCTTCTTCACAGTGCAACTCTCACATCCATACATGACCACTGGAAAAACCATAGCCTTTACTAGATGGACCTTTGTTTGCAAAGTAATGTCTCTGCTTTTCAAAATGCTATCTAGGTTGGTCATAACTTTTCTTCCAAGGAGTAAGCATCTTTTAATTTCATGGCTGCAGTCACCATCTGCAGTGATTTTGGAGCCCCCAAAAAGAAAGTCTGACACTGTTTCCACTCTTTCCCCATCTATTTCGCATGAAGTGATGGGACCAGATGCCATGATGTTCGTTTTCTGAATGCTGAGCTTTAAGCCAACTTTTTCACTCTCCTCTTTCATATTAATCAAGAGGCTCTTTAGTTCCTCTTCACTTTCTGCCATAAGAGTGGTGTCATCTGCATATCTGAGGTTATTGATATTTCTCCCGGGAGTCTTGATTCCAGCTTGTGCTTCTTCCAGTCCAGTGTTTCTCATGATGTACTCTGCATAGAAGTTAAATAAGCAGGGTGATAATATACAGCCTTGACGTACTCCTTTTCCTATTTGGAACCAGTCTGTTGTTCAGTTGTCCAGTTGTAACTGTTGCTTCCTGACCTGCATATAGGTTTCTCAAGAGGCAGGTCAGGTGGTCTGGTATTCCCATCTCTTTCAGAATTTTCCACAGTTTCTTGTGATCCACATAGTCAAAGGCTTTGGCATAGTCAATAAAGCAGAAATAGAGGTTTTTCTGGAACTCTCTTGCTTTTTTGATGATCCAGTGGATGTTGGCAATTTGATCTCTGGTTCCTCTGCCTTTTGTAAAACCAGCTTGAACATCTGAAGGTTCATGGTTCACATATTGCTGAAGCCTGGCTTGGAGAATTTTGAGCATGACTTTACTAGCGTGTGAGATGAGTGCAATTGTGCGGTAGTTTGAGCATTCTTTGGCATTGTCTTTACTAACACATATATATGGAATTTAGAAAGATGGTAACAATGACCCTATATGCGAGACAGCAAAAGAGACACAGATGTAAAGAACAGATTTTTGGACTCTGTGGGAGAAGGCAAGTGTGGGATGATTTGAGAGAATAGCATTGAAACATGTATATTATCATATGTGAAATAGATTGCCAGTCCAGGTTCAATGCATGAGACAGGGTGTTCAGGGCTGGCATGCCAGGATGACCCTGAGGGATGGGATGGGGAGGGAGGTGAGAGAGGGAGTTTAGGAAAAGGAACACATGTACACCCATGGCTGATTCATGTGAATGTATGGCAAAAACCTTGACAATATTGTAAATTGTTGTCTCCAATTAAAATAAACAAAATTTTTTTTTAAAAAAAAGGAAAAAAATAGCTATCTACAGATTCAGCACAACCCATATCAAAATTTCAATGGCATTTTTTCACAGAAATAGAACAAACAATCCTAAGTTTATATGGAACCACAAATGACCCCAAATAGCCAAAGTAATTTTCAGAAAGAAGAATAAAGCTTCAAGTGTTATCCTTCTTTATTTCAAACTATATTACAAAATTATAGTAATCAAGAGTATGATATTGGCAAAAAAATATAGATTAATTAAACAGAATAGAGAGCCCAGAAATAAACCCACACAGATATGGTCTATTAATTCATGACAAAGAAGTCAAGCATATACAGTGGAAAAGGAACAATCTCATCAATAAATAGTATTGGGAAAACCAGACAGCTCCCTGCAAAACAATGAAACTGAACCATACCAGACCTGCAGAATACTACAACAGACACAAAAACTAACTCAAAATGGATTAATGACTTGAATATAAGACTTAAAATCATGAAACTCCTAGAAGGAAACATAGGTGATAAACTACTTGACATAGGTCTTGATGACCATTTTTTAAATCTGATAGCAAAAGCAAAAAGCAATCAAAGCAGAAATAAGAAAGTAAAAAAAGCTAAAAAAGATTTTGCACAGCAAAGAAAACATTTCACAGAATGAAAAGGCAACCTACAGAATGATTATTCTTCACTTTAAAATAGTAAACCTCTTAGCATGTGCAGTATCTCTCAATGGGATTTCCTAGTGGCTCAGTAGTAAAAAATCTGCCTACCAACGCCAAAGATGTAGGTTCTATCCCTGGGTCGGGAAGATCCCCTGGAGGAGGAAATGGCAACCCACTCCAGTATTTTTGCCTGGAGAATTCCATGGATAGAGGAGTCTGGTGGGTGACAGTCCATGGTGTGAAAAAAGTCTGACAACACTGAGCAACTAAACAACAGTATTCTCAATAAGGTTATTATTTTTAAAAAAGAAAATCTATCAGGACTTCAACTTTAAGTCAACATGGAAAAACATGTCATTTAACCCTCCTAGCAGACTCAACCCTCCTAGCAGACAAAAATAAACAACCCTTCCAGCAGACACAAAAAAATGGGAAAAAATTATTAAGCAACAGTTTTCAAGAATTTGGACATTTAGCAATTTAAAGACAGTGATCCCAGAAAGATGAGAAACATGGAGGTAAATCCCACATCTGCTCCAGCCTGGAAAGATTTTCCATGACAAAACACAAGAAGGCAGACCCAAACGTATAGTTTCCCTGAGTTATGAAGATGGAGATGAGAATCCCAGGCAAATTTTCAGTGCGGAGTATTTATCCTACAGAAATGAAAGCATATGTCCATACAAAGACTTAGACATAATGTTCCTAAGTTTCGTTCATAACAATCAAAAATTAGAAACAACTCAATTGTCCATCAACAGATGAATAAATATATTGTGATACACACATGTAATAAAATACTACTCAGCTCTAAAGAAATGAATTATTGATACATACACAGAGCTCAAAATAATTATGCTAAGATTTTGCCTTTGGTGGTAAGCTTGGTAATTTTTTGTTCCTTGATCTAGTTGCTGATTATGAGTTTATATTCAATTTATGAAAATTCATATGACATATACACTTTTCTAAATGTATATTATATTTCAACAAAACAATTTTTATAAGCCAAAGAATTTTCTATATTTTGGTAAACAGTTTTAAAGTTTAAAAGCATATAAAGACCTCATTTGAAACAGAAAAATCACCTTGGAATAAATTTAATAATTTATCTTCACATAAAATATATGCACACTTGGTTATAAATTATAAATGAATATGTGAATCAATTGCATCATGCTTTAGTCCTAGATGGAAATACTGAGTATTATAAAATGCAATTTTTTTCAATTTATCTCATTGATTTAAATTTATTGTAATGAAAATCTGAACTCTACTTAATAGTTTCAAAATGTATCATGTGACCTTATAATCCCTTTGGAAACAATAAGATTGAAATGTTGAGAAGAAATGTTTTTCAGAAAGAATACATGAGCAAGAACTTCCCATACTTACTATTTGTCATTGTTTTTGCATCCCAGCAACAGAACTGTTTCCTGTACTTAGAGACTCCTTTTCCTGAAGAAGCCTTAGAAGGCTTGTAAATGTGAAATATTTGCATTCCCAGCCTCCACAGCTCAAGTTGCAGTCACATGGTTTATGCCAAGCCAATCAGACACCCTCTTCCTCAGGTCTTAATTGGGAATTCACATTATGTTGATAGATAGGAGTAGAAGCAGTAGCCACGTGTCGTTTCCATTAGCTGCAGTGACAGCAATGCCGGGAGCATTAGTGACTGGTCAGCATTACTTATACATAACACCTACATCCCCTGGAGCTTCCCGGTGGTCCTAGTGGTAAAAAAACCATCCTGCCAACGCAGGAGATATAAGAGATGTGGGTCTGATCCCTGGGTTGGACAGATTCCCTGGAAGAGGAAATGGCAACCCACTCCAGTACATTTGCCTGGAGAATCCTATGGACAGAAGAGCCTAGTGGGCTACAGTCCATGGGGTCACAAACAGTCAGACTTGACTGAAGGACTTAGCATGCACCAGGTTTGAATACCTAGGTCCCTGTAGTAGTAGAAGGGTTGTGGGAAGGATTTGAAGCATTCTTCCTGCCTGTGTAACTTCTACACCTGTTTCTATGGCATCTTAAAAGATTCCATCTGTTACCAACATCCTTTTAATAATCATTTCCAATCTATATAAACCTAGCATCCTTTTGCTTATAACAATGTTTTTCTTTGGACTCTTAACATTATAAGTTATACTCTCATGTTTACAGCTAAACTAAAGCAATCAACAAAAATTCCACCAAAGAAGTCGGTGAAATTTAGGATGTATTACTGGCTCAGCTGATGCTGACAGCAGTGAAAACTCTTGGTGCAATTAAGGGCTGGAACTCTGGCGTCTAGAGGTATGCATGGCTGTCTGGGATCATAAGTAATAAACGGCACATAACAGGCAAGACTTGAAAGTCTGAGTGGCCTGTGCATGGAAGAATATATAGTATATAGGGCAAGAGAATTTCAAGGGATTGGAGGCGAACTAGTGGCTTCTAATAGTAGTTGACAGCTTAAAGACAGGAATTAACAATTTACAAGTCTAGAATTCTCAGCCCAAGGCATAAACTGAAAAACAGAGAGTTTTAATAATAGTAACAGTTAGAATCTCTTACCTCTTGCACCCCAAGGCAAGGACAGCTAAAGAAATAAACATTGCAAGTTTCAGTAAGACAATAGATTATACCCACATTAAATCACTTTCTATTATTATGTCCTTCAAATTTTTTCTAAAACATTTCTTATGTTTTATTCATATTTTCATTTTCCTTGTAATTCTAAATGAAATTTTCTCATTATAACTTTTATTGCTATAATGAGAACATCTAATAATTTTCATATGTAAGTATTATAATTATACACTTAAAATCTCTTGTTTCTAAATAATTGTCAAAGTATTTTATTGATTTTCTTGATTGGTGCACCATCTACATATAGTAATAATTCTTTGTCCTCTTTCCCATTACTTATATATTAGTTTCCTTAGAAAACATATTACATATTCATTCTAATTATGGTTGTCACTGTTGTTTAGTCACTAAGTCATGTCTGATTCTTTTGCAACCCCATGGTCTGTGACCTGCCAGACTTCTCTATCCATGGGATTTTCCAGGCAAGAACACTGAAGTAGGTTGCCATTTCCTTCTTCAGGGGATCTTCTCTACCCAGGGATTGAACCCACGTCTCCTACATTGGCAGGTGGATTCTTTACTATTGAGCCACCAGGGAAGCCCATTTATCTTTTAATTCCAAATGTCCTAAAATATTTTTCACTTGGGAATAGTTGTTGAGCTTTTCATATTTTCAAATAGCTTTTCAGCATCATTTGAAATTATCCAACTTTCTTTTGTTTAGCCTATTAAGATGATAAAATACATTAATTGATTTTCTATCGATGTTCTTCCTGGGTCTGTGTCACAATATGTTACTAACAGCAAGTCTTCTTCTCAGGGGATGAACCAGATTGATTTAGGAAGATTTCAGGAACTGACTTGAGTCCAGACCTCCAGGTCCTTAGCACTTCCTAGCTCTGATCTGGCAGGAAACAGAAAAGAGAAATGATGTTTTCCTGTTTTCACTTCAGTCTGTTTCAGGGCCAGAAAGTCAATGAGCCAAGGTATGAAATGAAAAAGAAAAAAAAAAGGAATAGCCATTTAAGAGGAGAAACACCACCAACTTTTGTGGAGGGGTAGATTTTTATTGTTCCTTCACCAAATAGGATCTATAGTGTTTTTATAAAGATCAACTAAATTCCATACTCAGAAATCAATCCTGAATATTCACAAATTCCATACTCAGAAATCAATCCTGAATATTCACTGAAAGGACTGATGCTGAAGCTGAAGCTCCAATACTTTGTCCCCCGGATGTGAAGAGCTGACTCCTTAGAAAAGACCCTGATGCTGGGAAAGACTGAAGGCTGGAGAAGGGATCGACAGAGGATGAGATGGTTGGATGGCATCACTGATTCAACGGACATGAGTTTGAGCAAGCTCCAGGAGATGTTGAAGGACAGAAAAGCCTGGTGTGCTGCGGTCCATAGGGTTGCAAAGAGTCGGACACAATTGAGCTTCAGAACAACAACAAAATTTGTGTTGCTTCTTACCTTATCTCTCTGCGTTTTGCTCCTTGAAGGTGTCACTTGACTCTTTGGTTTAGTCATGTTCTACTTCTTCCATGTGAAAAGCTAGATTTCCATCGTAACCTATCTCAGTCCTTGGGACAGCTGACACCTGATGACTTGTGCCATCGGTTTCAGGCAGCACTGACCTAGGAGGCAGAGTTGCTTGCCTACCCGACAGTGAGAAAATTTTCACAGAACTGTAAGCACTCATGTTTGAAAATATTATACCAATTCTTAACGTCACCAATCTACACGAGAAACAGGGTGTTTCTTGCCATATCAGTAAACAAAGGGTGTCACAGTCATCAGCATTTGCAGCCACAGCCTACAGTTCTGATGATCCCCGAGGGAACTCAGGAAGGAAAGAACATCTGCCATCTAGCAGCTATCAAACTGCAGTCACTCCCCACAGTGAGCCCTGAGGAAACTCAGGATATGCAAACACAAGATATTGGCCCCAGATAACTGAGGTGTACATCAAAGGAATGATCTCATTGAGCCCAAGCTCTTGTATCTTCCCATACACAGAAAAGCACTCAATTCCTTAACTTGGGATATCTTGTTTTCTTTAATTAACAATAATTTTTTAGAGTTCCCAACGACCCACCTTTTGTTGGAAAACTCCTGTGTATCCTGGCTCCCTCCATCACCTTCATGGAGCAGTTCTCTCGGGGTTCCTTGAGATACTGCCTCTAGACTTCCACGTGTGTGTTGTTGCTCAGTCATGCCCAACTCTTTGTGATCCCCATTCCATGGACTATAGCCCACCAAGCTTCTCCAGCCATGGGATTTTCCAGGCAAGAACATTAGAGAGGGTTGCAATTTCCTTCTCCTAGTGATCTTCCCAAGCCACGGATCGAATCCATTTCTCCTGCATTGACAGGTGGATTCTTTACTATTGAACCACCTGGGAAGCCCATCCCAGACTTAAAGTCCTACAAATCCCCACTGAGTAAAACACAATTCTCTATGTTTAGGTTGTGATTTTTTTTTAGTTGATATACTTATTAAAAAATGAATTATCTGCTTAGAGTAAGGGCTATAACTTAAATACATTTCAAAGGATAAGTTATGCACTTCTGCCATAAATATGCTGTTATTTTCTGGTAGTTTCACATGGTAAAAATAATGTGTAAGTGGAAGCAGAGTGAGTGGATTAATATTTTTCTTCATATCCCCCTTTAAGAGAGAAGCAGAAATGAATTGGTTTCAGTGCCAAACATTGTTTATGTCTTCACAAACATACTTTCACTGACCAAGAAGGAAAGTCAGGGCCCAGCAACAGAGGTGCTGACCCCTGCTGTTGGTCCTCCTGCATAGCACACAGCCTCACACAGCTGGTCTCCGGGCATTCAGTGCCCCCACCAAACTTGGTTAAAGATATCATTAACCTCTGCTCCTTTGTGTCTGTCCAAAGTCATGGTTTCTTCTAGTCTGAGCTCATCTCACTTTGTTCTTTTTCTGACTCCTGCCATTGCCTCCTTTTCCTCTGAACAGCAATAAACTTTAGACAACTTTATCACATGAATGTCAACACATATATATTTTAGTATGATCCAATTACTTACGATGTGGTACTTTATAGCTTTCAAAAGCTTTGTCAATTAGTTTACGCCTCAACCGGTTTCTTTATCCTGACAAAAACCCAGCATCAAGTTGAGTATCTGATACTCAACAGTGTGTGTAATTAAATAGAATCATTTAAAGATTCATAAAGTCTTAAAAGTATGAGGCTAGACATGAACCTTGGAAGTTCATCTTTTCCACTTTATTATGTTTGTGTGCATGTTGATGACTGGAGTGAGAAAATAGTTTTACTACGGAACAGCAGAAAAATTAAAATTGTAGAAAAAATAAGGAAAATAACTAAATAATACTTTGGAACATTTTTAAAATTGGAGAGTTAATAAATAGTAATGATGGCTAGTACAATGATTTAGAAACTATTCCTTGGAGCTCTAAGATTCTCTAAGGTGTATCAAGGACTTTGGTGGGAATCAAAAGGAAAGGAGACTAAGCATGTAAAAATCAGCTTCTTCAGCAAAGCCTAAGCCAGAATGGTTCCACTCCCATTTATTTGACATTTTGGAGTTATAAGGAATATGTCTTTCATAAAGAGAGGCTCAGCTGATTAAACCAATAGACAACTTCTAAAACCACTCATTTGGTTAAGTGCTTTTCTTTTAAGAATAAAGAAATTATAGGTCAACTAGGACAAGTAACTATCTGACCTCACCCAGCTGGCTGGGTGGCTGACTTGAGACAAGAAAGAGATTCAGGAAATATTTATGAAGAACTGGCTGCCTGTTCAGTATCTGCACATGCCCTCATTCATCCACAATGCAGCCTTCAGTGTAGGGATAGAAAGATTTGTCTAAACAACCTCTAGAGGGGTTAGATATTAAGAAAAATTTATTGTACTTATATTTTCCTGTTAAGAAGAGATACTAATATTATTTTTTAAATTCTTTTAGTTTTGGTCACACCACATAGCTTTCGGGATCTTTGTTTCCCAACCAGAGATCGAACCCATGCCCCTTGCAGTGGAAGTGCAGAATCTTAACCACTGGACCACCAGAGAAGTCCCTGTGCTTATTTTTATTAGAACATATTTTTGCTCACTAATATTATTTTTAAATGGGATTCCCTGGTGGCTCAGGTGGTAAAGAATCTACCTGCAATGCAGGACACCAAGCTGGGTTAAGAAGATCCCCTGGAGAAGGGAATGGCTACCCACTCCAGTATTCTTGCCTGGAGGATTCCATGGACAGAGGAATATAGTGAAGACTGCCTGGTATTTTTATACATGTAAATCACTTTGTTTAAAAAATATTAACCTAAAAGGCCTTGTATGCTTTTGTCATATATCGTTCCCCTTTTAAACTGGAGAGTCCAAGGGAATCTTTTCCTGACGTGAGCTTCAGCTCACAGCTAAGTAATTTCTACCAGAGGAAACCACTTGAGGGCACCAGAGGCCTGGGTCTCAGAGTCGCCTCTGGAGGAAGTGTCCTTCCACCTCATTGTGCATTTAGAGGAAGTGGGTGGGGGGCCCAAGGCCTGGGAAAATGACCATAATAATAGTGCCTCGTGTTTATATAGCACCTTTCTTCAATTAGCTCAGCATGTTTGGATGTGATTATTCAGCTGGGAGCTTCCAGTTGTGGGAAATGAGGCACAAGGCAAACACGTGGCCTAGGTGGGACAGAGGGTGAGGACTAATTCTTACTCATTTCAAATGTCCATTCATTATTTTTACACTAAAAAGCTGATGGTGACCTTTCTTAGCCATTTCCTTAGAAACAATAAGCTGAGAAATCAGAGTCGCAAACTCAAATTTAATGGAAAGGTTCATAAATTCTATGAGGAAAAGGGATGGCATACTTCAGTGCCAGAGGGAACCAAAACAGAATCATTTTCACCTACCTAGTGTAATTAAAGGTGGCAAGTTGAATGTATTGATTCTAAAGCACCTCACGAAAGTAGTATGGCTTCAATTGTCCACTTATGCTTTTAATCCTCAAGTGAATCTACTCAGATCTGTGTCATAAATCATGCATCTTTTATCCACGTTCTGCCAAAAAGGACCAAAAGAGGATAAAGAAAAAAAAAATTAAGTCATATTAAAAAAACTAAACTCTTGTTCCACATAAGAAAATACTTGTCCCACATGAGAAAATATTATTACAGACTTTAATGTGTTAGTTAAATACTCCAACATGATTTAGTAAAGAAACATCATGACAGATTATTTAATTAACAGAGACAGTGAGGTCTAGCTTAGTCATCTACCTGCTGACAAGATTGCTATAGTGAAAGTTTCCACTAAGAGCACTTGTAATGGCTGATGTATAATTCATGATTAAGATGTTAGTTTCCTGCAGAGTCATTTAGGGTCTCACCTGCTAATGAAAAGTGTCACTTTTTCTCCAAATACGAAACATATGCCTTTGACCTTTGAGTTAGGACATGGGCACTCACTCACTCACCGCTGTGTTTGAGGCTGGCTGTTCCTTTACAGGTTTAAACCTAATAGATTCACCCTTCAGGGTCACCTATTTTCACCAAGTCCCTACTTTTTTTTCTTTAAATTTCAGATGATGCTTGAGTATGGCTTCGTTAATAGTTCAAATGATCTTAACACATGTCTGTCATACAAAGGGTTTCTCCAATTGTTATAGGATTATGGGTATATGTATGTGTTCAGTTGCTCAGTCTAGTCTGACCCTTTAAGATCCCCTGGACTGTAGCCCACCAGGTCCCTATGTCCATGGGATTTCCCAGGCAAGAATACTAGAATAGGTTGCCATTTCCTCCTCCAGGGGATCTTGCTGTCCCAGGGATCAAACCTGCATTGCCTGCATTGGCAGGGGTTTCTTTATCACTGAGCCACCAGGGAAGCCTGTAACAGGATTAATATGATTGAAATTAACTGACTTTCATTTCATGAAAATGTACAATCCAGAGACATTGCATATCTTGAAATGGAAATTAATGAAACCATACTTCTTTCTCCCTTACGTACCTCTTTCCCAGGTCCCCATTATACTAAATTTGAGAGACGCCAATCCTAAAGGAGATCAGTCCTGGGTGTTCATTGGAAGGACTGAAGTTGAAGCTGAAACTCCAATACTTTGGCCACCTGATGCAAAGAGCTGACTCATTGGAAAAGACCCTGATGCTGGGAAAGATTGAGGGCAGGAGGGGAAGGGGACGACAGAGGATGAGATGGTTGGACGGCATCACCGACTCAATGGACATGGGTTTGGGTGGACTTCGGGAGTTAGTGATGAACAGGGAGGTCTGGTGTGCTGCGGTTCATGGGCTCACAAAGAGTTGGACACAACTAAGCAACTGAACTGAACTGAATGATTTATTGGGTTTAACAGGAAAATATTTTTTACTTTATTGATTTGGACACAACCTCAGACGTCTGCTTTTCTAAGATGAGTACAGATTGACTTCTATAAACTACCTATAATTGTAGATCATTTCCACTCTCAACACAATATGTAACACATATTTTTGCACTAGAAGTTAGTGTTTTAAGGGTGTTAGAATCTCTGGTGACTCAGATGGTAAAGAATCCTCCTGCAATGCAGGAGACCCTGATTTGATTCCTCAGTGGGGAAAATCCCCTGGAGAAGGGAATGGCTTACCCACTCCAATATTCTTGCCTAGAGAATTCCATGGACAGAGGAGCCTGGTGGGCTATAGTTCATGGGGTCACAAAGAGTGGAACACTACTGAGCAACTAACACATACACAACATACAGAATCTTTGAACAGCTCAAATATACATAAATCTAAATGTACAAAAAGAAAAGTGGCACTGCCTCAGACTTGTTCTCATCTTCATCCCATTCCAATTAAAAATAACTGATTCCTCAAACTTTAAAGCTAGAAAACCAAACCACAGCTAAGTAACTTGTTCATGCACAGACAGTGGTAGATTCAGGTCTCCAGTCTAGTTCTTCTGTGATAGCCCTTACTTTATTGTTTTCATTAATCTTTATATTCCATGTGGATTTTTAATTTCCAGGTAATTAGTAGCATGAAAAAGTTACATTTTCCTAAAATAGAGAATAAATTCCATTTTATTTCATAAATATTTTTGAGGCACTACTCTTTATGGTGTTTTGCTTCCCATAGAAACCAAGAGGTAGAGTTTGACTCTCAACCATTCAAAACTATTTCTTACATTTTCTGATCAATTTAGAGAAAATGAAAAAATAAACCTTGGCATCTGCAGATTTAAATTTCCTGATTAGTAGTGTTTCAGCACAGGGAAGAATCCACATGTAATATTGAATTAAAAATAGCATGTCCTTGAAACTTCCTTTCCAAGATAGTTTTCCTTTAGAGTTCTTTCATGTAAATATTCAAACAACAAGCTTACCTGAAAATGATTAAGCAAAAGATTTTGTTCAAAATTTGAGAGCGTTAGCCACTATCATTCATATTTTAACTGTAATTTTATATGAATAACTTTGAATATTGTCAGATTTCAAATTAGTTATCTTCATTAGAACTGGGCTTCCCTGGTTGCTAGGTTGTAAAGAATCTGCCTGCTAAAGCAGGAGATGTGGGTTTGATCCCTGAGTTGGGAATATCCCCTGGAGAAGGAAATGGCAACCCACTTCAAAATTCTTGCCTGAGAAATCTCATGAACAGAGGAGCCTTGCAGGCTACAGTCCAACGGGTCACAATGAGTCAGACAGGACTTAACGACTAAACCATCATTACCACCACTACATATCACATATAATATTTCTTTAATAAAACATGCAGCTTGTTTTTATAGAAGACTATTTGATATTTTCCATTGTAACTAATCCAGGTCTTCATTTAAGATAGAGCTTTTTCTTGATCATCTTTATGTCACATAATACATGTAAGACTGGCAATAAGTACTGGGTAAAAAAATGATGAAAGATCAGGCTGAAATGTTGTATGTTTAAATGTCACTATAGGGTCACTCAAGGACAGACAAAAGAGATAAAATGGAAAATGAACAGTGACAGAAATTTAAGGATCAACTACACTTAGGTCATTGTGAAAAAAGAAGTTGGAGGAAAATATGATAAACAATCAAAGAGCTAGGGATTGTTTGTGTCATGGAAAATAAAGAGTAAATTTTTAGAAGTTTGGGTTGGCAATAGTGCTAAAGGTTAAAAATTATGGGAAATGTGGTAGTTATTAGAACTGTCCATAAATATTCTAGCTTTCTATTCTTCATGGTACACTAAAGACTGTGTTTTCCGGACTTATTTTGGCTCTTGAAATGTGATTGTAAGTGATGCGTGTTATTTTCCATTGAAAGTTTTGAGTGTCAGTGAGAACTTCCTGATGTTTCCTTTCATTTCCTTTATCATGGTAATGGAAGGTTTAGATAAGGGCTGTTTCATTAGCTGGCGACTAACCGTGAGGACACAGTGTGTGCACATCAGATCCCCCTGCCAATCCACAAAGGGAAATGCACCTCATTTGTTTAAAAACATACATATGGGACTGTTTGTTACCGTAGCATACAGGTAGCTTATCCTAACTGATACAGAGAGTAAGAAGACATAAAGAGCTTATTAGATAAGACTGATTAAAAAACCAGAATTTTTAACTACATGCTCCCACACTGGAAGTGGATTTAAAATTTTAATAATGAGTTATTGAAAAAACTTATGATCAAAGAATACCAACTATCTATTTAAAATATTTTACTCAAAAGGAAGAGAATCATCTTTTCTCATTCCTATCAAAGTTTCTTTTAAAATAAGCATAGGAAAGAAAATAGTGGGAGAGAAAGTATATTGACACTAAAAACAAAAGAATAGCTCCAGCAACACACCAACACTTTGAACAGAACTGAAGGAAAATATCTGAAATATACCTGGGTGTGAGACAGGATTGAGTGAATTACTGAGTGGCCTGCTGTTTACTACAGAGTAGAAAAAGCCTGTTTTTGAAGAACACAGAATTCACTACCAAATAGAGCTCTAGTAACATCTCCTGGTGCAGAAAACAACACACCAGAAGGAGAGAAGTCTCTGGTGGAATTGGTAAAAGCCTATTTTCTATCCCATTGACCTTTTTAGGGAAATGAAGTGAAAGTAAAAGTGTTAGTCTCTAAGCCATGTCTGACTCTTTGCAATCCCATGGACTGTAGCCAGACAGGCTCCTCTGCTCATGGAATTCTCTGGGTAAGAAATTTGGAGTAGGTAGCCATTCCCTTCTCCAGGGAATCTTCCCAATCCAGGGATGAAACCAGGTCTCCCACATTGCAGGCAGATTCTTTACTGTCTGAGTCACCAGGGAGGTAGAGTCCTCGCCCCTACCTTTTTTAAGAGACTCCTTTTTAAAGTCACACCTTTTACTTGCTAAGGAAAGAACAAGTTAAATAAAGTGTGGGTAGTAGCAATATTCCACTGGTCACATTTGGGGTTAGATAGAGAGAATAATTATGGGTTATCTTCAGTTCAGTTCAGTCGCTCAGTCCTGTCCAACTCTTTGCGACCCCATGGACTGTAGCACACCAGGCTTCCCTGTCCATCACCAACATCTTAGCACATAATTAGATCTTACTGGCTAAGATATAAATAGGCTGCCATAATAGTCTTTTTTTTTAAGATTTTTTTTTATGGAACATTTTAAAAGTCTTTATTGAATTTGTTTCAATATTGCTTCTGTTTTACATTTGGGTTTTTGGCCACAAGCCATGTGGGATCTTAGCTTCCTCTGGAGATTGAACTCGCACCCCCTGCATTGGTGCAAGTCTTAACCACTGGACTTCCAGGGAAGTCCTGATAATAGCCTTGTAAAGGCAACTTTTAAGCACAGAATCAAAGCTGCTTCCATGTCATATAAGCCTCTATTACCACCAAAATTCTTGAATATGTGATGTGGTAAAATTAAACTCATAAACATAATTTCTTCCACCTCCTCTAGGGTATCAATGACTTAAACAGGGGCCCAAACATTATCCAAAAGTGCCCATTTCAACTCTCTAAAAAACATGATCTTTTCCTATTCGATTAGTAAACAGAGGTGTCACTATAAATAGAGGAGAAATCAGTAAGTAAATATATCTTATGGAACACAGCAACTGAAAGAAGTAAAAGAAAACTTTAGACTATCTTTAACTGAACTTTCAAAGAAATCTGAGCAAACACTGCAGCTATGGAATGAAAAAAAGAAACAGAAATTCCCCAAAGAAAAGAAGTTAAACACATGATTGCAAACAAAAAACTATAAGGGAGGCAGTGTACTTAAAAATAAAACTTAAAAATTTGAGGACATTTTAATAAATTACTTAGAAAAATCAGAGTAAGGCAATAAGGATGTAAAAGTTAAGAAAGAAATGATCAGAAATATAGATCACAGAACAAAGAGGTCAAATATAGTCATAATAGTTCTTTTTTTAAATAAATTGAGGAGAAGACATAATAAAGAAAAGGGAGAAAAATTGCCCAAGGATAAGAAAACTTTGCTATTTAAATGCAGAGGGCTCCCAACTAAAAACCAGATAATTTTAATGAAAACATGCCCCACTCCAACAATATTTTTGTTACTAAATATTTTATAGGGAAATTTAAAAAATTATTTCTAGAATAAGAATATCCCATTAGTATTCAGTCAGAAAATGATGTGAACATATAACTTTGGAAAATAGGAAATAATATTAATCATTGGTTTACAAAAGAAGAAATCTAAATATCCAAAAACATATGGAGAAACAAAGATATGAACAGAGTGGCAGTTTTCTTATCATATTGAAGTAAAATAGTACAAAACTTGGTATTATCAAAAGTTTGGGATAGGTGCACTTGAGCACATTTTTGAGGGTATAAACTAGAATAAACTTTTTGCGTAGCAGTTTTTAATATTTGTTGGAGTATATTTGCTTTACAATGTTGTATAAGTTTCTACTGAACAGCAAAATAAATCAGCCATACATATACATCTATCCCCTCCCTCTTGGGCTTCCTTCTTATTCAGGTCATCACAGTGTATAGAGTTCCCTGTGCTGTACAGTAGGTTCTCAGTACTTACCTATTTTATACATAATATCAATAGTGATATATGTATCAATCCCAATCTTCCACTTCCTTTCTCCACCCTCCCTCCACCTTGGTATTCATGCATTTGCTCTCTAGTTTGCCTAACTAACACATAGTTAATGCTTTTTTCAATTCTGAAAATTTTTCTATCTCCTAGTATTTATGCAAAAGAAAAAAACTGTGTAAATACCTAGCCATAAAGAGCCAGACATCCTGGAGTGTGAAGTCAAGTGGACCTTAGAAAGCATCACTACAAACAAAGCTAGTGGAGGTGATGGCATTCCAGGTGAGCTATTTCACATCCTGAAAGATGATGCTGTGAAAGTGCTGCACTCAATATGCCAGCAAAGTTGGAAAACTCAGCAGTGGCCACAGGACTGGAAAAGGTCAGTTTTCATTCCAATCCCAAAGAAAGGCAATGCCAAAGAATGCTCAAACTACCGCACAATTGCACTCATCTCATATGCTAGTAAAGTAATGCCAAAATTCTCCAAGCCAGGCTTCAGCAATACGTGAACCATGAACTTCCTGATGTTCAAGCTGGTTTTACAAAAGGCAGAGGAACCAGAGATCAAATTGCCAATATCCGCTGGATCATGGAAAAAGCAAGAGAGTTCCAGAAAAACATTTATTTCTGCTTTATTGACTATGCCAAAGCTTTTGACTATGGGGATCACAAGAAACTGGAAAATTCTGAAAGAGATGGGAATACCAGACCACCTGACCTGCCTCTTGAGAAATCTGTATGCAGGTCAGGAAGCAACAGTTAGAACTGGACATGGAACAACAGACTGGTTCCAAATAGAAAAGGAGTATGTCAAGGCTGTATATTGTCACCCTGCTTATTTAACTTATATGCAGAGTACATCATGAGAAATGCTGGGCTGGAAGAAACACAAGCTAGAATCAAGATTGCCGGGAGAAATATCAATCACCTCAGATATGCAGATGATACCACCCTTATGGCAGAAAGTGCAGAGGAACTAAAAAGCCTCTTGATGAAAGTGAAAGAGGAGAGTGAAAAAGTTGGCTTAAAGCTCAACATTCAGAAAATGAAGATCATGGCATCTGGTCCCATCACTTCATGGCAAATAGATGGGGAAAGAGTGGAAACAGTGTCAGACTTAATTTTTTTGGGCTCCAAAATCACTGCAGATGGTGATTGCAGCCATGAAATTAAGACACTTAATCCTTGGGAAAAAAGTTGTGACCAACCTAGATAGCATTTTGAAAAGCAGAGACATTACTTTGCCAACAAAGGTCCGTCTAGTCAAGGCTATGGTTTTTCCAGTAGTCATGTATGGATGTAAGAGTCCGACTCTTTGCGACCCCATAAATCGCAGCACGCCAGGCCTCCTTGTCCATCACCAACTCCTGGAGTTCAATTAAACTCACGTCCATCGAGTCGGTGATGCCATCCAGCCATCTCATCCTCGGTCGTCCCCTTCTCCTCCTGCCCCCAATTCCTCCCAGCATCAGAGTCTTTTCCAATGAGTCAACTCTTTGCATGAGGTCCCAAAGTACTGGAGTTTCAGCTTTAGCATCATTCTTTCCAAAGAACACCCAGGGCTGATCTCCTTTAGAATGGACTGGTTGGATCTTCTTGCAGTCCAAGGGACTCTCAAGAGTCTTCTCCAACACCACAGTTCAAAAGCATCAATTCTTCACTGTTCACCTTTCTTCACAGTCCAACTCTCACATCCATACATGACCACTGGGAAAACCATAGCCTTGACTAGACGGACCTTTGTTGACAAAGTAATGTCTCTGTTTTGAATATGCTATCTAAGTTAGTCATAACTTTTCTTCCAAGGAGTAAGCATGTTTTAATTTCATGGCTGCAATCACCATCTGCAGTGATTTTGGAGCCCCCAAAAATAAAGTCTGACACTGTTTCCACTGTTTCCCCATCTATTTGCCATGAAGTGATGGGACCAGATGCCATGATCTTCGTTTTCTGAATGCTGAGCTTTAAGCCAACTTTTTCACTCTCCTCTTTCACTTTCATCAAGAGGCTTTTTAGTTCCTCTGCACTTTCTGCCATAAGGGTGGTGTCATCTGCATATCTGAGGTGATTGATATTTCTCCTGGCAATCTTGATTCTAGCTTGTGCTTTTTCCAGCCCAGCATTTCTCATGATGTACTCTTCATATAAGTTAAATAAGCAGGGTGACAGTATACAGCCTTGACATACTCCTTTTCCTATTTGGAACCAGTCTGTTGTTCCATGTTCAGTTCTAACTGTTGCTTCCTGACCTGCATATAGGTTTCTCAAGAGGCAGGTCAGGTGGTCTGGTATTCCCATCTCTTTCAGAATTTTCCACAGTTTCTTCTGATCCACACAGTCAAAGGCTTTGGCATAGTCAATAAAGCAGAAATAGATGTTTTTCTGGAACTCTCTTGCTTTTTCCATGATCCAGCAGATGTCGGCAATTTGATCTCTGGTTCCTCTGCCTTTTCTAAAACCAGCTTGAACATCAGGAATTTCACGGTTCACATACTATTGAAGCCTGGCTTGGAGAATTTTGAGCATTACTTTACTAGCATGTGAGATGAGTGCAATTGTGCAGTAGTTTGAGCATTCTTTGGCATTGCCTTTCTTTGGGATTCGAATGAAAACTGACCTTTTCCAGTCCTGTGGCCACTGCTGAGTTTTCCAGATTTGCTGGCATTTTGAGTGCAGCACTTTCATAGCATCATCTTTCAGGATGTGAAATAGCTCAACTGGAATGCCATCACCTCCACTAGCTTTGCTCATAGTGATGCTTTCTAAGGCCCACTTGACTTCACATTCCAGGATGTTTGGCTCTAGGTGAGTGATCACACCATCGTGATTATCTTGGTCATGAAAATCTTTTTTGTACAGTTCTTCTGTCTATTTTTTCCACCTCTTCTTAATATCTTCTGCTTCTGCTAGGTCCATACCGTTTCTGTCCTTTATTGAGCTCATCTTTGCATGAAATATTCCCTTGGATAGCTGGTTCATTATGTGCTATACAGTAGAAGCTAACACAAAATTGTTAAGCAACTACACCAATAAAAATTAATTTTTAAAAAAGAAATTAAGGCTTGAGTGAAATGGAAGATTGATGGAATAATATCCTAGAGCATGGACAAGCTGATGGATTCCAACATAAAGATAAATGATTTAATTTTTCCAAGAAAGAAAGCTTCATCCTATTAAATAGAAGAAAAGGAGAATAGAAGGATGGTGATCCAGCTGTGCCCTTGCAGAATAGTTTGGGCCTTATTAGTAAAGTAGGAAACAATGACATCTGCTAAGACCAAGAGGCAGCAATAAGGGTTGGACTTATGATGTTGATCCCTTAGGATATTTTTGCTCACAAGTAGCGTAATTGCCAACAAAGAATAATTCGCAAGCAATGAACTATCTCTGATATAGGAAGCCTAGGAGCAGGCAATTTCAGGATGGGTTGACAGTCTCAACAAATATTAAGACACAGGTTTGTCATTTTAAAAACCTTCTCCATCTTCTGAAAGTGCTAAGATGGAGGTTGCATCACAATTTCACATACCCTCTCCAAAAAAGGGAGAAAGAAAATAGAAGAGAAACACATTTTTGCTTGAATATAGATATTCAGTTAATAGATAGATGATGATGATGACAATGTGTGTGTGTGTGTGTTAGTCACTCAGTTGTGTTAGTTGTTCTGTCGTGTCCGGCTCTTTGTGACACTCCATGGACTGTAGCCCACCAGGCTTCTCTGTCCATGGGATTCTCCAGACAAGAATACTGGAGTGGGTTGCTCTTCCCTTCTCCAGGGGATCTTCCCAACCCAGGGATAGAAGCCAGGCCTCCTGCATTGCAGGCAGATTCTTTACCATCTGAGCCACCAGATAGGAGATATATACACACATATATAGGTTAATAGATATAGATATATAGATAGATAGATATTATATATGTATATAATGTTTTACAGAAACTGCTGGCAAATATCCCCTAATCTCATTGGCCAATACTAGTCAATAAATAACCATAAATAAGGAGGAAAAAATGAGATTAACATGACTGACAGAATAATTCATTTTTACTCTGGGATTGAGCATTTTTTTCCTTAATAAAATGGGGCTTCTGTTAGCAAATAACAAGGAATGGAATAATTCAAATCAAGCAACTTACAGAGTTTGTTCAAGGGAGTTTGGAAAAGTTTCGGAAGAGCAGCTGTGGATAATGCCATAAGGAACCTATAAAACATGAATGAAACGATTGCTGGGCAGCTGTCAATATAACATTAAAAATAGAAAATCATGAATTTATAGAAAATATAATATTCTAGTTTGAGACTTTCCTTGGAAACACATAACAGACTAGGAATCAGAAGTAACTACGTAGAGTATCAAAGGAAACAAGAATGCTAGGATGTTCATGAAAAAGATTTCTAATGTGTCACTATGACATCCAGAACTTTAGAAGGATGGACCTAGCTATGAGTTACAAGAATGGACCCAACTATGTTACAAGAATTAAGGGGAAAAACATATAGCTTTGGGCATTTGGAGATCTGGATGAAAAAAAAAATAGAATTAGCAGGTGGCATAAAGGGAATAAAGAGATTTTAGTAAAAAAAAAAAAAAAAGAATCCAAATTCACTGGCATTTGGAATAATTTTGGCTCAAAGTGTAGACATGGCAGAGAGAGTCTGAGAAAACTTGGATACAAGTGCAGTAGTTGTAAAGAGATGAAGAATATCAGAAGGATATTTTTTGGTGCAGTGAAGAGAGTGGCAGGAAAAATTTTTATTTTGCCTATGTTTTCTGTATTCCTAGTTACACTACATTTTTACTTCAAGTCAGGGAGCATATTTTACATTTTTTTCTTATTCTAATCTATGAAGTTGGAGAAGGAAATGGAAACCCACTCCAGTATTCTTGCCTAGAGAATTCCGTGGACAGAGGAGCCTGGTGGGCTGCTGTCCATAGGGTTGCACAGGGTTGGACACGACTGAAGTGACTTAGCATGCATGCATGCATGCATTGGAGAAGGAAATGGCAACCCACTCCAGTATTCTTGCCTGGAGAATCCCAGGGACAGCAGAGCCTGATGGGCTGCCATCTTTGGGGTTGCACAGAGTTGAACACGACTGAAGCGACTTAGCAGCAGCAGCAGCAGCAGCAGGTCTATGAAGAGGAGTGAGGAATGGTGGTTGTGGTGGGGTTGGAGATGGTCCCCTAGGCTTCCAAGATTTCATATGGGCTTCAAATTTCAATGATCAAGTTAGGCTTGCACAATTAGATTTTAAATACTTTTGTAAATAATTTTAAGAATTCATAATAATTTCATATTATTAATTGAGTTGGAGATATTCTATTTGAATATAATTCTTTCTCTTATCAAAACACATGCTCATCTTATCTACCAGTGATGCATTTCCTCCAAATTCAATCTAGGTGAAGACTAGAAAATGCAGGTGCTGGGAAATTTAAGCCATGCAACTGAATGCCAGTTGCATATCTGGTATCAGAGTGGTATTTATTGTACTTAGTTTAAAAACAGGAGGCTAGAAAAAAAATTGTCAGATTGGAGGCTAGAAAAAAAGGTCAAACAATAGTCAAGAGGTTGAGTAAATTGTGATATTTCTATAAAGGGATATCCTATAAGACATAGCCATAAGACAGTATTATTTTTAAAAGTATGTATTGACATAAAATTAAAGCACAATGAAATTCTAAGAATCAATACTTTTACTCATGTGAAATGTCCAACGGTTTTGTTTATAAGAATGTGGGTGATTTTCAAAATGATCTTTAGGATATTATTATTTTTCCAAAGCAAATATATATTATTTAAATAATAAATCTTGGGTTCATGTATAATTGTATCTGACTCTGTGACCCCATGGACTGTAGCCCACAAGGGTCCTCTGTCCATGGGATTCTCCAGGCAAGAATACTGGAGTGGAGTGCCATTTCTTTCTCCAGGGGATTTCCCTGACCCAGGGATTGAACCCAGGTCTCCTGTATTACAGGCAGATTCTTTACCATCTGAGCCATCAAGAAGCCCAATTCTTATGTAACAAATATCAGTGACAAACCTAAACCAAACCAGTCCATCTTAAAGGAAATCAGTCCTGAAATATTGATTGGAAGGACTGATGCTGAAGCTGAAACTCCAATACTTTGGCCACCTGATGTGAAGAACTGACTCCTTTGAAAAGACCCTGATGCTGGAAAAGATTGAAGGTGGGAGGAGAAGGGGATGACAGAGAATGACATGGTTGGATGGCATCACCAACTCAATGGACATGAGTTTGAGTAAACTATGGAAGTTGGTGGTGGACAGGGAGGACTGCATGCTGCAGTCCACAGGGACACAGATAGTTGGACACGACTGAGCGACTGAACTGAACTGTAGGCAAACTATCCTTTAAAAAAATAAAGAGGATGATTGGACCCGGAAGGAAAGAATAAGAATTGTTGAGAGCGCCAGAAGGCTTTTCACATGCACTGGGCAAGATTTCCACCCACTCCTGGACTCCTCTCCCCTCCCTCTCTCCCTTCCCTTCTTCCTCTTCCTTCCAGGTAAGTAGTGAGATTAACCTCTGAGTCACCATAGTTCTTAGCTTTGTTTCCTGTTTGGAACTCAGGCCAGAAGATATGAGCACAGTCTGATTCACCCACTGTTTTAAATAAATATTATTTTAAAATAAAGAAATATTACCCAAGGCTTTTCCAAGTCCCTCAGGCAATTTTCCTTCACCCTTTCAGCATGTTTGTGTTTTATCATCCTACGATGCCTCCTAGATTGCTTAATTAAAAACACTCCATACTTGGTCAAGATGCCTTTGAGCTCTCTGAACACTCCCCACGTTCAAACAGGGCTGAGTGCATCACAGCTGTGAGGGTCCTTTGGTTTTAGCTGGGTCTCTATGAAGCAGGCGAGGAAGCTGAAGGGTGCTCCTAGGGCTGACGACTGGATTCCCCAGGAAGAGCATCTATACCACTCTCACAAGTATCCTCCACTGGTACCCAGGACTGACTCTTCTAAAAACTGCAGTATGAGTATATGAACAATCCCAAAGCAAATAAGCCAATGTCAATAATGATTACATCCCAGAATATTGCCATGGTCTGCTCCTCTTCTTGTTTTTCCTGATGCTTTCTTCACTTTTTCAGGTTTATTCACAAGCCTTTCTCCTTTTTTAAAATGTCAATTTTTCTCAAGGATCATTTTTATTTTCTAAACTGTCTGCCTTCATACCCCGTCCTCTACTTGTTCTAACTTCTACAAACATGTGGACGAATTCTAAACTTAGATCTCTTTCAGGACGCTTCAGTGTTCTGACTAGATGCTACTCACATCCCTTTTTCTAGTTCCGTGTGCCCACCCCCCAGGTTCTGCAAGTTTTGTTTCTGAAGGCTTGCCTCTGCACCCTCTTCGGAAGGCAGTTCTTGGGCTACTGGAGTCACTTTGCCTGAACATGTGAAGTAACTGGAATTTTGTTCCATGGTGCAGAGCATAGGTAATGACAGATATGTGTGTGTATGTGTTAAGTCGCTTCAGTCCGGTCCAAGTCTTTGCGATCGTATACTGTAGCCCACCAGGTTTCTCTGTCCCTGGGATTCTCCAGGCAGGAAAACTAGAGTGGGTTGTCATGCCCTCCTCCAGGGTATCTTCCCTATCCAGGGATCAAACCCGCATCTTTTACCTCTCCTGCCTTGGCAGGCGGGTTCTTTACCACTAGTGCCACCTGGGAAGCCTACTAAGGAAGGCAATGGCACCCCACTCCAGTACTCTTGCCTGGAAAATCCCATGGACAGAGGAGTCTGGAAGGCTGCAGTCCATGGGGTCGCTGAGGGTCGGACACGATGAGCGACTTCACTTTCACTTTTCACTTTCATGCATTGAAGGAAATGGCAACCCACTCCAGTGTTCTTGCCTGGAGAATCCCAGGGATGGGGGAGCCTGGTGGGCTGCCATCTATGGGGTCGCACAGAGTCAGACACGACTGAAGTGACTTAGCAGCAGCAGCACAGTATAAACACCCAGCTCCCTTGTTTTGAGCAGCATTGTTTTGGGTGTGGTTTGTTCTCCAGAGTTTCGTTTGGGATCAGAGAAGGCTGGAACTTCACCTGAGACTGTATTCTAGATTTTATTGGATGTAAGTTTTTACAATATCGTGTTATTTTTTGCTGCACAACAGTGTGAATCGACTATTTGCATACATAAATCCTGTTCTTTTTGAGGCTCTATCCCACCCCTCTAGCTCGTTACAGAGCATCGAGCTGAGCTCCCTGTGCTATACAGGCAGCTCCTGTCTTGCCCTTCCCTATTCAGCTTCCACTACTCCTGGAAGCACTTTTATAAGTCACTCACACATGAATTTTTATCCTAGAATCTCCTGGGGAAACTGACCTAAGATGCTGCTAGACTTGTAATTTATTTATACAAGGTATCTATCAACACAGTCATCTGGATGACCCCCATGTACCTTAAATTCACTTTGTCGATAAGTGATTTTTATTCTTTTTCTCCTAATCCTGCTCCCACTTTCATACTCCTTAATGTGTAAATGTACTCAGGCATCTGAGACAGAAGCACAGGAGTTATTACATTTCTCTCATCTTCAACCCCCACATTCCCTCAATCACAATTTTTACCCATGTTAATTCATTACTGTTTCTTGAATATGTCCTCTTGTTTCCATTACCTTTGTCATTATATGTTTCTAGCCTCCATTCTTAACACTTAATCTTACCGAGACAGGGCCCCAGAGACTATCAATTACCCTTTTACCAGAACACTCCTTTCCTTTTCATTCCTTTCCTTCTGCCACAACCACAAACTCACCACTCTCAATCAGTTCCAGGATGTCTTACGTCCTCTTTCATATAGCTGAATACTGCTAGAAAATGATCACTCAACAGTCTTAAGTGTGCTTATATCTAAAAATAGGACTTCCCTGGTTATCCAGTGGTTATGGCCCTGCACTTCCACTGCAGTGGGTGTAGGTCCTCTGGTCAGGGAACTAAAATCCCAAATGCCAGGCAGCACAGCCAAAAAACTTAAAAAAAAAAAAAAAAACTATTTTAAAATGAGTTTGCTCATATAACTCAGCTAAATTTACTGATTCATTACTTGTCTTACACAGTACTTTTAAATTTATTTCTGTAGAGTATTTTAAGGTTTTTAAAAAATTGATTTTAATTAGAGAAGAGTTACTTTACAGTATTGTGATGGTTTGTGCCATACATCAATATGAATCAGTCATAAGTATCCATGTGTCCCCTCCATCCTGAACTCCCCTACCACCTCCCTCCACGGCCTATCTCTCTAGGTTGTCACGGAGCACCAGCTTCGGGTGCCCTGCCTTATGCGTCAAACTCACACTAGCTATCAGTTTTACATATGGTAATGAATATGTTTCAATGCTATTCTCTCAAATTGGGTTGCTGCTGCTGTTGCTGCTGCTGCTGCTAAATCGCTTCAGTCATGTTCGACTCTGTGTGACCCCAGAGATGGCAGCCCACCAGGCTCCTCTGTCCCTGGGATTCTCCAGGCAAGAACACTAGAGTGGGTTGCCATGTCCTTCTCCAATGCATGAAAGTGAAGTCGCTCAGTCGTGTCCGACTCCTAGCGATCCCTTGGACTGCAGCCTACCAGGCTCCTCCGCCCATGGGATTTTCCAGGCAAGAGTACTGGAGTGGGTCGCCATTGCCTTCTCCCTCAAATTGGGTTAGGACTCATTAATTTTGTCTTCTTGGATACAATAAGCAGTGAATTTTGTTTCTCTAGTCTCCAGTTACCTTACTGAATTTTTTCATTAGTTGTGATAACTCTTAGATGTTTATCAAGAGTGCTCGAAAAGAATGTGTGCTGGATTCAGTTTTTATATATTCTACTGAATCATATGAAGTTAATTGCCAGTATTATATCAAGAATGTTTGAATAGTGGTAATTTCATAAGTTATGTATATATCTATATGTATCTATTGTTTTTGAGTCATTGAGTCATTAAGTCCTCTCCAACTCTTTGCGACTCCATGGACTATAGCCTGCCAAGGCTTCTCGGTCCATGAAATTTTTCAGGCAAGAACACTGAAGTGGGTTGCCATTTCCTTCTCCAGACAATCTCCCTGATCCAAGGGTCCAACCCATATCTCTTGCATCTCTTGCATTGTGAGGCACATTCTTTACCACTGAGCCACCAGGAAAGCCTCTATATGTATCCCAATTGAAGAAAGTAGGGAAAACCGCTAGACCATTCAGATATGACCTAAATCAAATCCCTTATGATTATACAATGGCAGTGAGAAATAGATTTAAGGGCCTCGATCTGATAGATAGAGTGCCTGATGAACTATGGAATGAGGTTCGTGACATTGTACAGGAGACAAGGATCAAGACCATCCCCGTGGAAGACAAATGCAAAAAAGCAAAATGCCTGTCTGGGGAGGCTTTACAAATACCTGTGAAAAGAAGAGAGGCAAAAAACAAAGGAGAAAAGGAAAGATATAAGCATCTGAATGCAGAGTTCTGAAGAACAGCAAGAAGAGATAAGAAAGCCTTCTTCAGCGATCAATGCAAAGAAATAGAGGAAAACAACAGAATGGGAAAGACTAGAGATCTCTTCAAGAAAATTAGAGATGCCAAGGGAACATTTCATGCAAAGATGGGCTCAATAAAAGACAGAAATGGTATGGACATAACAGAAGCAGAAGATATTAAGAAGAGGTAGAAAGAATACACAGAAGAACTGTACAAAAAAGATCTTCATGACTCTAGATAATCATGATGGTGTGATCACTCACCTAGAGCCAGACATCCTGGAATGTGAAGTCAAGTGGGCCTTGGAAAGCATCGCTATGAACAAAGCTAGTGGAGGTGATGGCATTCCAGTTGAGCTATTTCACATCCTGAAAGATGATCCTGTGAAAGTGCTGCTCTCAATATGCCAGCAAATTTGGAAAACTCAGCAGTGGCCACAGGACTGGAAAAAGTCAGTTTTCATTCGAATCCCAAAGAAAGGCAATGCCAAAGAATGCTCAAACTACCACACAATTGCACTCATCTCACATGCTAGTAAAGTAATGCTCAAAATTCTCCAAGCCAGGCTTCAATAGTATGTGAACTGTGAAATTCCTGATGTTCAAGCTGGTTTTAGAAAAGGCGGAGGTACCAGAGATCAAATTGCTGACATCTGCTGGATCATGGAAAAAGCAAGAGAGTTCCAGAAAAACATCTATTTCTGCTTTATTGACTATGTCAAAGCCTTTGACTGTGTGGATCAGAAGAAACTGTGGAAAATTCTGAAAGAGATGGGAATACCAGACCACCTGACCTGCCTCTTGAGAAATCTGTATGCAGGTCAGGAAGCAGCAGTTCGAACTGGACATGGAACAACAGACTGGTTCCAAATAGGAAAAGGAGTACGTCAAGGCTGTATATTATCACCCTGCTTATTTAACTTCTATGCAGAGTACATCATGAGAAACGCTGGACTGGAAAAAACACAAGCTAGAATCAAGATTGCCAGGAGAAATATCAATCACCTCAGATATGCAGATGACACCACCCTTATGGCAGAAAGTGCAGAGGAACTAAAAAGCCTCTTGATGAAAGTGAAAGAGGAGAGTGAAAAAGTTGGCTTAAAGCTCAACATTCAGAAAACGAAGATCATGGCATCCGGTCCCATCACTTCAAGGGAAATAGATAGAGAAACAGTGGAAACAAGTGTCAGACTTTATTTTGGTGTGCTCTAAAATCACTGCAGATGGTGACTGCAGCCATGAAATTAAAAGTCGCTTAGTCCTTGGAAGAAAAGTTATGACCAACCTAGATAGCATATTCAAAAGCAGAGACATTACTTTGCCGATTAAGGTCCGTCTAGTCAAGGCTATGGTTTTTCCTGTGGTCATGTATGGATGTGAGAGTTGGACTGTGAAGAAGGCTGAGCACTGAAGAATTGATGCTTTTGAACTGTGGTGTTGGAAAAGACTCTTGAGAGTACCTTGGTCTGCAAGGAGATCCAACCAGTCCATTCTGAAGGAGATCAATCCTGGGATTTCTTTGGAAGGAATGATGCTAAAGCTGAAACTCCAGTACTTTGGCTACCTCATGCGAAGAGTTGACTTATTGGAAAAGACTCTGATGCTGGGAGGGATTGGGGGCAGGAGGAGAAGGGGACGACAGAGGATGAGATGGCTGGATGGCATCACTGACTCGATGGACGTGAGTCTGAGTGAACTCTGGGAGTTGGTGATGGACAGGGAGGCCTGGCGTGCTGCAATTCATGGAGTCGCAAAGAGTTGGACATCACTGAGTGACCGAACTGAACTCAACTGATGTTTTCATTGTGTGACTTAAGTTTTATATATGTTTACTAAGATTTTTTTTCTTTTTGATCAGTTAATTTGCTAATGACATACTAAATTCTGTCACTGCAATGATGTATTACTATTTATATTTTTCTTTCCGTAATTCTATCAAGTTTGCTTTATGGAGTCTGAAGCTTTATACACACTGAAGCATGCAAATTTACATCTTCTTGATAAGTTTTTTATCCTATAATTATGTAGTGACATATCTATGTTTCTGCCTTAAAATATTTTTTTCTTATAGTACTGTAGCTTTACTAGCTTTCAATTGGTGATCTGTCTGTTGTAACCTTTCAGTGCTCTTTTGTTTTAGATATGTTTTTGTAACAGTATTTTCTTCCAGTTTTCCCTTTTTACTAAATTTCACTACTTTTTGGCTGATAAGCTTTGTCTTATTACTTACATTGCAAAAGTTATGTTTACCACATTTTTCTGTGTTTCTGTTTACCATGTTACTTCTACAGATACTTTCATTTTATTGCTTCTTTTATTCACTAAGCTTGCATTTATACAGTGTACTTCTGTTGATAGTTGATTACCCCAAACTTGTAGCACATGTATTTCCTTAACAATGTATTCAGTCTCCCAAAATATTCAGGAGCCTTAAAATGCTTGCATTTCAATTATTCCCCTTTCAACTTATATTGTTGGCCAATATGTTAGTTGCTAGTTGCTAGTTATTAGTATATACCCTCCGTTAAATTAGTCTTTGTTATTAGTAATACTATTATTTTATTCCATTAATGCTGGTTCTATTTCCTTCATGTTCACCAGTTTATTTATTTACCATTCTGTTTTTCACATGCTATCTTCTTTTGGTTTTTATTGTTTTTCTTTCATAAGTAAATTGTTTAGGGCTCCTTCAGTGAGAGTATGTTAATGGTAAGCATGTTCTTTGTAGAAAATTTGCTTTCCATTTCTGGTTATTTACAGACTCTCTTTTTCCTTTGGTGTCTTGAGGTTCTCTGTGATGTGTTTAGCTGAATCTAATTTTATTTATCCTTCGCTAGATTCCTTAGGCTTCCTAAATCTGAGCTTCTAAGCCATTATGTCTTCTTTCATTTCTGAGAAAATTCCACCCATCCCTTCTTTAATGCTGCATTCTCTTTGTTCTGTCTTTTCAGTGTTCCAATTGGCAGCACTATATGAACACTTGGGCAGGAGAGGTTCTTGGATACCATATTTTAAAAGGTCCTGCATATCACAGCACACACACACAGGGAATATTATAAAACTACTGTCACTTGGAAGTCAACATTCAATGTTGGTACCCTACACTACAACCTAAAACTAAATATCTGGTCTTACAAGCAACATCATTTAGACCCTAGAAACCTTCTCTTTTGAATTCTTGGGGGGAAAAAATCAGTGAAATGCCACAAATATTTGAAAATTGTGTAACAACCATTGTCAAGGATGGACAATGCTTCACAGTGAAGAGATTAGTAAGAGAAGGTTAGTTAGTGAAGAGTTAGTAAGAGAAAAAACTATATAACTTGCCAAACCCTTCTTTTCCCAGAGATTGAGTATTAAAAGCTCTTCCATACATAATGTATTTCCAGGTCGTGCCGTAAGTGCAGTCTCTTGCTTCTCTCTCTCTTTCGGCAAGGCAGGGTCTTCACGGCTACGTGGGCTTTTCTCTAGCTGTGGAGGGTAGGGGTCACTCTCTAGTTGTGGTGCAGGCTCCTTGAGATGACTTCTCTTGTTGCAAAGCATGGGCTTAGTAGGATGTGTGGGCTTCAGTAGTTGCAGCACATGGGCTCAGTAGTTGCTGCTCCCAGGCTTTAGAGCACAGGCTCAGTAGTTGTTGCGGCACAGGCTTAGTTGCTCTGCAGAATGTGGGATCTTCTCCACCCAGGGATTGAACCTGTGTCTCCTGCATTGGCAGGTGGATTCTTTACCAATGAGCCACCACAAGGAAGCCCTTGTGCTTCTCTTTTTATTATCTTTTAGTTTATTCCAATTTGTAGATTGTTAGTTCTGCCAGTTTTATTGTGCAGTCCTTAGGATTGTGTACAACCTGTTATATACAATACCTGCAAACAAGATAATTTTACTTTTTCTTTTCTGATAAAAATGCCTTTTATTTACATTTCTTGGCTAGTTGCTCTTTGGACTTCTGATACTATGCTGAATAGAAGTCATGAAAGTGGGCCTCCTTATGTTGTTCTTGATCTTAGATGAAAGACTTTCAGTTTTTAACTGTTGAGTACAATGTATTTTATTGAGAATTTTCACCTCTCTGTACATTAATGATACTGGTCTACATTTTTTCTTCTCATATAGTGTCTTTGCCTGACTTTGTTGTCAGGATAATGCTGCTGCTGCTGCTGCTGCTAAGTAGTTTCAGTCGTGTCCGACTCTGTGCGACCCCAGAGATGGCAGCCCACCAGGCTCCTCTGTTCCTGGGATTCTCCAGGCAAGAACACTGGAGTGGGTTGCCATTTCCTTCTCCAATGCATGCAAGTGAAAAGTGAAAGGGAAGTCGCTCAGTCGCATCCGACTCTTGGCGACCCCATGGACTGCAGCCTACCAGACTCCTCCATCCATGGGATTTTCCAGGCAAGAGTACTGGAGTGGGGTGCCATCGCCTTCTCCGAAAAAGGTGCCAGTGGGTGCAAAATTAGAGGACAGGGACTGCATTCAGCTTTCAATATTCCCAACTCCATTTACCCAGGCCAAGACCCCAATTCTGTAAATATGGAGGCAGGGGTAGAGGCGAATCCTTTCATGTCTTGACCCGATTTTATCTGTCACCAGGCCCAAGACATTCACTACAGGGTGGACAAACCGCAACTTATTCTTAAAACCTGCACATTTTAAGGAGACGCAGAATATCTATACAGTGGTTGCAATCAAAGCCAACGCGAGAGGGGCGCTGAAACGCAGGCTAACAAGCCGCTTTTCGACCTTCGCCCCAGCTCCGCTTGGAGCTTGGTGGCATCTGCCTCGCACCGCCCACCGGTTCTCCAACTTGGGACTCAAAGATTGGATCTCGCCCGGCACCGCCCTCTTCCCTTAGGCGACGGGAAGGCTGCACCGCGGCAATTTAGCAAAAGAGGAAGCAAATGCAAATACTGCGAAGGTGTTTGGAGACCCTCGATCGTGTGCTCTATGGTCAGGATACGGTCTGGACCCAGAGTCCATCAGTCCTACAGGACGGTGGGAAGTCCCCGGACCGTGGATAATGCTAGCCTCATAAAATTAGATTGAAAGTGTTCCCTATTTTTCAGTTGTTTTGGAAGAGTTTGAGAAGGATTGGTGGTAATTCTTTAAATGATTGGTAAAATTTACCAGTGAAGCCATTTGGCCCTGGATTTTTCTTTGTTGGGAGGTTTTTGATTACTAACTTATTCTCCTTATTCATTTTTACCTGTTTAGAATTTTCATGACTTAATCTTGAGAGGTCATGTGTTTCTAGGAATTTGTCCATTTCTCCTAGCTTATACAATTTACTGATGTATAATTGTTCCTAGTAATCTATAATATTGCAGTTATTTCTATGGCATTAGTTATCATGTCTCTTATTTCATCTATACTTTTACTTAAGCCTTCTCTCTTTTTTTTCATCTAGCTAAATGTCAATTTTTAATTTTTTTTCCTGTTGTTCTGATTTCTATTTTGTTGACTTCTCTCTACTTTATTGTTTCCTTCCCTTTGCTAACTTTGGGCTTAGTTTGTTTTTCTTATTTGAGGTATAAAATTGAGTTGCTCATTTGAGATATCTCTTTTTCTTAATGTAGCATGTATCACTAGAAGCTTCCCTCTTAGAACTGATTTTGTTGCATCTCATAAGTTTTAGGATGTTATATTTTTATTTTCATTTGTTTCAGGATATTTTTAATTCCCTTTTAATTACTTCTCTGACCTATTAATTGCTTAGGAGTGTGTTGTTTGATTTCAACATATTTGTGATTTCCCAGTTTTCCTTCTGTTTTCTATTTTTATTTTCATACCGATATGGGTGGGAAGATAGTTGGTATAGTTTCAGTCTTCATTCGTTTTTTAAGACTTGTTTTATGGTTAAATATATGATCTTTCCTGCAGAACATTTTTTGTGCACTTGAGATGACTCTATTCCACTGCTATTGGATAAAATGATCTGTATGTGTCTGTTAGGTTCTTTGGTCTATAGTATTCATCAAATTCTCTTTTCTCATTGATTTGTTGCTAGCATGTTTTATTTATTGTTGAAAATAGGGTTCTGACGTTTCCTATTATTTTATTGCTGTATATTTTACCACTTCTTTCCTTCCTTCCCAAAGGGAAAGTTTCATGGCTGCACACCTTCTCCCAACCTTGCAGAGATCCATGATGGCTGATGAGAACCAACTGTCCATTTTCTTTGTTCTTATTTACCCCCAGCCCACTCATTGGAAAAAGACCCTGATGCTGGGAAAGACTGAAAGCAAAAGGAGAAAATGATGACAGAGGATGAGATGACTGAATAGCAACACCAATTCAAGGGACATGAACTTGGGCAAAATCTGGGAGATAATGAGGGACAGGGAGTCCTGGCATGCTGCAGTCTGTGGGGTTACAAAGAGTCACATGACCTGGTGACCGAACAACAACTCTCAGATTTTCATACTTTGTTAATTCCCTCAACACTTCAGTTCAGTTCAGCTGCTCAGTCGTGTCCGACTCTTTGCGACCCCATGAACCGCAGCACGCCAGGTCTCCCTCTCCATCACCAATTCCCAGAGTTTACCCAAACTCATGTCCATTGAGTCGGTGATGTCATCCAACCATCTCATCCTCTGTTGTCCCCTTCTCTTTCTGCCCTCAATCTTTCCCAGCATCAGGGGCTTTTCCAATGAGTCAGCTCTTCACATCAGGTGGCCAAAGTATTGGAGTTTCAGCTTCAACATCAGTCCTTCCAATGAACACCCAGGACTGATCTCCTTTAGGATGGATTGGTTGGATCTCCTTGCAGTCCAAGGGACTCTCAAGAGTCTTCTCCAAAATCACAGTTCAAAAGCATTAATTCTTCAGCTCTCCGCTTTCTTTATGGTCTAACTCCCACATCCATACATGACTACTGGAAAAACCATAGCCTTGACTAGACGGACCTTAGTCAGCAAAGTAATGTATCTGCTTTTGAATATACTATCTAGGTTGGTCATAACTTTTCTTCCAAGGAGTAAGCGTCTTTGAATTTCATGGCTGCAATCACCATCTGCAGGGATTTTGGAGCCCCCCAAAATAAAGTCAGCCACTATTTCCACTGTTTCCCCATCTATTTGCCATGAAGTGATGGGACCAAATGCTATGATCTTAATTTTCTAATTGTTGAGCCTTAAGCCAACTTTTCACTCTCATCTTCCACTTTCATCAAGAGGCTCTTTAGTTTTTCTTTGCTTTCTGCCATAAGGTTAGTGTTATCTGCATATCTGAGGTGATTGATATTTTTCCCAGAAATCTTGATTCCAGTTTATGCTTCATCCAGCCCAGCATTTCTCATGATGTCCTCTGAATATAAGTTAAATAAGCAGGGTGACAATATACAGCCTTGACGTACTCCTCTTCCTATCTGGAACCAGTCTGTTGTTCCATGTCCAATTCTAATTGTTGCTTCCTGACCTTCATACAGGTTTCTCAGGAGGCAGGTCAGGTGGTCTGGTATTCCCATCTCTTTCAGAATTTTCCACAGTTTCTTGTGATCCACACAGTCAAAAGCTTTGGCATAGTCAATAAATCAGAAATAGATGCTTTTCTGGAACTATCTTGCTTTTTTGATGATTCAGCAGATGTTGGAAATTTGACCTCTGGTTCCTCTGCCTATTCTAAAACCAGCTTAAACATCTGGAAGTTCATGGTTCATGTGTTGCTGAAGCCTGGCTTGCAGAATTTTGAGCATCGCTTAATAGTGTGTGAGATGAGTGCAATTGTGTGGTAGTTTGCCTTTCTTTGGGACTGGAATGAAAACTGACCTTTTCCAGTCCTGTGGCCACTGCTGAGTTCTCCAAATTTGCTGACATACTGAGTGCAGCACTTTCACAGCATCATCTTTCAGGATTTAAAATAGCTCAACTGAAATTCCATCACCTCCCCTAGCTTTGTTCATAGTGGTGTTTCCTAAGGCCCACTTGACTTCACATTCCAGGATGTCTAGCTCTAGGTGAGTCATCACACCATATTAATTATCTGGGTTGTGAAGATTTTTTTGTACAGTTTTCTGTGTACTCTTGCCACCTCTTCTTAATATTTTCTGCTTCTGTTAGGTCCCTACCATTTCTGTCCTTTATTGAGCCCATCTTTGCATGAAATGTTCCCTTGTTATCTCTAATACCGTGTGGGGCCACCCAAGACAGATAGGTCATTGTGGAGAGGTCTGACAGAATGTGGTCCACTGGAGAAGGGAATGGCAAATCACTATAGTATTCTTGCCTTGAGAACCCCATGAACTGTATGAAAAAGCAAAAAGATTGGACACTGAAAGATGAACTCCCCAGGTTGGTAGGTGCCCAATATGCTACTGGTGATCAGTGGAGAAATAACTCCAGAAAGAATGAAGGGATGGAGCCAAAGCAAAAACAACACCGTCAACACTTCACTCTGGTTTATAGAGACAGAAACAGGTCTCTTGGTGGAGACTTCCCTAATGGCCCAGTGGCTAAGACTCTGTACTCCTAATGCAGGGAGCCTGAGTTTGATCCCTGGTCAGGGAACTGGATCTCACATGTCACAACTGACTATGAGCTCACCTGCTGCAACTAAAGATCCTGCAAGCTGCAATGAAGATCGAAGTTTCAATGTGCTGCAGCTAACACCTGGCACAGCCAAATAAATACATATTTTTTAAAAAGGAATTAGATCTCCTGGGCAATACCCCAAAAGACTGGAGAACTGATTGCATGCCTCATTCTTTCTCCCAAGGGAGACATCCCAGGTCAAGGTGATCTTAGTACTGATCTGTGACAGTTTGTGGGAGGGTCTAACGTTATAGAGTGAAGCTGCTCTTCTTACTCATTTTAACAAGTTTACTCTTGGATTTGTGTTCATCTGGGACACTGCCAGCTCTTAACTGGACTCTGGAAATTGCATAAAGGTATTTTGATCCATACATTGGTATTGTCAGTGTTTTTGTGAGAATACAAGGACTAGGGCTTCCTATTCCAAGATCATGCTAATAACCCCAAGTTCAGTTCAGTTCAGTTGCTCAGTCGTGAGCATTACTTTACTAGCGTATGAGATGAATGAATTGTGCAATAGTTTAAGCATTCTTTGGCATTGTCTCTCTTTGGGATTGGAATAAAAATTGACCTTTTCCAGTCCTATGGCCACTGCTGAGTTTTCCAACTTTGCTGGCATATTGAGTGCAGCACTTTCACAGGATCATCTTTCAGGATTTGAAATAGCTCAACTGGAATTCCATCACCTCCACTAGCTTTGTTAGTAGTGATGCTTTCTAAGGCCCACTTGACTTCACATTCCAGGATGTCTGGCTCTAAATGAGTGATCGCACCATTGTGATTATCTTGGTCATGAAGATCTTTTTTGTACAGTTCTTCTATGTATTCTTTCTACCTCTTCTTAATATCTTCTGCTTCTGTTAGGTCCAGACCATTTCTGTCTTTTATTGAGCCCATCTTTGCATGAAATGTTCCCTTGGTATCTCTAATTTTCTTGAAGAGATCTCTAGTCTTCCCCATTCTGTTGTTTACCTCTATTTCTTTGCATTGATCACTGAGGAAGGCTTTCTTATCTCTCCTTGCTTTTCTTTGGAACTCTGCATTCAGATGCTTATATCTTTCCTTTTCTCCTTTGCTTTTCACTTCTCTTCTTTTCACAGCTATTTGTAAGTCCTCTCTAAACAGCCATTTTCCTTTTCTGCATTTCTTTTCCATGGGGATGGTCTTGATCCCTGTCTACTATACAATGTCACGAACCTCAGTCCATAGTTCATCAGGCACTCTATCTATCAGATCTAGTCCCTTAAATCTATTTCTCATTTCCACTGCATAATCATAAGGGATTTGATTTAGGTCATACCTGAATGGTGTAGTAGTTTTCCCTACTTTCTTCAATTTAAGTCTGAATTGAGCCACAGTCAGAGTCACTTTTATAACTCAAAGTTCTATTTTATTTCTTTTAACTCTGTTATCAATTAAAAAAATATTGATGTATAGTTGCTTTGGGCTTCCCAGGTGGCTCAATGGTAAATAATCCACCTGCCAAGGCAGGAGACTCAAGAGACGCAGGTTTGATCCCTGAGTTGGGAGGATCTCCTGAAGGAGGAAACAGCAAACAACTCCAGTTTTCTTGCCTGGGAAATCCCATGCACAGAGGCTCCTGGTGAGCAACAGTCCATGGGGTAGCAGAGCTGGACACGACTGAGTGAGCACACATGAGTATACACACAGTTTCTTTACAGTGTTGTGTTATTTTCACTGTACATCAAAGTGAATAAGCCATTCGTATACACACACACACACACACACACACATATATATATCCCTCTTTTTTGGATTTTCTTCCCATTTAGTTCACCATAGACCATTGAGTAAACTTCCCTGTGCTATACAATAGGTTCTCATTAGTTATCTGTTTTATGGCACAGGGAAGTTTACTCAATGGTCTATGATGACCTAAATGGGAAGAAAATCCAAAAAAGAGACCATTGAATAAACTTTCCTGTGCTATACAATAGGTTCTCATTAGTTATTTGTTTTGGAGAAGGCAATTGCACCCCATTCCAGTACTCTTACCTGGAAAATCCCATGGGCAGAGGAGCCTGGTAGACTGCAGTCCATAGGGTCACAAAGAGTTGGACACGACTGAGCCACTTCACTTTGACTTTTCACTTTCATGCATTGGAGAAGGAAATGGCAACCCACTCCAGTATTCTTGCCTAGAGAATCCCAGGGATGGAGGAGCCTGGTGGGCTGCCATCTATGAGGCTGCACAGAGTTGGACACGACTGAAGCGACTTAGCAGCAGCAGTTATCTGTTTTATGCATAGGTGGCTCAGATTGTCAAGAATCTGTGTGCAATGTGGAAGACCTGGGTTTGATCCCTGGGTTGGGAAGATCCTCTGAATGATGGCACCCACTCCAGTATTCTTGCCTAAAGAATCTCCATGGACAGAGAAGCCTAACCAGCTACAGTCCATGGTATCACAAAGAGTCAGGCATGACTGAGCAACTAAGCAGAGCATAGCACACCTGGTGTATATACGTCAATCCCAACCTCCCGATTCATCCCACTCCTCCATCCCACCTTGAGGCCCATGCATTTGTCCTCTACATCTATGTCTCTGGTTCTGCTTTGCAAATAGTTCGTCTGTACCATTTTTCTAGATTCCACATGTATGCATTAATATAATTTATATCATCTTTTTTGTTGTTTTGAGTCCTTTTTATGTGTATAAAAGCTTTAAACATTTTTCCTTAATAGCTCAATGATGAACTCTTCATTCTAGCCCCACCCCCTTGATTTTCACTGAACACAGTGTTATACAGGTGTATTTGGTTTGAGTGTGCCTATTTCAAGAAGCAGTGAAGATGATGGTGCTGAAAAGGAGAATGTCCACACATTAGTGTGTGTATGTGTTTGTGTGTGTGTTTGTATTTTAGGTGGCCACTGAGATGGCAGAGAACACACAAAAGATTAAACATCTATAATTTAAAAAGCCATAAGAATTCATTGTTTAACAGTGTGACAAAGTATTAGCAGAGCCTTGAAGGATTCATGCATCTCCAAAACTGAAGAATATTCTCATCTGAAGTAAACTAGCTTCATAGCTGTTGATTATAATCATCATCATAACAATAATGCCATTGCTATTTTGCTCCGTACTTTTTTTTAAAGTATGTTTTTTTCATTGTTGAGATGATTAAGCTGTTTCAGAAAAACAAAACAAAGTACAAATGAGTGCGTGAACATGCCATAAAAGCCTTTCCTAAATGATGAAAACCCTGGCTATCTCAGTTATTGTCAGCATTTTACCTGCCTCCTTTATAAATACTGCTTTTAACAATCAGCCAGCACATTATTAAAGGTCCATCTGTACTCCTTACTTGGGCTGAGGGTCTTAGAAAATTGGAATAATTATTGAAATCACTGTATGTTCCCTTCTCCCTGTACTGTTATTATTTGTGCTTACAGCAAGGGAAAGTATTAGTTGCTCAGTCATGTCTGCCTCTTTGTGACCCTATGGACTGTAGTCCGCCAGGCTCTTCTATCTCTGGGATTCTCCAGTCAACAATACTGGAGTGAGTTGCCATGCCCTCCTCCAGGGAATCTTTCAGACCCAGGGATCAAACCCAGGTCTCCTGCACTGCAGTAAGGTTCTTTACCATCTGAGCCACCAGGGAAACAGCAAGAGAAGGATATTTAATTTAAAATGCTGGGCTTGAATTTTCTCTCTTTAGATTATCTGATTTCTCTGAGCCTTGTTGATAGCAGATCAGAGGAAAAAGGAAGAAGAGGTCCCTATACTTATAGTAATGGTTATTTTCCTACATCATAGACAAAATAATTTCTAAATCTTAGCCTCAGAAATCAACCATTTTAGGTAGGACACCTGACTAAAAAAGACAGAAATACAACTTTTAAAAAAATCTAAGGGAAAAATTGTGGATAAGAGAGACATTTTGTTTTGTTTGTTTGAAGAATACTGGAAGCTTATATACTCAGAGTTAAAAACCAACCTCTGAAAACAGAAACTAAGATAGTTCTAGTCCTCAGGCAATGAAAACCAGGATCCAGTTCTCAGCGTTCTCTCCCTCCCCCCCCCCTTCCCTTTTCATCTCTGGTTTTGCCTATTAAGTTTTACTCTTTCCTATTATAAGCCAGTGTCTTCACACAGTGGGGGATTTTGACTCTAACAGCAATAGGTTCACAACCTCACAGCTTCAGACCAGAGATAATAGAGTTCTTTTTCTACAGCTCCAGCTAAAAATATTCTTGGAAAGGAATCCAATTAACCAGGCTCAGCTGGAGCCACATGCTCACCACTTGGATAAACCACTGTGACTAAGGGCTGAGAAGCATTACTATGATTGCCCCCAAATTAAATTACGTCCTCTCCTTTGACTGTCACTGAACTTTGATAAAAGTTACTGTCAAGGGGTATGGAGATGTGCTCTGAGGACCATTGAATGAGAGTTAGAAAAAGCAGTACTGCCCAAACAGCAGAAAAAAGGAGGGATTTAGGCAGAAAAAAAAAAAATCAAACTTAGCATAACATTGATTTTGTGGGACATTATGTTCTCTGTTCCAACAGTTCTCCTGATGAATGAACTTTGTGAACTTACAAGTTGGGGACCGCCTAGATCTGAAAAATTACTCAAGGGAAAAAAAGACAATAGTTATGGGAGAAAATGCATCATGTCATTTATCGTCTGTTTTCCCCTTGAAGAACAGGCGTGGCTTTCCTTTGGGTTTTTTGGTGGTTCCAGCAAGGTCGCTTCCTTAATGGAGAGTCCAGAGCCATTGACCTTCAGGTCAAAGCCCAAAGTCAGTCTGATTGTCAGCATTAATAAGGCCCTATGAAGTACAATCTCTCTTATCCTCTGAGGATTGAATGAAGAAATTCTTTACTTTTAGTGGAGTATAAAACATATAGGTTATCTCATTCAGGTCAATGTTTCAGGTCAATTACAATATGTATAATATAAAGGTTTAAATTAACATCATAAGATATCATATACATATACTTTCTATATTATTTTATTCTATTCTAAAACACTTACTCTAAAGTTCACATTAGAATACTCTCTGTGATGAGATTTTGTAGTAATTGTCCTTATACCGAATAGACATATTTTTGTTAGACCATGATTGCATGGAAACACTATGGTGTTTAGTGTATTCACTTTATATGAATGCCAAAAATATATGAATGAATACAACTCAAAAGCCATGCTATGTTTATTTTGCCACTGAGCCCTGCTGTAGGGCATCTGAGTAACTCATCATTTCTGAAGAAAGATCTATAGGAATACAGTGCAGGAAAATTTACTCAGAGATATTTGGCAGAGAACTCTGGAAAGATTTTTTTAAAGTCACTTCATAGTATTATTTTACAAATGTTGGAAAAAAGAAAGAAAGAGGACATGGAAAGCTTCCAAAAAATGGAAAATGCAAAATCCAACAATCAAAACTGAAACATAGTTCAGTTCATAACAGCTACCAGATTCTCAACAACTTCCTATGGAATAGCTCACAGTACAAGTTAACATCTTGTTTGTGAAATAAAAATGCCCCCTTCTCCTATGCTTTTTTTATTATTATTACTTTCTTTCCCTTCACTGTGAAAGAATATAAGATTTCATAACAGCAGACATGCAGCATGCTTTTGATTCAGTCACTTTATGTAAATGTTAGACTATGAAGAGAGAATTGGGCAAGAAAATACTCTTCCTATCTCTGACTGGCATTCTTCATTTACTCAGTGGAGCATTTGAGGTGACATCCTGGTCCTCAAAAGTTGTCACATTCTGTGATTTAATTAGAACTGCTCACTTTCAGGACTATTGAACTGAAGAGTTTTGCCTTGGGAACAATGTACCCAGTGTGAAACAAGCCAGACTTCATCAAGGAAGCCTTCAACTTCTATTGCAATTGATCTTGTATTTGTAGCATAGAGGAAACAAGTAAGAAACTTTGCCCTATCTTCAACTTTGGCAAAATTTTTCTGTGGGATATAAATATTTTACTATTTTCTTCAGTGGGTGTTGAGAAATCCACTAAGATCTGCATCTGCTCTGTTGCAAAGCATTTCAACTGTTTATTTTGGCCTTAAATTATTTCTTTTAGTCAAATCCATTGTCCAACTCACCCCACTGGCATAGATGGAGTATTAATTGGAATTAAAGATTAACAAACTCATGTGATTACCATTTCAATTCAAAGGGAAATTTGATCCCTGGGAACAGAAAATGGACTTATCTCATAAGCAGAGTTAATGGTAACTCTTGTGATTTAATTTTGAATAATTGTCTAATGTCCATATGCATCTCCCCAACTTTTAGCTAGACTTCTTAAAATTCACAATTTCAGAAATTATGTTAGGAGAAGCAATGGCAAGTACACAAGGAATGAGTGTCTCGAAATTCAGTAGTTGCGTTTTTTAAGTAGTAATTAAGTGGGTAGTAATTGAGTGGGATTTCTATACATTAAACAGCTCAATGATAATTTTTCCTATTTTAACTTCTTTTATTTTTGTAAAATAACTGAGATTGAACAGTGAAAGGAATAAAGAGAAAGTGAAATCAAATTCGAGATCAGAAATTTTTATTTCCAGCCCCAGCACAAAGTCATACGTCATCTGGGACAATCTGCTTCAACTCACTGAGATTCACTTCTCTGTCTGGGTATTACTGAAGGATAACTGCTATAACAAATGGGGCTTCCCTTGTAGCTCAGACAGTAAAGAATCTGCCTGTAATGTGGGAGATCTGAGTTTGATTCCTGGGTCAGGAAGATCCCTTGGAGAAGGTAATGGCACCATCAACTGCAAAAAAATATTTTATTGTGTATAAGAATCAATAATTATTAATACATAATAAAATATATTCTCTGATCTCTAAGCTGGATGAATATTTTCTATATCAGATGATTCTTAAATGGCCCTTGAGGTAGCACTCTGACAAGAAGTAATTTAGAGACCAATCCCCTCCCATTGTGGCTTTGTATTTTGGAGTCCTTCAGTTTTGGCTCCATGGGGAGAAGGAAAGTATGAAAGACCGTATGGGATGATTTCAGAGCCAGACCTGAAAACAGCTTATATCATTTTTAACTACATTCCATAGACAAAAGCTCCATGACATCCACAAGGTGGATAATCTACACTAATTCTGACAATTAGCAAACTGAAGAGAATTCTCTAGATGTAAGTCAAGTTGCAATGTTGGACACAGGGTATGAGAGCATTATTTTTGCCACAAAATGTAAAATGACCTGGGCTATATCAGTTTAACATTTCCCTCCGAGGGTCTGTCATTTAGTGGAAAAATTAAAGAGAAAATACAGAGTAGGATTCAAGAAAGGCAGAACTAAGTCAAAGTTGCAAAGGGCAGCATAAAAGACTCGACTGTGAAACCCTGGGGAGTAAGAACTGTATGTATGATATTTCTCATAATTTTCAACACATTTTCAAGCAACTTATGGACATATTAATATTTGTTGTTGATGATACTGGAAGCATCATTGACTTACAGATAGGCTGAAACTCTTGAATGCATGAATGCATACCAAGTCACTTCAGTTGTGTCCAACTCTGCAATCCCATAGACTGTAGCTGGCCAGGCTCCTCTGTCCATGAGACTCTCCAGGCAAGAATAGGAGTGAGTTGCCATTTCCTTCTCCAGGAGATCTTCCTGACCCAGAGATCGAACCCACATCTCTTGAGTCTCCTGCACTGGTAGGTGGATTTTTTACCACCAGCACCACTTTGGAAGCCTGAAACTCAGGCTGAAACTCACAAAGAGAGAAAGTAAAGGTTGGGTATTCTGAAGATAAACTTTTAACCTCATTGATGGCAAAAGGAGAAGAGGGTGGCAGAGGATGAGATGGTTAGATAGCATCACCAACTCAATGGATATGAATTTGAGCAAATTCCAGGAGATAGTAAAGGAGAGGGAAGCCTGGTGTGTCCATCGAGTCCAAAGTCTCAAAGTACATGGAGTCGCAGAGTCGGACACAGATTAGTGACTGAACAAAAACAATAAATGTTATCAATAGCCAGTCTTGGCATGGATTAAAAAATGTCACTATGGAATCAAACAATCAGCTCAGAAGAGAACATACTCCTATATGACCTACTCCTTTACATGAGCATCTCCATTTCTGTTGAAGGGCCTGGGTCATATTCCTAATCATGGCACTGCAATTGTATATATCAAAACAGAGAGAAACGCCTTCTGGGGAGAAGAACAGGGCTTCAAAGTCTCCTCAAAAGTTTTTATTTTAAAATTTTGTATTGGGTTTATTTGCTGTTGATGATTTTTTGTTTACTGGTTTTTTTTGTTTTTTTTTTGAGATGAAAAACAAACACTTGGGGATCAAAGAGTCTTGTTTTTGTAGGGAGTCTTCCAGAATCCATAAACTATCCATGAAGATAACTCTTCAAAAACACAATGATTTCAACAAAATAAAACAAAGCTGCTGGAGTTTTGCCCTGTGTTGTCAGAATCAAAGGCGTGTCTCTTAATTAGAAAGCCTTTTGCTATAGCCTAGCCACATGGCTTGACATTGCTTGTTGATTTCTATCAGTTATGATTCCAATATGAGCATAGTTTCTCAACTCAATAGGACAGTGAAAACACTGTCTTAAAAACACTTGAAAACACTCATACTCTCACACCAATACAGGAACAAACAAACTTCTAAGAAGTTTATCAGCAGTCAACAGTCAATAGTTTTTAAGTACTTCATTTGTGCCAAGCACTGTTCTAAGATGTTTGTATGTAATAACACAATTAATCTTTCCTTTGAGAGAAAGTTGCTATTATGGGCCTCACTTTACAGATGAAAAAACTAAGGAAAAACAAGGTGAAATATTTTCTCAAAGGGACAGACTTAGATAATAAGTAGAGTCAGAATTCAAACTCTTTTATCTATTGACTTCAGATTCAAGTTCTTAACTATCATCTATATTGCCTGTGGGGACATGAAATATCATAATCAGTCATTTCCAACCATAAAGAAAAAGAAATTTTGCACTGAGAGAGATTTTTTTTTTTTTTAAAGAGGACGATGCCTCTATTCTTAAGAGAATAAAGAGTTAGTATTCTAGGGACTTCCCTGGCAGTCCAGTAGTTAAGACTCTGCACTTCAAAAGCAGGAGGTGCAGGTTTGATCCCTGATCTGGGAACTCAGATTCCACAAAAAATTAAGAGTTAATATTCTAATAGTTCATATTTGTCTTCCAGCATCTGTGACATATAAAGAGCTTAAAGTCATCACTTTCATCTTTATAACCAGAAAAAACTAAGCCAAGTAAAATCAAGGAAAAAAATAACAACTCTTCTTAGACCTACTAGAGAACTAAGGTTGCTGGGAAAACTGCCACCCCAAAATCATGATATAGGGGACTCCAAAGAATCACAGCTAAGATCTACTTACCTGAAGACCAGACACCACTGGAATCACAAACTGGTAGAAACAATTAACCAGTAACTTTGATAAACTGCTGGAGACTGAATTGGACCAACCTGTGGGAGGGACACCCCTGGTGGCCAGAGTGTTATGGGGGCCTCACAATTTCCTAGACTTTACCTCCAGGAAACCCACCAGGTTCTCAGGGTGAAATGCTGAGAAAGAGCCCTTTCTGGCTCCAACAGGAAAAGGAGAAAAATAACAATTGTGAAATATGTCCAAAGCCTTCTCCATAATGGACGACTCTCCAGGGAAAGATAAAACTTCACCAGAGCCTGGTCACACCTGAGATAAGGACACTTCTCTCACTTTGTTATCTTAGAGCTTTCGTGATTCAACAAAGGAGGTAAGAAAATGTAAGACATACATGCCCAGACACTTAGTCGTGTCCGACTCTTTGCAACCCCATAGACTGTAGCCCTCCAGGCTCCTCTGTCCATGGGATTTCCCAGGCAAGAATACTGAAGTGGGGTGCCATTTCCTCCTCCAGGGAATCTTCCCCACCCAGGGATCAAATCTGCATCTCTTATGTTTCCTGCGTTGGCAGGTGGATTCTTTACCTGGAAACATGTGAAAGCTCATACTTCTGAGCTCACTTGGTGCCAGTTAGACAGCCATCATTAACTTCAATCCCTTTGTGACCTAGGACTGCAGCAAACACTACTTCAATGTCTCCCTTACCTGTGTGATGGTAGATCACGCCTGCCTGGCTCTCCAAGGAGCTGCTGCAGAAGTACAATGTCTGTTACATGCTCATGTATAAGGACGATGAGGTCCAGGTGATACAGGGATACTACATAGGTTAGTGAATTGGCAATGCAGCACAGGTGTACAGAAAGAAATATATCGTCTACATCAAGTGGATGCAGTGTGAGAAGGCAAACAGCAGAATCGTCCACATGGCCATTTGTCTGAGAAGGTGGTTATCGCTAGGTAAAATAGGGGAGAAATTGTCTTGAATGTAAAGAAAATCTTGAAAAGTTGGGAAAGAGAAAGACTGTGAGGTAAAAAGATCTTATGAGAAAACGTAAGATTAAATGTAACCTGTTGTGCAACCAAGGTTCAACTGTAGATTTTTAGCTAGTTTGTGTTCCTTTGGAATTTTTTAAGATGTCTCTGGTACATTTTATTTCCCTCATGTTTTGTTATTGATCTGTGGCTCTGTAAATCTAGTTTTTCAATTTCGATCAGTAATCCTAAAGATAAAAATTGGAAATGTTTCCTAAAAACTAAAAATTGTGAAGGTCACGGAACAGGGACGTAGACCTACTGAAAGAAGGCGATTTGATCATATGATTATAAAATGGTTCTTTTCTCCCATCCCACACTACCACCAAGCCTCCAGTATAATAACACTGGATTGCAGCTGCTAGTTTTGCAAGACACAGACTTCCTTTGGGGAGTAATATTTAGGAAAGTACAAAGTCAACAGAGGAAACAAAAACAAGGACACTAAATTCATGGAGGACTGGCACCTACAGCTACAGTAAACATTAAAGGCAACCCACTCCTACCTAGATTAACACAAATGTCACACTGAAGGTCTACTTAGCTCACTTTCTATTCACCAACACATAATGTCAGGCTTTCAACAAAAATAACAAGGCAGGTTACAAGGAAAAAGGCAGTCGAAGGATCAAAGCAAGTATCAGAACTAAACTCAGATATGGCAGAGATGTTGGAATTACACTGGAAATTTAAAGTAACTCTGATTAATATGCTAAGGGCACTAATGGAAAAAGTGGACAGGATGTGAAAACAAATGAGTAATGTAAGCAGAGTGATGGAAACTCTAAGACAGAATCGAGAGGAAATGCTAGAAATCAAAAACACTGTAACAGAAACGCAGAATGCCTTTGATGGGCTCATCAGTAGATTGAACATGGCTAAGAAAAACAGTGAGTTTAAAGACAGATCAATAAAAACTCCTCAAACCAACAAGAAGGTGAAAAGACAACGTAGGTAAGAGAAGAAAAGTTTTCCCAGATATACTTTAATTAGTAGACGTAGACTACTATCTAGTACTAGGACTTGTATCTAGTAAGGAGTTCAACTTGATTAAAAATCTATGTGTTCTAGTCTCTAGCATTGACATGTATTCACTATTATGTGTAAAATATATAGCTAGTCGGAAGCTTCTGTACAGTACAGGGAGCTCAGCTCTGTGCTCTGTGGTGACCTAGAGGAGTGAGATGGGGGCAGAGTGAGAGGGAAGTTCAAGGAGGGGAGAATATATGTATACTTTGGCTGATTCATGTTGCTGTATAGCAGAAACCAACACAATATTTTAAAACAATTATCCTCCAATTAAAAAGAAAAAATAAATTTTTAAAAATTGAAGCTATAGTATAGAGAAGAAAATATTGAAAACAATGAAGTAAAAAAATCTATGTGTGATTTTTCATATCTGAGCAAAGACAATTATTAATACAAAGGCTTTACCAGGCAGAAGACCTCATGTGGGAAACCTGTCCTCCTCACATGGGACTTGGTGCATAGCTGTGTGTTACAGTTTCTGAAAAGAGGTGTACTCTGGCTGGTTAACAGCATACTATTTGCATATTTGTATTCCTAGCCCTATTCCTAAATTTGGGCAGATCTATGTAGATTCCTCTGCTAAAACCTCCTTTTGTAGGGGAACAACTTTAAGATACTGTACCTTCTTCAACTCTGTACCCAGCACTTTCACACTCCTTGCCTTTACTCCTCTCCTCCCAAACCCAAGGTCTATAAAACTGCCAGCCTTTTGCTGGAAGCTTCCTCAACAGTGGGACAACCACTATATCCAGGCTGATCCACACAACTCTCAACTGGTTCCTTGTTCCATGGGGAAAAATGGAACACAAGTCAGTACTTTCTCTGATTTTAGCCTCTTGTTTATACCATTTCAGTAAGAGATTAAATGTTTAACTCTTTCATTTTTGCCTTGTGGCTTTAAATGACTACTCTGACAAATGGCAGCTGTACTCTGTCTCCCAGCTCAGCTGCACTCATGAAATCCAAAATACTTTTTAAAAGTTTACAGCTCAATGATAAAACAACAAATAACCCAATTAGAATCTGAAGAGTTTTTTTTTCAAAGAAGATAAACAAAGGGACAAAAGCCCCATGAAAAGATCTTCACCATCACTAAATATGGAATTGCACAACAAATTAGATAATACTTCATATCCACATAAGAGCAATATGAATGAGAATGTGAAAAATTGAAACCTTCACTGGTGATGTGAATATAATATGATGCACCTATTTGGAAAACAGTCTAGCAATTCCCAAAAAGGTAAAAATAGAGTTACCATATGACTCAATAATTCTACTCTCAGTTATATATGCAGAAGAGATGACATAAACTAAAAGATAAATAAAAACATAACCATATAAAAACTTGCACTTAAATGATCATAGAAGCATTATTCATATTAGCTAAATAGTAGAAACAATAGAATGCTATCAACTGAATGAGCAAATTAAATATGGGATATCTATACAGTGGAATATTATTCAACAACAAAAATAAATGAAGTATCATTACTTGCTAAAACACTGATAAACTTTGAAAACATCATGCTAAGTAAGAAAGTCACAAAGGATCACATATCATGATTCAATTTATATGAAATGTCAAGAATAGGTAAATATACACAATATATATGTATACATATATATATACATATTATATATATATATAATATATACAAAAATCAGATTATTAGTTGTCTACACCTAGAGGGTAGGGTGGAAAGTTTTAAGAGTGATCTTTAAGGCACATGGTATCTAATTTGAGAACAATGATAATATTCTAAAGCTGATTGTGATAAGAGATCCATTCAGTTCAGTTCAGTTCAGTCACTCAGTCGTGTCCAACTATTTGCAGCCCCACGGACTGCAGCACACCAGGTCTCCCTGTCCATCACCAACTCCCAGAGTTTATTCAAACTCATGTCCATTGAGTCAGTGATGCCATCCAGCCATCTCATCCTCTGTTGTCCCCTTCTTGTCCTGCCTTCAATCTTTCCCAGCATCAGGGTCTTTTCAAATGAGTCGGTTCTTTGCATCAGGTGGCCAAAGTATTGGAGTTTCAGCTTCAACATCAGTCCTTCCAATAACCACTCAGGACTGATCTCCTTTGGGATGGACTGATTGGATCTCCTTGCAGTCCAAGGGACTCTCAAGAGCCTTCTCCAACACCACAGTACAAAAGCATCAGTTCTTTGATGCTCAGCTTTCTTTACAGTCTAACACTCACATTCATACGTGACTCCTGGAAAAATCATAGCCTTGACTTGACGGACCTTTGTTGGCAAAGTAATGTCTCTGCTTTTTAATATGCTGTCTGGGTTGGTCATAACTTTCCTTCCAAGGAGTAAGCGTCTTTTAATTTAATGGCTGCAATCACCATCTGCAGTGATTTTGGAGCCTCCAAAAATAACGTGAGCCACTGTTTCCCCATCTATTTGCCATGAAGTGATAAGACTAGATGCCATGATCTTAGTCTCCTGAATGCTGAGCTTTAAGCCAACTTTTTCACTCTCCTCTTTCACTGTCATCAAGAGGCTTTTTAGTTTTTCTTCACTTTCTGCCATAAGGGTGGTGTCATCTGCATATCTGAGGTTATTGATATTTCTCCCAGCAATCTTGATTTTAGCTTGTGTTTCATCCACCCCAGCGTTTCTTATGATGTACTCTGCATATTAGTTAAATAAACAGGGTGACAATATACAGCCTTGATGTACTCCTCTTCCTATCTGGAACCAGTCTGTTGTTCCATGTCCAGTTCTAACTCTTGCTTCTTGACCTGCATACAGGTTTCTCAGGAGGCAGGTAAGGTGGTCTGGTATTCCCATCTCTTTCAGAATTTTCCAGTTTTTTGTGATCCACACAGTCAAAGGCTTTGGCATAGTCAATAAAGCCAAACAGATATTTTTTGGAACTCTCTTGCTTTTCTGATGATCCAGCAGATGTTGGCAATTTGACCTCTGATTCCTCTGCCTTTTCTAAAATCAGATTGAACATCTGGAAGTTTACGGTTTACATATTGCTGAAGCCTGGCTTGGAGAATTTGAGCATTATTCTACTAGCGTGTGAGATGAGTGCAATTGTGCAATAGTTTGAGCATTCTTTGGCATTGCCTTTCTTTGGGATTGGAATGAAAACTGACCTTTCCCAGTTCTGTGGCTACTGCTGGGTTTTCCAGATTTGCTGGCATATTGAGTGCAGCACTTTCACAGCATCATCTTTCAAGATATGAAATAGCTCAACTGGAATTCTATCACCTCCACTAGCTTTGTTCGTCATGATGCTTTTTAAGGCCTACTTGACTTCACATTCCAGGATGTCTGGCTCTAGGTGAGTGATCATACCATCATGATTATCTGGGTCGTGAAGCTCTTTTTTGTACAGTTCTTCCATGTATTCTTGCCATCTCTTCTTAATATCTTCTGCTTCTGTTAGGTCCATACCATTTCTGTCCTTTATTGAGCCCATCTTTGCATGAAATGTTCCCTTGATATCTCTAATTTTCTTGAAGAGATCTCTAGTCTTTCCCATTCTATTGTTTTCCTCTATTTCTTTGCATTGATCGCTGAGGAAGTTTTCTTACCTCTCCTTGCCATTCTTTTGATCTCTGCATTCAAATGGATACATCTTTCCTTTTCTCCTTTGCTTTTTGCTTTTCTTCTTTTTACAGCTCTTTGTAAGGCCTCCTCAGACAGCCATTTTGCTGCAAGAGTGATTATCAACATTTTAAGAATCAGCGAACTAAAATGGATTGGAATGGGTTAATGAGTTAATTTACGTTAGATGACCACTCTATCTACTACTGTGGGCAAGAATCCCTTAGAAGAGATAGAGTAGCCATCATAGTCAACAAAGGAGTCTGAAATGCAGTACTTGGATGTAATCTTAAAAGCAACAGAATGATCTCTGTTCATTTCCAAGGCAAACCATTCAATATCATGGTAATCCAAGTCTATGTTCCAACCAGTAATGCTCAAGTTGAATGGCTCTATGAAGACCTACAAGACCTTTTAGAACTAACACCAAAAAAAGATGTCCTTTTCATTATAGGGGACTGGAATGCAAAAGTAGGAAGTCAAGAAACACCTGGAGTAACAGGCAAATTTGGCTTTGGCATACAGAATGAAGCAGGGCAAAGGCTAATAGAGTTTTGCCAAGAGGACACACTGGTCGTAGCAAACACCCTCTTCCAACAACACAAGCAAAGACTCTACACATGGACATCACCAGATGACCAACACCGAAACCAGATTGATTATATTCTTTGCAGCCAAAGATGGAGAAGCTCTATACAGTCAGCAAAAACAAGACCAGGAGCTGACTGCGGCTCAGGTAGATGCATTACTCTGTAACTATAACAAAAGCCATTGAAATTTGTACTTCAAAGTGACAAACTGCAAGTTATATAGACTATATCTCAATAACTCAAAACTAAGTTACACCTAAAGTGTTAAACTATATGCAATTTATGATTAAAGGTGAAATTATTTTAAAATGCCCTGACCATATCTTTATACAGTTTAAAATGCAACTACTATATTTTGTCTTTTCTGTGTACAGGTATATTTATAGGTCTCATGATAGTACTTATTACATGTGCTGTGCTGTGCTAAATCACTTCAGTTGTGTCCAACTCTTTGCAACCCCATGGACTCTATCCCATCAGGCTTCTCTGTTCATGGAGTTCTCCAAGCAAGAATACTGGATTGGATTGCCATGCCCTTCTCCAGGGGCTCTTCCCCACCCAGGGATCGAACCTGAGTCTCTTACATTTCATGCATTGGCAGGTGGATTCTTTGCCACTGAGCCACCTGGGAAGCCATTTAATACATTCTGGTGTTCAATAAATATTAAATTAATCAAAAGTTGTTATATTAGTGTAATTAGAATAGCAGCAGGAGAATAGAATAAGAATAGAAAATGAGAACTATATAAATTTATAATGGTTCTGAACTATTCAAAATTAATAACAGACATAGATTAAAGAATCTCAATCACCATACAAGCTAAATACCAATAAAACAAAACCATACCTAGGTTAACATATTAAAACTGCAGAATATCAAAGACAGCTGAGAGGTAGGATAAGAAGAATTATATACAGCATGCTTCTTGTCACAAACCATGCAAGTAAGAAAAGAATGGAGTGTTGTGTGTTTTGAAAAAAAAAACTATCTTGTGTGTTGAAGTGAAAAACCAATCACCTAAAATTATTATTCTTCAAGAGTAAAGCAAAAATAAAGACTTTCAAAAAAAAAACAAAAAACAAAAAAAAGCTGAGGTAATTCATTACAAATAGATAAGATCCTCAAGAAATATTAAAAATAAGTTTTTCAGGAAGAAGGCAAATAATATAGATAATTTTACAGGTTGAATTTTGTCCACCAAAAAATGCATCCTGAAGTTTTAACCCATAGCTCTATAGAAAGTGCTCTTATTTGAAAAGAGGGTTTTTACAGAGGTAGTCAAGCTAAAATGAGGTCATTCTGGTGTAAACCAATATTAAGGGTGTCCTCTTAGAAAGAGGAAATTTGGACCCTGGGACAGACACAAATAAACAGAAGACAAAGTGAAGATGTAGAAAGATGCCATCTACACACTGAAGAATGCCTGAAGTTAGCACAGCATGGACTATGAATAATTAAAATTTGGGGGATAGAGGGATAGGGTGGACAGGTCTCAGAAAGAATCGAGATTACTGACATTTCGATTTTGGACTTCCAACCCCCAAAACTATGAGATAAATGTCTATTGTTTAATCCACCCTGTGTGTAGTACTTCATTATAGCCACACAGGAAAACTAATACAGAAGATAGTAACAGCAAGTGGAGTGCTGCTGTAACAAATACTTTAAAATGTGAAAATGACTTTGGAATCTGGTAATGGGTAGAGGCTAGAAGGGGGCTTCCCGGGTGGTGCTAGTGATAAAGATTAAGAAGACATAAGAGACTCAGATTTGATCTTTTTGTCAGAAAGATCCCCTGGAGGAGGGCATAGCAACCCACTCCAGTATCCCTGCCTGGAGAATCCCATGGACAGGAGCACCTGGTGGGCTAGCATCCATAGGGTTTCAAAGAGTTGGACATGACTGAAGTGACTGAGCATGCACACACTAGAAGAGACTAGAAGAGTTTGAGGAGTATGATAGAAAAGTCTAGGTTACCTTGAAGAGACTATTGTAGAAATACGAATGTTAAATATGCTTCTGGGGAGATCTCAGACAGAAATGAGGACTATATTATTGAGAAAAAGTTACCTTTATCATAAAGAGAGAGAATTTGTATAATTGTTTTCTGTTGGTCTGCAAGTAGAACTTGTAAGTGGTGAACTTCAAAAGGAAATAATAATAAACCAAAGAAGGACTTTTTTTAACTTTTTATTTTGTATTAAGGTACCTGGAGAAGGAAATGGCAACCCACTCCAGTATTCTTGCCTGGAGAATCCCATGGACGGAGGAGCCTGGTGGGCTACAGTCCACAGCGGTGCAGACGGGGGCACAGAGTCGGACAGGACTGAGCGACTCCACTCACTCACTCACTCACAGCCAATTAACAATGTTGTAACAGTTTCAGGTGAGCAGAGAAGGGACTCAGCCCTCAACCATACTTATACATGTATCCATTCTCCCCTGAAACCCCTTCCCATCCAGGCTGCCATACAACATTGAGCAGAGTTCCCTGTGCTATACAATAGGTTCCCAAAGAAAGAATTTTTAATCAGAATGTGATGATATGGAAATGGTCAGCCAACTCATACTGCACAAAATTAAGAAACAGATACTGGAGACAACTCCAGTGGGGTAACTGGATAACCATTTGCTAAAGAGATGGCATGTGACTTGTGATTCAGTGAACTAGAAACACTCAGCAGAAAGATTTGTAGCTTGGACTGAAGAAGATAGAGATGAGATGAAATAAAGGAAGGCTGTCAGACTTCTGGGATTCTATAGGCAGCAAATGAAAAATAGAGCTCTCTGGCTGTGAGACCTTAAGGGAAATTCAGAGGCCAGTGGACCTGCACTGAGATTAGAATTTTGAGGCCAAAGATCTAGGAGGACTTCTCAGTTGCAAAAGGTAGAGCCATACCATCAGCTCCATGGGGTGGTGTTTCCCAGGAGAGAGGAAGCAGGACACCACCCAGGGCTGTCATCAAGGGGCCCAGAAGACAAAGCATTGACCCAAAGAGGGTTAGGCTCAAGTGTTAAAATCTAATGGAATTTGCTCTGCTAGTTTTCAGGACCCATGACCCCATCCCCCTCCTATTTCTCACTTTTGGAAAGGGAGTGTCTATTCTATGTTTGTCCATCATTGTAGTGGGCTAGCCAATAAGCTCGGTCATGTTTTTTCCATAAGATGTAATGAAAACACCTAAACAAAATTTTTGTCCAACCCAAACATTTGAAAGCTGCCTTACATCAGAAAACTTTTCTTCTTTTAACATGTTGTTTGTTTTCACCTACATCCTCCTTCATCCTTTTAGTACAACCATACAGTTCAGCAGAGGACTGACCCACACGGGCAGCAGGAGTGAGTCCTGTCAATGTCTTCCCCTTTGTCAATCTCTATCAAATTGAGTAGAGTTGGATAAGTACAGGCTGATGACTATTCATTCACTGAGTAGGAAAGCAGAAAGAGATCCAGCTTAGGCAGGTGGAGAGAAACAACCACCCATCATTCCCTCAGGAAATTGTACAGTAATATTTCCAGATACTATCATACTATCTCAGGTTAAGCAACTGATTCTTTATCTGAAACTCATCTATGAAAGCCAAGTTCTGGCACTACATAATCAAGGAAAGACAAAGAAACAATTTACAAGTAGAGAAAAAGGTTTTGTGTGTTCCTTTGCCCCACCTCCTCCTCTCCATCTTCTCCACAGTTTCTCGGCAATCCATCTAATGACAAACCCCCTTTACTTCCGTGCATATTACATTTTACAACACATTCATTCAATCAAGGAAGCCATCTCTTCAGCCTATGGTCATTCCCAATTTAGTATGCAAGTACTTCATCTGCTCATTCCAATTTTTAATCAACCCACGACTTTTAAGGGGTCAGCTTTCTTCTACATGACGCTTTTTAGTTCACACTGCAATGCACTTGCAATAAAATTGGTTCTTTGATTAGGTAACAAATAAGCAAGAAGTCCAAACTGAAACTTTATTTTCTGTTCTAGCTTCTATTTTGTTAAGGGAATTTGCTTTAGCTACAAGACATGCAAATCCAAACCCAGAATGAATATCTATCCCAGTGAAGACCCATTGGTATTCACCACAGAATCATAATTTACCTGCCAGGTATGAGTGGACCCAGATCACCCTGGTATGAAGCCCATGGTTATATCGTCTCTCATTTTTTTTTAATGTTATATTTTATTCATTTATTTTTGACTGTGCTGGGTCTTGGTTGCTGCATGGACTTTCCTCTAGTTGTGGTACACAGGCTTCTGATTGCAGTGGCTTCTCTTGTTGTGGAGCACAGACTCTGGGGTGCAGTCTTCAGTAGTTGTGGTACACAGGCCTAGTTGCCCTGCAGCATGTGGGATCTTCCTGGCTCAGGGATGGAACCCATGTCTCCTGCATTGACAGCTAGATTCTTTACCTTTGGACCACCAGGAAAGCCTTCTCATGTTCTTGTTGACAAAAATAACATTTTTCAGTCACCTTTCAAGTTTCTGAGTGGGATACTTGAATGCATCATTTTCCTGCCCATCCTTGTATTGCTTGAGTGTCGCTCCAGCCTCTGATTGTATCCAAAAATCTACCCTCAAAGTGCAAATGGGGCTTTTAATTTGTGGCTCAAGTCACCTTAGAAATCGAAAGCGAGCTTTTTGATGTACAACAAAATGTCTCATTTTAATTTCCAGCTTCAAGTCCATAATGTTTTCCATAGCAGAACACCACAGGTCAATATTCCTTTAATTTTATAGTCATCTGCTGCTGCTGCTGCTAAGTCGCTTCAGTCGTGTCTGACTCTGTGTGACCCCATAGACAGTAGCCCACCAGGCTCCCCCATCCCTGGGATTCTCCAGGCAAGAACACTGGAGTGGGCTGCCATTTCCTTCCCAATGCATGAAAGTGAAAAGTGAAAGTGAAGTCGCTCAGTCGTGTCCGACTCCTCTCGACCCCCTGGACTGCAGCCCACCAGGCTCCTCCATCCATGGGATTTTCCAGGCGAGGGTACCCCCTTTTCCAAATTACATTACCAGTCCATTATTCCTAATCCAATAATCCTAGCTATTGCCACTGGGTGGCAGTAACAGACTTTTGCCAGAAGCTCTTGTCAGCAGAACTTCAAGCAGTAGAAATTTCCACAGCCATGCCAAGTTCTTTATTCAGTTCTCTTATCATGTACAGTTAACCTCCAGGATCTGTTGGCTTTTCTTATAGACGCCACAGAACTAGAAAGTAAAGAGTTTGTGGTCACTGATACCACTGTATATCACAGACCAATACTTAAAGCCAAAATTGCTTTCCAGGGCATCCTATATTGGTTTAAATTAACCACTTAAGTAGACTGAGATAATTCTAAACTTTTCATTCTAGCATGCCTAATTATAGTGGAGAAAGGAGCAAACCTGCATATCCATTCCCAGTGATTTAGATGCAGAAAGAATTTCCATTCAGACATCACGGCTATTGCAATGATACATTCTGTGCAAGAGCAAGGCAACAACCATACACAATTTGTATTGATAAATCTCCATTTTGAACCATGCTTTCACTTGCAAGCTTTCCACACTTATATCACCATATTCTCCTACTGTAATTACATTGCCTTTAAACCCTTCATGAGGAGCTTTAGGTACCAATGCCCAGGAATCCTAATAGATTTGTCACTACCTAAAAGCCACTGGCGGAGAAGGCAATGGCACCCCACTCCAGTACTCTGGCCTGGAGAATCCCATGGATGGAGGAGCCTGGTAGGTTGCAGTCCATGGGGTCGCTAAGAGTCAGACAGGACTGAGCGACTTCACTTTCACTTTTCATTTTCATGCATTGGAGAAGGAAATGGCAACCCACTCCAGTGTTCTTGCCTGGAGAATCCCAGGGACAGGGGAGCCTGGTGGGCTTCCGTCTATGGGGTCGCACAGAGTTGGACATGACTGAAGCAACTTAGCAGCAGCGGCAGCAGCAAAAGCCACTGGAGCCAGAACAATGTCAATGGCTGGAGTTTTCCTCTGACTTGGGCTCTCCCATCACACAAAGTCCTAATCCTCTTTTTGCTTCACACTTCTCTTTCCATTGGCAAGCACTCTGAAAAGACTCTCCTTTTGTGTAATACTCATGTTTTTATCCATCGAGACTACAGGATAAATTGAGTAACTGTTATTTTCTAATTTGAGGAGGTGGTGTTGGCACTTGTGTAATCTTTTATAATAATTCATTAAAAGCTACTGACAATTTCATTGATCTCTTCCTTTTTCATGCCTTTTAAAATCAACTATAAGACTCTTGAGAGTCCCTTGGCCTGCAAGGAGATCCAACCAGTCCATTCTGAAGGAGATCAGCCCTGGGATTTCTTTGGAAAGAATGATGCTAAAGCTGAACTCCAGTACTTTGGCCACCTCATGCGAGGAGTTGACTCATTGGAAAAGGCTCTGATGCTGGGAGGGATTGGGGGCAGGAGGAGAAGGGGACGACAGAGGATGAGATGGCTGGATGGCATCACTGACTCGATGGATGCGAGTCTGAGTGAACTCCGGGAGTTGGTGATGGACAGGGAGGCCTGGCGTGCTGCAATTCATGGGGTGGCAAAGAGTCAGACATGACTGAGCGACTGAACTGAACTGAACTGATAAGACATTCTGCCTGGTTCAATTGTCCAGGGCCACTGCCCCCCACTCACCCCCCATCTCTCATATTCTTATCATTCCATTTCTTCTGAATCACCTTAATTTTTTTCCCTATCTTTAAATCCCATTCAGGGGAGCTGAGTAAGGCAGCTTCCCTCACATCCTCTCATCACCCAGTGATGTAGGTACCAAGGATTCCACAAAGTTGAAGCTCTCTTTTATCTCAGCATCCTCATCACCTGAGTCTGAGTCATAGCACTGGGTTATGCATACAGACATTATCATACAATCTAAAGCTACTAGCATTTCCAGCATTTCAGTAGCTTCAGGCTATACCATTTACTACCTAAGAGAGCACATAGACAATATCACTTTTCAGGACACAAACCACATACTCTTGCCTTTATATGACTTAAGACTAGGAGTTTATCCCTCTAAACACATTTCTAGGAAAGCTGAAAGCTAGTGTAAGATCCTAGATAGTGTAAGATCCTGAGTAAGATTGTCCCACAAGCTGCCCCTTCTAATCTTCCAAAGGCAATTTCCATTTCAAAAGCAGTTTAACTCTTTATCAAATTCCAGTGAAAGCAAATTCCTCCTGGACATTCCTCCCCATCCTAACACAGTGACGCTGGCAGCGTCACTGATTTCAGGTACCTTACTTAAAACAGGCTTCCCAGGTGGCTCAGTGGTGAAAAATCTGCTGCCTAAGCAGGAGGCACAGGTTCAATCCTGGGTAGGGAAGATCGCCTGGAGAAGGAAATGGCTACCTACTCCAGTATTCTTGATGGGAAAATCCCATGGATAGAGGAGCCTGGCGGGCTACAGTCTATGGGGTCACAAAAGAGTTGGACATGACTGAGCAACTAAACAGCAGCAACAGCAGTTAGAAAAGACAGGGCCAGAAAGGCACTTCTTATTAAAAATATAAATAGTTTTATACAATTTTCAAAGGTTGTTTTCCATTAAGGTTACTACATAAATATTGGCTACATTCCCCATGTTGTACAAAGATGCTTGAGCTGATCTTATACCCACTAGTTTGTACCTCCCACTCCCCTTCCCCAATAACCCCTCCCCCCAACACACACACACTGGTAACCACTAGTTTGTTCTTTATATCTGTGAGTCTGCTTCATTCTTTTAAAATTAATTTTTACTGGAGTATTTTTCATTTACAGTGTGTGTTGGTTTCTGCTGTACAGCAAAGTGAATCAGTTCTACATATACATATAGTCACTCTTTTTCTGGATTCTTTTCCCATATACATCATTACAGAGCATTGAGTAGAGAGGTCCCTGTGCTATACAGTTCAGCTCAGTTCAGTTCAGTCGCTCAGTCGTGTCCGACTCTTTGTGACCCCATGAATCGCAGCATGCCAGGCCTCCCTGTCCATCACCATCTCCCGGAGTTCACTCAGACTCACGTCCATCGAGTCAGTGATGCCATCCAGCCATTTCATCGTCTGTCGTCCCCTTCTCCTCCTGCCCCCAATCCCTCCCAGCATCAGAGTCTTTTCCAATGAGTCAGCTCTTTGCGTGAGGTGGTCAAAGTACTGGAGTTTCAGCTTTAGCATCATTCTTCTAAAGAAATCCCAGGGTTGATCTCCTTCAGAATGGACTGGATGGATCTCCTGCTGTGCTATACAGCAGGTCCTTATTAGTTATCTATTATTTTTATAGTGGTGTGTCTATGTTAATCCCAATCTTTTTTTTTTTTTTCAGTAGAAAGGTATCTCTTCTTGATTTTCCCTCTGTTTGAATCTCTTGTGTTGTCTATTTAGCTTCCTCCTCAGGCCCTGGATCTATAACTACATTTCTGTTCATCAGTAGAAGGAATATTTTTGTGACCTCAGCTTAGGAGTGGACAGGGAGAAACCACATAGAAACAATATTTTCATTCTCCACCCCTTACCTCATTTTTCCTTTCCCTAAACAATGACTTTGCCTTTCTTATCTAAATTACAGCATGGGGTAGGGTCGTTTCCCATGTCCCATCTGGGAGGCTGACTGGTGTTCAGTGAAGTATACTGTGTTCTCCAGTTTGGGTATGCCACCACTGGACTCTACAGCATGTACTCAACTGTACTTTTATTTAAAAGTAAAGGATACAGGTAGAGAAAGAAATGGCAACCCACTCCAGTATTCTTGCCTGGAGAACCCCATGGACAGAGGAGCCTGGTGGACTACAGTCCATGGGGTTGCAAAGAGTCACACACAACTGAATGACTAACACAAAAACAACAAAAGGATACAGGGGTGCTCTCCTGGTGCCTCAGTGGTAAAGAATTCACCTGCAATGCAGGAGACTTGCAGGAGACTCAGGTTCAGTCCCTGGGTCAGGAAGATCCCCTGGAGAAGGAAATGGCAACCTACTCCATTCTTGCTTGGGAAATCCCATGGACAGAGGAGACTGGTAGGCTACAGTCCATGGGGTCACAAAAGAGTTGGACACCACTTATCAACTAAACAACAACAACAAAGGATACAGGGGATCAAGAAACAGAGAATGCAGGGGAGCATCAGAGGTCCAAGAGACATCACATGACCCAAACACACTAGACCTTTTCTCTGAGCACTAGGCAATGGATTGACCCTCTCGCTTAAACCAGAAGATCTATGTCATGAATCTTAGAGAGAAATCCCCCCAAAGCTCTCAGTGGCTCTTTAAGTAATCAAGTTAGGTTACAAAACTATTTAGACCAGTTGCAGACCAACAGTAAAGAAACTGACCTAGAGGTCACTAGGGGAGTTTCAGCACATTGTAAATACCACTGCCATTATCATGGCTAAACGTAAAACCAGAGGAGATAAAGAGCCATCATTTCCAGTCCAGCTGTAAGTCAGGTCTCTCTCCCCATATCACTTCACCAGAAATCTTCAAGCATTTATTGCTTACATCATTATTGAATTGCTAAATATTCAGTAAAAATTTTAAAGTTTTATGTGTATATGTTTTAGCTCTCTAGCCATATCATAAGCTTTTTGGAGAGTGTGTCTATTTATGAATTGCTACATTCACACTTACTGAAAAAAAAACATGAAAATTATGTAATTAATAAGTGAAAAGTTGGGGCTTCCTTTGTGGCTTAGCTGGTAAAGAATCTGCCGGCAATGCAGGAGACCTGGGTTTGATCCCTGGGTTGGGAAGATTCCCTGGAGAAGGGAAAGGTTACCCACTCCAGTATTCTGGCTGGAGAATTCCATGGACTGTATAGTCCATGGGGTTGCAAAGAGTCAGACATGACTGAGCGACTTTCACTTTCACCAATACAGTGGGAAATTAGAAAAAAAGTCCCTACTTAGCCAAGATAATAAAACTGTGTCTGTTGTCACCATGGGGCTTCCCTGTTGGCTCAGACAGTAAGCAATCTGCCTGCAATGTGAGAGACTCAGGTTTGACCCCTGGGTCGAGAAGATCCCCCAGAGAAGGAATGGCAACACACTCCAGTATTCTTGCCTGGAGAACTCCACGGACAAAGGTTACCATCCATGAACTCTCAAAGAGTCAGACACAGCTGAGCGACTGACACTTTCACTTTTCAGTTTTCATAGTCACCATGACAGAGATGCTACGAGCCAGTTCCTGACCAAGGAAATTAGTACCTAGATTTTGAAGATTTTGAACTTTACAATGTTGTGTTAGTTTCTGCTGTACAGGAAAGCATATCATCCACACGTATGCATATATCCTCTCTTGTTTATTTCCTTCTCACTTGGGTCACCCCAGAGCACTGAGTAGAGCTCCTTGTGCTATATAGTGAGCCATCTTTTCTTTATTTATCCATTTTTATTCTTTTTTGATCAAAATGTCAAGCCTTGGCCTGATTGCAGGACTTGAAGTTCATTTGATCATGCTAGTTCAACTTTAGTAAACATGGTACTAAAAAAGTATTTGTTGTTTAGTCAGTAAGTCATGTCTGACTCTTTTGTGACTCCATGGACTATAGCCTGCCAGGCTCCTCTGTCCTGGAAATTTTCCAGGCAAGAATACTGGAGTGGGTTACCATTTCCATCTCCAGGGGATCTTCCTGACCCAGAGGTCAAACTTGAGTCTCCTGCATTGGCAGGTGGATTCTTTTACCACTAAGTCATATAAGGTCGTACAAAAAAGTCCTGTATGAGAAAAATATTATCTGATTGTCTAAGCTGGGTTTTCCTCCAGATGCTGACACTCATTTCCTATTATTAATTATGTTTAATTTGTACATGTGGCATGATCTAGTCTCTCTATTAGGTCTGTTTCTCTTTAAAGACCAAGATTCCATCAAACTCATTACACTTGCCCAAGTATCCTGACCATTCTAAGCATTAAATTATGTATGCTAACTTTATTTTTTATAGCTGTCATTCAATTACTCATTTATTCAATACAAAAATAGTATAATGGAGAAATTTTAGAGGTCTGGCTTTTTTTTCTCCCACATTTTGGTATGCAAGGTTAAATAATTAATAGGCACAATATGTTGCATTATTCTTATTTGGGGCAGTAAGAGGAAAACTTGATTCCCTTTGGATTTCATGCTTCCCAAGTCGTCTCACAAAGTGGAAATTAAATAGTACTGCTATTTGGCTGAACAGATGCAGAACAACAATTCAAATTGGACTTTAACAAGAACATGTCCAATAACAATGACACCACACGCATTTACAAAGCATTTTGAAGTTACCAACATTCTTTCACCTTTAACCTTCATGACAACACTTTAAAGTCAGATATTCCTAAAAGGTATTACCGTAGTTTAATAGATAAGGAAGCAATTTTTAGTAGTGCTATGTTATCTGTTCAAGTGACCTGCCAGAAGCAGGGAAGTCAAGCTTGAATCCAGAACTTTGGAGTCATCCAGGTGCTCTTTACACTATATGATACTGACGTATGTAGACTTGGTACTGCATAAAAAGAATTAATCAACAGAAATATTTTGTTTCAAAATGTAAAGCCACTGAATTAAAATAATGAACTATAAATCAAATATCAAATCATTGCTTAAAGAAGATAAAATGAAAATGGAGGTATAAGCAATATAGTTTTTGTGGACAAAAATGATACTTTTTCTTCTTTCTCATAGATGGCTTATTCACAGCTGAGTTAATCAAAGAAGATTTTTAGATTTTTTTTTGTTTGTTTATCATCCTCTGTCAACCCAAAATGTAGTAAGACTAAAAATCTATACTTGAAATTTTTTAAAGCTGCCATTTTTTGAGTGCCTGGCATGATACAAAGTATTCTATAATTTTCTTTAATCCTCATAATGGTCTTATGATAGGGATAAATATTAACAACTTTCTATTATAGGCAAGAAATATGATATTTAAAGAGGTTAAAAAGTGTCTAAAGAGACATGAGCAGTTATGTCAAAGCTAAGATTTGAACCTGGGTTAGCCCAGACTACAGTGTGAGCCCCTAACAATTATGCTATCTGAGCTTCCCATATGTAAACAGAAGGAATGAGAAGAAATTTTAGAAATGATCTGATTGTAATTTCCACATCAGTCAGGGTTCAATCACAGACACAAAACCACTAGGCTATGCATGGATTTATTACAGAGACTTGATCTTATGCAACTGCTGGTCAGGTTGTATTTGTGTCCAATTCTGGAGTTCAAAGTTCACAAGACAGAAGTTGGGAAGGGGAGATGGGTATGGAATGAGGAAGAGGAAGATCAAGCAGGAACCCATAAGCACAAATGAAGGATGGTATGAAACCCACATCAGTTTCAGTCATCTCTGAACTCTGCTGAGGCAGGAGCTAGGAACACAGATACACCTGGCCCAGGAACTGGAGAAATATAAAGAAGATAACTGACATGGTTTAACAATCCAGGCTCATTTGCTGCCTCACACTAGCAAGGTGAGTTAGCAGATGAGTGACAATGCATACAATCTACAGAATGGCTATTACTTCACTTCCATCCTCTAAGTCTCCTGTAAGAATCTCTCTTCTGGTTAATGCTAGCTGGAAAGGAAATTAGGGGTTAAGCAATTCAGCCCAGCCATGCGGACACATCACAAAGTCACTGCAATTCTCTTATTTTACACATGAGAAAGGTAGGTCTTGGACAAGTTGTGTGATATTTCTAAGACCTCAGAGAGAATTGAGAGGGAAGCAATCGTGTTAGCTTGCTGTGCATTCTTCCTTTCCCTATAGACTGGATGGCCTATGGGTTTCATTTTACCAGTCAAGTATTACAGACTGGTAGTGGCTCCCGGAAGCACTGTGAAGGATTCTGAGACCATAAGTTCTGTTATTGACTTGAAATGTCTGCTGTGGCACAAGAGAGGGGAGCCATATGACACACATGTGTCACCTTGTCTTTTACTATTCTGCCTTTCTTCAGAAAAGAAGATTGTACGGAATATAGGTAAATAAATCAGTGATAGCACCATATCTTGCTTAGAAATGCATATAAATCTTTACTTACAAGCACTCTTTTGACATGCAAATTATAAACATAAAGCACTTGATATTCTGTAATTACTCATAGAAAGTAAATTAATTGTGTTTTAACTGGTACTGTTTTTAAAGTTGGGTTTTCATTGCAGCAGCCTGGGGCAGTGAAGGGTTGAGGAAATGTTCTTCCATTTGGACATAGGAATATTATGCAAAGTTTACATAAAACTTTTTGATTAGAATCACACAAACATGTATCTTTTCTATGTATATTCATTATCTCACTCAGAAGCAGATATAATTCCTATTTTCACAGATGAAGAAATTCAGGTTCACAGATGTAAATTTACTCATGATCCCATAGCTGATGAGTGACAATATAGCAATTCTAACTTCAGTTTAATGACTGCAGGGTCTGCTGTATATAGTTTTCCTGATGATTATATCATATATAAATACATATGTTGACACTAGCAAGAGGGAAAAACTTTCATTTTGAGATTGACTCAGGAAGCATGCCAAGAAATTCTGCTTTCCACCTGAGTTTCCATTCATGGAGTGCTTTGTCATTTACTCTCGTGAATACTTGCTTGAAACACACATGCACAAGGGTAATACTGTCTCCCTCCTTGATAGGAGACACACACACACATGGAAAATAGGAACAAAAGAATAGTAGGGAATGCTGGAACATTTTTAGCTCTCTAGCAAATTTCTATCCTCAAGTATATGCATCTATATTTATGTTTGCCTTAGCTACAGTAGAATATGTGTTACATTAAAACAGAAGATAAAAATAGGGCCTTTCCATCTGAATGTGTGGCGCCTTGACAACTATGAATGTTTTTTAAAAAAGTGAAATTTGTTCCTTTCAAACAAGCTAAAAGGATGAAAGTCACAGGAATTTGCAAAGGGAGCTAATATTTTCAGAACATGGCATTCTGGGTCTCATTTAATCTTTGCAATCATGCTCTAAAATAAGTGTCATCATTCCTGTTTTATAAGTGAATAATTGAAAACAACTTGAGGGGACTGCTAATGGCCCCCAAACAAGTGAGAGAATTTTCTTATTCTTGTTCTCATGGAATTCTTCCTTACTGAGAAAAAAATTTCCTTCCTGTTTCATTTTTTTTGGCCCACAAATGAAGTATAAATTTTGTGAAAATAATAAATCTTCAAGGACAGATAATGGGTGAAACCTAAAAGGTAGAAATCACTCTTTAGGATGATAAAATACAATCAAGCAATGGACATGGTCAGGAATTTCAGTAGACTGTTGGGTTTTCTAGATGGCACAGTGGTAAAGAATCCACCTGCCAATGCAGGAGACATAAGAGACATGGGTTCGATCCCTGGATTGAGAAGATCCCCTAGAATAGAAAATAGCAACCCACTCCAGTATTCTTGCCTGGGAAATTCCATGGACAGAGGAGCCTGGTGGGCTACAATCCATGGGGTCACAAAAGAGCTGGACACGACTGAGTGACTGAGTGTACACACATCATTAAATATGACATCAATTGCAAATCTTTCGGTAAATGTTCTTTTCAAGTCAAAGAAGTTCCCCTCTTTTTCTAGTTTGGTGAGTTTTTATCATGAATAGGTGTTGGATTTTGTCAACTGCTTTTTCTGCATTTACTGATTTGATCATGTAATTTTTCCTTCTCTAGCCTGCTGATGTGATGGATCACATTAATTGATATTTGAATGTTAAATCTGCCTTGACTATATGAGATGAATCTCACTTGGTCATTGTGTATCATTCTTTTGATATATTGTTAGGTTTGATCTGACTGTATTTTCTTGAGGATTTTCATGTCTATGTTCAAGAGACGTATCAGCCTACAGTTTTCTTTTCTCATAATGTCATGTCTGGTTTTGATATTAGGTTAATTCTGGCCTAGAAAGAGTTAGGATTTATTACCCCTACTTATGTTTTTGGAAGATATTATAGAGAAATGGCATATCTTCCTTAAATATTTGGTGGAATTTACCAATAAACTCATCTAGGGTTTATTGTGCTTCTTGTTTGGGAAATTTATCAATTTTTGATTCAATTTCTTTAATAGATATAGGCCTATTCAGATAATCTATTTCTTCTTGTGTGAGATTTGACAGACATTTCTTTAAAAGAATTGGTCCATTTCATCTAGGTTATCAACTTTGTGAGCATACAGTTGTTCATAATATTCCTTCATTATCTTTTTAATATCCATACAATCTGTTCTGAGGTCCCCTCTTTCACTTCTGATATTTTCAATTTGTATCTTCTCCTTCTTTTCTTAATCAATTTGGTGAAAATTTATCTATTAATTGATCTTTTCAAATTACCAGCTTTTGGCTTCATTGATTTTCTCTACTGAGTTCCTATTTTTAATTTCATTGATGGCAACTCTAAGAGAGTATTTTTCTCCTGGTTACTTTGAATTTCAGTTCAGTTCAGTTGCTAGGTCATGTCCGACTCTTTGTGACCCCATGAACAGCAGCATGCCAGGCCTCCCTGTCCATCACCAATTCCCGGAGTCCACCCAAACCCATGTCCATTGAGTCGGTGATGCTATCCAACCATCTCATCCTCTGTTATCCCCTTATCCTCCTGCCCTCAATCTTTCCAAGCATCAGGGTCTTTTCAAATGAGTCAGCTCTTCCCATCAGGTGGCCAAAGCATTGGAGTTTCAGCTTCAGCATCAGTCCCTCCAATGAACACCCAGGACTGATCTCCTTTAGGATGGACTGGTTGGATCTCCTTGCAGTCCAAGGGACTCTCAAGAGTCTTCTCCAACACCACAATTCAAAAGCATCAAATCTCCAGTGCTCAGCTTTCTTTATAGTCCAACTCTCACATCTATACATGACCACTGGAAAAACCATAGCCTTGACTAGATGGAACTTTGTTGACAAAGCAGTGTCTCTGCTTGTTAATATGCTGTCTAGGTTGGTTATAACTTTCTTTTCAAGGAGTAAGTGTCTTTGAATTTCATGGCTGCAATCACCATCTGAAGTGATTTTGGAGCCCCCAAAATAAAGTCTGACACTGTTTCCACTGTTTCCCCATCTATTTGCCGTGAAGTGATGGGACCAGATGCCATGATCTTAGTTTTCTGAATGGGGAACTTTAAGCCAACTTTTTCCCTCTCCTCTTTCACTTTCATCAAGAGGCTCTTTAGTTCTTCACTTTCTGCCAGAAGGGTAGTGTCATCTGCATATCTGATGTGATTGATATTTCTCCTGGCAATCTTGATTCCAGCTTGTGCTTCCTCCCGCCCAGAATTTCTCATGTGGTACTCTGCATATAAGTTAAATAAGCAGGGTGACAAATTTAGTTTGTTCTTTTTCTCTAATTTCCAAAGGAAACTAAAATTATTGATTTTAATCTTTCTTCTTTAATAATATGTGCATTCAATGCTGCAAATTTTCCCTAAGCACTGCCTCACTCTATCCCACAAATTATAATAAGTTGTATTTCCACTTTATTTTAGTTTTAAACCTTTTTAAATTTATAAACACTCTTGAAATACCATGGCTATATTTAAAGCAGTTGGATGAGTAAAATTTTGAGTTTAGCTCTGATAGGCTTTTGAGAGTTGTCCCAGCTGGATGTGAAGAAGTAAACATAGAATCAGTGTACTAGAAGGATAAGGCACCCTGACTTCATAGGGAGAGGGCTCAGAAGCTCTGCAGAACCTCTCAGACCTCAATCAAAACTACAAGTGTCTTTAGCGAGATTCTCCCTCTTCCAGTGGTTAATGATTGGGACACCTTAACAAGGAGGAACATCCACAATAAAGAGGAACCACAAACTTCCAGCATACAGAAAGGCCACCCCAAACACAGCAACCTAAACAAGGTGAAAAGGCAGAGAAATATTCAGCAGGTAAAGGAACATGATAAAAGCCCACCAAACAAAACAAAAGAGGAGGAGATAGGGAGTCTAACTGAAGAAGAATTCAGAATAATGATAGTAAAAATGATCCAAAATTTTGAAAACAAAATGGAGTTACAGATAAATAGTCTGGAGACAAGGATTGAGAAGATGCAAGAAAAGTTTAACAAGGACCTAGAAGAAATAAAAAGAGTCAATCAATAATCATGCAATCAGTTCAGTTCAGTTCAGTCACTCAGTCGTGTCCGACTCTGCAACCCCATGAATTGCAACACGCTAGGCCTCCTTGTCCATCACCAACTCCCGGAGTTCACTCAAACTCATGTCCATCGAGTCAGTGATGCCATCCAGCCATCTCATCCTCTGTCATCCCTTTCTCCTCCAGCCCCTAGTCCCTCTCAGCATCAGGGTCTTTTCCAATGAGTCAACTCTTCACATGACGTGGCCAAAGTATGGCAATAACTGAGATGAAAAGCACTTTGGAGGGAACAAACAGTAGAATAAATGAAACAGAAGATAGGATAAGTGAGGTGGAAGATAGAATTGTGGAAATAAATGAAGCAGAGAGAAAAAAAAAGAGCTAAAAGAAATGAGGACAACCTCAGAGACATCTGGGAAAACACCCCAACATTCGAATCATAGGAATCCCAGAAGAAGAAGACAAAAAGAAAGGCCACGAGAAAGTACTTGAGGAGGTAACAGTTGAACACTTCCCTAAAATGGGGAAGGAAATCACCACCCAATTCCAAGAAACCTGGAGAGTCCCAAACAGGATAAACCCAAGGCAAAACACCCCAAGATACATATTAATCAAATTAACAAAGATCAAACACAAAGAACAAATATTAAAAGTAGCAAGGGAAAAACAACAAATAACACACAAGGGGATTCCCATAAGGATAACAGCTGATCTTTCAATAGAAACCCTTCAAACCAGAAGGGAATATGAGAACATACTTACAGTGATGAAAGAGAAAAACCTACAACCAGATTACTGTACCCAGCAAGGATCTCATTCAAATATGAAGGAGAAATCAAAAGCTTTACAGAAAAACAAAAGCTCAGAGAATTCAGCACCAGAAAACCAGCTCTTCAGCAAATGCTAAAGGATCTTCTCTAGACAGGAAACACAGAAAAGGTTTATAAACTCAAACCCAAAACAACAAATTAAATGACAACGGGATCATACTTATCAATAATTATGTTAAATGTAAATGGGTTGAATGCCCCAACCAAAAGACAAAGATTGGCTGAATGGATACAAAAACAAGACCCCTATAAATGCTGTCTACAAGAGACCCACCTCAAACCTAGTAATCAGAAATCTTCCAACAAACAAAAGCCCAGGATCAGATGGCTTCCCAGCTGAATTCTACCAAAAATTTAGAGAAGAGATAACACCTATCCTACTCAAACTCTTCCAGAAAATTGCAGAGGAAGATAAACTTCCAAACTCATTCTATGAGACCACCATCACCCTAATATCAAAACCAGACAAAGATGCCACAAAAAAAGAAAACTACAGGCCAATATCACTGACGAACATAGATGCAAATCCATAACAAAATTCTAGCAAACAGAATCCAACTACATATTAAAAAGATCATACATCATGACCAAGTGGGCTTTATCCCAGGGATGCAAGGATTCTTCAATATTCACAAATCAATCAATGTGATATACCACATTAACAAATTGAAAGATAAAAAACATATGATTATCTCAATAGATGCAGAGAAAGCCTTTGACAAAATTCAACATTCATTTTGATAAAAAAAAAAAAAACTCCAGAAAGCAGGCATAGAAGGAACATACCTCAACATAATAAAAGCTATATATGACAAATCCGGAGCAAACATTATCCTCAATGGTGAAAAATTGAAAGCATTTCCCCTAAAGTCAGGAGCAAGACAAGGATGCCCAATCTCACCACTGCTATTAAACATAGTTTTGGAACTTTTGGCCACAGCAATCAGAGCAGAAAAAGAAATAAAAGAAATCCAGATTGGAAAAGAAGAAGCAAAATTCTCACTGTTTTCAGATGACATGATCCTCTACATAGAAAACCCTAAAGACTCCACCAGAAAATTTCTAGAGTTAATCAATGAATACAGTAAAGTTGCAGGATATAAAATCAACACTCAGAAATCCCTTGCATTCCTATACACTAAGAATGAGAAAACAGAGAAATTAAGGAAACAGTTCCATTCACCATTGCAACAAAGAGAATAACATACTTAGGAATAAATCTACCTAAAAAAACAAAAGCCCTATATATAGAAAACTATAAAACACTTAAAGAAATCAAAGATGACACAAATAGATGGAGAAATATATCATGTTCATAGATTGGAAGAATCAATATAGTGAAAATGAGTGTACTACCAAAAGCAATCTACAGATTCACTGCAATCCTTATCAAGCTACCAACGGTATTTTTCACAGATTTAGAACAAATAATTTCAAAATTTGTATGTAATTACAAAAAAAAACTTTGAATAGTCAAATCAATCTTGAGAAAGAAGAATGGAACTGGAGGAATCAACCTTCCTGACTTCAGGCAATACTGCAAAGCGACAGTCTTCAACACAGTATGGTACTGGCACAAAGACAGAAACATATATCAATGGAACAAAATAGAGAGCCCACAGAAAAATCCACACACCTATGGACACCTTATCTTTGACAAAGGAGGCAAGATTTTACAGTGAATAAAAGACAATGTCTTTAAAAAGTGGTGCTGGGAAAACTAGTCAGTCAGTCAGTTCAGTCAGATCAGTCGCTCAGTCATGCCCGACTCTTTGTGACCCCATGAATTGCAGCACTCCAGGCCTCCCTGTCCATCACCAACTCCCGGAGTTCACTCAGACTCACGTCCATCGAGTCAGTGATGCCATCCAGCCATCTCATCCTCTGTTGTCCCCTTCTCCTCCTGCCCCCAATCCCTCCCAGCATCAGAGTCTTTTCCAATGAGTCAACTCTTAGCATGAGGTGGCCAAAGTACTGGAGTTTCAGCTTTACCATCATTCCTTCCAAAGAAATCCCGGGGCTGATCTCCTTCAGAATGGACTGGTTGGATCTCCTTGCAGTCCAAGGGACTCTCAAGAGTCTTCTCCAACACCACAGTTCAAAAGCATCAATTCTTCGGTGCTCAGCTTTCTTCACAGCCCAACTCTCACATCCATACATGACCACTGGAAAAAACATAGCCTTGACTAGATGGATCTTTGTTGGCAAAGTAATGTCTCTCTTTTTCAATATGCTATCTAGGTTGGTCATAACTTTTCTTCTAAAGAGTAAGTGTCTTCTAATTTCATAGCTGCAATCACTATCTGCAGTGATTTTGGAGCCCCCCACAATAAAGTCTGTCACTGTTTCCACTCTTTCCCCATCTATTTCCCATGAAGTGATGGGACCAGATGCCATGATCTGAATGATGAGCTTTAAGCCAACTTTTTCACTCTACACTTTCACTTTCATCAAGAGGCTTTTTAGTTCCTCTTCACTTTCTGCCATAAGGGTAGTGTCATCTGCATATCTGAGGTGATTGATATTTCTCCCAGCCATCTTGACTCTACCTTGTGCTTCTTCCAGCCCAACGTTTCTCATGATGTACTCTGAATAGAAGTTAAATAAGCAGGGTGACAATATACAGCCTTGACATATTCCTTTTCCTATTTGGAACCAGTCTGTTGTTCCATGTCCAGTTCTAACTGTTGCTTCCTGACCTGCATATAGGTTTCTCAAGAGGCAGGTCAAGTGGTCTGGTATTCCCATCTCTTTCAGAATTTTCCACAGTTTATTGTGATCCACACAGTCAAAGGCTTTGGCATAGTCAATAAAGCAGAAATAGATGTTTTTCTGGAACTCTCTTGCTTTTTCCATGATCCAGCGGATGTTGGCACTTTGCTCTCCTGTTCCTCTGCCTTTTCTAAAATCAGCTTTAACATCTGGAAGTTCACAGTTCACGTACTGCTGAAGCCTGGCTTGCAGAATTTTGAGCATTACTTTACTAGCATGTGAGATGAGTGCAACACACTAGGACCACAGCCTTGTTTAACTCAATAAAACTAAGCCATCCCTTGTGGGGCTACCCAAGATGGGCAGGCATGGTGGAGAGGTCTGACACAATGTGGTCCACTGGAGAAGGGAATGGCAAACCACTTCAGTATTCTTGCCTTGAGAACCCCATGAACAGTATGAAAACGCAAAATGATAGAATACTGAAAGAGGAACTCCCCAGATCAGTAGGTGCCCAATATGCTACTGAAGATCAGTGAGGAAATAACTCCAGAAAGAATGAAGGGTTGGAACCAAAGCAAAAACAATACCCAGTTGTGGATGTGACTGGTGATAGAAGCAAGGTCCGATGCTGTAAAGAGCAATATTGCATAGGAACCTGGAATGTCAGGTCCATGAATCAAGACAAATTGGAAGTGGTCAAACAGGAGATGGCAAGAGTGAACACCAACATTCTAGGAATCAGCGAACTAAAATGGACTGGAATGGGTGACTTTAACTCAGATGGCCATTATATCTAAAACTGCAGGCAGGAATCCCTCAGAAGAAATGGAGTAGCCATCATGATCAACAAAAGAGTCCAAAATGCAGTACTTGGATGCAATCTCAAAAACAATAGAATGATCTCTATTCATTTCCAAGGCAAACCATTCAATATCACCATAATACAAGTCTATGCCCCAACCAGTAATGCTGAAGAAGCTGAAGTTGAACCGTTCTATGAAGACCTACAAGACCTTTTAGAACTAACACCCAAAAAAGATGTCCTTTTCATTATAGGGGACTGGAATGCAACAGTAGGAAGTCAAGAAACACCTGGAGTAATAGGCAAATTTGGCCTTGGAATGCAGAATGAAGCAGGGCAAAGACTAATAGAGTTTTGCCAAGAAAATGCACTGGTCATAGTGAACACCCTCTTCCAACAACACAAGAGATGACTCTACACATGGACATCACCAGATGGTCAACACTGAAATCAGATTGATGATATTCTTTGCCACCAAAGATGGAGAAGCTCTATACAGTCAACAAAAACAAGACCAGGAGCTGACTGTGGCTCAGATCATGAACTCCTTATTGCCAAATTCAGACTTAAATTCAAGAAAGTAGGGAAAACCGCTAGACCATTCAGGTATGACCTAAATCAAATCCCTTATGATTATACAGTGGAAGTGAGAAATAGATTTAAGGGCCTCGATCTGATAGATAGAGTGCCTGATGAACTATGGAATGAGGTTCATGACATTGTACAGGAGACAGGCATCAAGACCATCCCCATGGAAAAGAAATGCAAAAAAGCAAAATGGCTGTCTGGGGAGGGCTTACAAATAGCTGTGAAAAGAAGAGAAGCTAAAGGCAAAGGAGAAAAGGAAAGATATAAGCATATGAATGCAGAGTTCCAAAGCATAGCAAGAAGAGATAAGCAAGCCTTCCTCAGTGATCAATGCAAAGAAATAGAGGAAAACAACAGAATGGGAAAGACTAGAGATCTCTTCAAGAAAATTAGAGACATCAAGGGAACATTTCATGCAAAGATGGGCTTGATAAAGGACAGAAATATTATGGACCTAACAGAAGCAGAAGATATTAAGAAGAGGTAGCAAGAATACACAGAAGAACTATACAAAAAAAGAGCTTCATGACCCAGATAATCACGATGGTGTGATCACTCACCTAGAGCCAGACATCCTGGAATGTGAAGTCAAGTGGGCCTTACAAAGCATCACTGCGAACAAAGCTAGTGGAGGTGATCGAATTCCAGTTTAGCTATTTCAAATCCTGAAAGATGATGCTGTGAAAGTGCTGCACTCAACATGCCAGCAAATATGGAAAACTCAGCAGTGGCCACAGGACTGGAAAAGGTCAGTTTTCATTCCAATCCCAAGAAAAGCATTGCCAAAGAATGCTCAAACTACCAGGAAAACTGGTCAACCACTTGTAAAAGAATGAAACTAGAACACTTTCTAACACCATACACAAAAATAATCTCAAAATGGATTAAAGATCTAAATGTAAGACCAGAAATTATAAAACTCCTAGAGGAAAACATAAGCAAAACACTCTCTGATGTAAATCATAGCAAGATTCTCTATGACCCATCTTCTAGAGTAATGGAAATAAAAGCAAAAATAAACAAATGGGACCTAATTAAACTTAAAAGCAGTTGCACAGCAAAGAAAAGTATAATCAAGGTGAAAAGACAGCCTCCAGAATGGGAGAAAATAATAGTAAATGAAGCAATTGACACAGAATTAATCTCAAAAAATATACAAGCAACTCCTGCAGCTCAATTCCAGAAAAATGAGCGACCCAATCAGAAAATGGGCCAAAGAACTAAACAGACATTTCTCCAAAGAAGACATACAAATGGCTAACAAACACATGAAAAGATGCTCAATATCACTCATTATGAGAGAAATGCAAATCAAAACCACAACGAGGTACCATCTCACGCTAGACAGAATAGCTGCTATCCAAAAATCTACAAGCAATAAATGCTGGAGAAGGTGTGGAGGAAAAGGAACCCTCTTATACTGTTGGTGGGAATGTGAACTAGTACAGCCACTATAGAGAACAGTGTGGTGATTCCTTAAAAAGCTGGAAATAGAACTGCCATATGACCCAGCAATCCCACTGCTGGGCATACATACCGAGGAAACCAGAATTGAAAGAGACACCTGTACCCCAATGTTCATCGCAGCACTGTTTACAACAGCCAGGACATGGAAGCAACCTAGATGTCCATCGGCAGACAAATAGATAAGAAAGCTGTGGTACATATACACAATGGAATATTACTCAGCTATTAAAAAGAGTGCATTTGAATCAGTTCTAATGAGGTGGATGAAACTGGAGGCTACTATACAGAGAAAAGTAAGTCAGAAAGAAAAACACCAATACAGTATACTAATGCATATATATGGAATTTAGAAAGATGGCAATGATGACCCTATATGCAAAACAGCAAAAAAGACAAAGATGTAAAGAACAGACTGTTGGACTCTGAGGGAGAAGGCAGGGGCGGGATGATATGAGAGAATAGCATTGAAATATGTATATTATCATATGTGAAATAGATCACCAGTCCAGGTTCAATGCATGAGACTGGGTGCTCAGGGTTGGTGCACTGGGATGACCTTGAGGGATGGGATGGGGAGGGAGGTTGGAGGGAGGATCAGGATGGGGAGCACATGTACTAATGGGGAACACATGGCTGATTCATGTGAATGTATGGCAAAAACCACAATATTGTAAAGTAATTAGCCTCCAAAAAGAAAATTAACAACAAAAAAGAAGTAAACGTAGGGCCAACATACAGGGGGCATTTTCCACTCATTCATATAGCAATACATCCCTTGGCCATGCTGTTATACAATTGAGTCCATACTATTTCATAAAGCCTGTGTTTGGAGTCAATGATAGAGCAGTCTAAAAACAGAATCCTTTATGGTGATGAACTAAAATTTCAAAGTCCACTTGAAGCAAGTCTGACCAATTGGGGGATGGGGAACACAGGAGGATGGATCAGAGATGAAGACATTGATTGGTTTAATCCTTAGTAATAGAGTAACATTATGACCCTTTGGTACATGTTTCTGTCTGTAAATCTTGCTGAATCTACAGGAAAGTGTGTTAGTAAGTGTACAGAAAACCCCCTCCCTTTATCAGCCAGTAAGTAATGCAGGACACTGTGGTCATTTAACACCATGGACCCTTAAGTATGATGAAACTCAGCCATGAGTTTCAGCTCTTGGGCCATTTGTTTAATTTGTGTAGATTACTCCTAGGATATGCTTTTCATAACTTCTTTTAAACTCAGGACATGTCTGACTTCTTAAATTATTTACTGGCCATCATTGCCATTAAAGAGAACTTATGTTTTTCAGAAGCCCCTCTGAGAAACAACTGGGTGGACTCAATATTCATTTCAGCCTCCTTTGGGCTTGCCAAGTCATCATGCTACAACACCATCTGTTGCCTGATAAGTTTATTCCAAAATCCCTAAGTGGTGGAGGAGATTTTGGCCTCAGCAAGCATTTTCCACTGACCATCTGCCCAGGCCATTATGAGACCTAATGTAGGCTAACAGCTTTCCAGGACTTAAAAATTCACATAAGCAAGGTATATGTGTACGAGGGTCCAAAACTTCCTCTGTAGATCATTCCCACCTCCTCCACTAACTTGGCGAGATACTATAGTAGTTTTGCACCCAAAACTATAGTAGCTGATTATTTAAATTCAGCCCCTGTTAGCTGGCATTCACTCTCCAGCAGATACATTATACACAGCAAAATAGCCTATTTTGAATTTGTTTCTTGGGTTACTCCTTAAGGTGAGATTGATCTCCAAAGTAAGAGAGAGACTGTGTTTCTGATTCTGAGAATGTTCTCCTCCTTTTTGGCCCTTTACTTTATATGTGTGTGTGTGTTTCTTCATCCTCTCTTTAAAAAAAAAAAAATGTACTTATTTATTTGGCTGTGGTAGGTCTTATTTGCAGCTCACAGGATCTTTGATCTTAGTTGTAGTTCACAGGATCTTTGATCTCAGTTGTGGTATGTGTGATCTAGTTCCCTGATCAGGGATTGAAAGTGGGAACGCTGCACTGGGAGGGGGCCAATGCCAAATTTTTGTCTTATATTGGAGCATGTGGCTCAAACAATAAAGAATTCGCCTGGCAACACAGGAGACCTGGGTTTGATTCCTGGTTTGGGAAGATCCCCTGGAGAAGAGAATGGCAACCCATCTCAGGATTCTTGCCTGGAGAATTCCATGGACAGAGGAGCCTGGCAAGCTACAGTCCATGGGGTCACAAAGAGTCAGACATGACTGAGAAAACATTTTCTTTCTTTTCATAGTTGATTAACAATGTTGTGCTAGTTCCAGGTGTATAGAAAAGTTATATATATATATATATATATATATATATATATATATATATATGATATGTACACAAGACAATATTTAAATAGATAACCAACAAGGATCTACTGTTTTGCACAGAGAGCTCTGCTTGATATTCTATAGTAAACGAAATGGGAAAAGGATTTGGCCCTTTACTTTTGTGTTTCCTGTGTTTATTACTCTGTGGGTGGTTACAGGTAAAGCAGAGGGTAGATTACCCCAGTCACTATCTTGGAGACACTCCTCTGCCTTTTCATCCGGAGAGGACACCAGTCCATCCTAGGGTCTTTCTATTCTGTATAATCTCCCTCAAGACTCTGGGCTTCTCCTTCTCTCTTTGTGAGAAGCTGCCACAAGCAAGGCTCAGCACATAACTTATGGTTTGGAGCATCCATTCAGCAGCACAGCTATCTCTTTGGAGTCCTGGGATGGCCAACGATATAAATTCCCTTGCCTTTATTCACTTAAAGTTACACTCTTCCTAGTTCACCCCAGGGGTTGGGCTCTCAATATCCCTCTTAGGGGAAGCCATAATGATGACATCATAGCATAACCGAGTACCACAGAGGCATGCAGCTGCTAGCAAAGGCTACTCTTCCAACTGTACTTAAAAGATTAGCCACAGCCTCATGTGTGTGCCTTATTGGCTTGTTTACCTACTACACAAGTCCCTAGAGATGAGGGCATTCTTTAGTTTCAGGGAACCCCAAATCACTGGTCTAGCTGTGGAAGTTCCTGCCACTAATGTATTAGCTTATTATGGGGTCATCAGTGGCTCATACATGGTCTGCCTGCATGCTCGTTTGCTTCAGTCATGTCTGACTCATTGTGAATCCATGGACTGTAGCCTGCCAGGCTTCTCTGTCCATAGGATTCTCCAGGCAAGAATCTGGAGTGGGTTGCCATGCCCTCCTCCAAGGGATCTTCCCAATCCAGGGGTTGAACCCATGTCTCCTATGTCTCTTGCATTGGCAGGCAGGTTCTTCACAACTAGTGCCACCTCAGAAGCCCTCATAATAGAATTAAACTGATAAAATACGCCAAGTATCTTCTTGTGATTATACGTATCAACTAACTTCTACAGATTGAGTTTTGCTATTGTTTTTGTTTTTTTGCATGATGATAGTCTTTATCAAACCAGGGTAAATTAAATATTTTAGTATTTTACATTTAATTAAACTATTAAACTATGGATGGAGCCAGTTTTAAAATATGAAGAGTGTAATGTTAGACATTACCATCGTACTGATAGATTTATGTATCCCAATAAAATTACAGCTCACTTCTAACTAAAGTGTATAAAAATGGCATTATTTACTATGAACTAGCTCTCAAGATATTTTTAAACGTATTTTAATTCACATCAAATGCAGATTTGGTAATTTGAGTTGTCAATAAAGTGTGGAATATTTTCTAGTTATGGCCAAATGTGGGAAAGGAAAAACCTACATCACAGGTCCACATCATGGCTACCACCCTTTCAGATTATTCACCAGTGTGTCTGTTTAGTCAGTGAGTTACATCGATATATATTAACCCAGGGCTTTATTTTACTACAAAAGGTATTTGTCCCTTCTTTTTGTAAAGACTTTTTCATTCCTTCTAGCAAAATACCAAGGTTACACTAAAAATAAACCCTGCCCATTAGTTTTAGATTAAGACCATCACGAGCAACATTGTGGAGAATTACTATAAATGTGTGTATAGTGATCACTCCAAGTTGTACCAGTAAATTACCATGGACATAATCTGAAGTATTATAGTTAAATGAAAAGAATAAGTTGCTTTCGGATGCAAAATCCACAGTATCTACTTCCAGAAAAAAAGGACACGGAAAATTAAGGAAATCATCTGGGTGATTTACGACTAAATTTCCAAACAATCAAAGCTTGAGTAGTTGAATTACTCTATCTCCCTTCCCCAGTTCCCAAAGTATATATGGATCCAGCCAGAATAGTTTTTAAAGTTCATGTATTTCCTAAGTCCTGGTGTTTCACAAGAGAGAATACACAATGAGAAGGCTTCCGGTCCCACTGGCATAGGATGTTTAACAGGGCTTAATCACATCCATAATTGTCTCTCTCAAAACAAAACATCTTGCTTATGAATGACGTCTGTTGCTGTGTGATGTTTCTTTCAGGTGGTGACTTCACAGATGAAAAATGACTAACACTCAATACCCCAAATAAATTCTATCTCCTCCATCTCCATTGCCCACAAACTTCTTCCCACACACTTCTTCCTTCTTGTTTTAAGAGAATGGAAATAAAGGCAAAACAATCTAGACTGCCAAATTCCATTGTGTACAGAGGAGTCATTTTTTTCCTAGGGTAGTATCCCAACCTCTTTTCCTCTACCTTTCATTCATGTCCCTGTTGTTGTTGTTGTTGTTTTTAATTTTAATTACAGAAAGCAGTCTTGTTGGACTCCTGCCCATGAAAACTCAGAAGCACTTTTAAGTTGTCTTTTTATTATCAACATTTCCTAGTGAGAGATTGTTGAATAGAGGTGACTGAAAGATAACACTGAACCAAAGGATACTGGCACATACTTGAGTCTTCTCTGAGCAGCAAGATTAAAGAACTTCTATAATGTAGAGCTGAGAAGGATTTAGAGACTGTCTAACTCGCCCTCCTTGTATTAAACCCAGGACAGAGGCACAGACAAGCCAATACCTCCTCACACCATGTGCTAGTAGGTTGTTACAAAAGTAATTGCTGCTTATGCACTGTTAAAATTTGCCTTTGATGTTAGAATATATTCTTAAATAAATGTGGTTATGTTATACATCCTTTTAATGCACACTTTCTATTTTATTTTTTTTCCTAATGGCTTAGTATTTGCTGTTTATTTTGTATTTATTAAGAGTTCAGACTATGGAAATGGTGTTAGACAAAAAGCAAATTTCTTTTTGTGTTAGACAAAAAGCAAAATTCGAGCAATTTTCTTATTCAAGTTCAAAATGAGCAGTTAAGTGGAGATGACTCACAACATCAACAATGCATTTGGCCTAGGAACTACTAATGAACATACAGTGCAGCAGTTGGTTCAAGAAGTTTTGCAAAGGAGATGAACCTTGAAGATAAGGATCACAGTGGCTGGCCATCAGAAGTTGACAATGACCAACTAAGAGAATCATTGAAACTGGTCTACTTACAACTACACAAGAGGTTATCAAAGAACTCAACATTGACCCTTCTATAGTAGTTCAGAATTTGAAGCAAATTGGAAAGATGAAAAAGCTCAGTAAGTGGGTGCCTCATGACAGCTTTCTGAATCCCAGCAAAACCATTACATCTGAGAAGTATGATCAGTAAATCGAAGAGATGCACTGAAAAAACTGCAACTCCTACAGCTGACACTGATCAACAGAATGGACTCAATTCTTTTCCATGACAATGCCCAACCGTACATCTCACAACCAATGCTTCAAAAGTTGACTGAATTGGGCTACAAAGTTTTGCCTCGTCGGCCATAGTGACCTGACCTCTCACCAACTACTGCCACTTCTTCAAGCATCTCAATAACTTTTTGCAGGAAACATGCTTTCACAACCAGCAGGATGCAGAAAATGCTTTCCAAGAGTTCATCAAATCCCAAAGCACAAATTTTATGCTACAAGAAGAAACAGACTTACTTCTCATTGGCAAAATTGTGTTGGTTATAATGGTTCCTATTTTGATTAATAAAGATGTGTTTGAGCCTAGATATAATGATTTAAAATTCATCTGAAACCACAATTACATTTATACCAACCTAATAGTCCTAGATAACCCTTAATAAATTGCCTTCCCCACTCTGCCAATCTACCTAGTTGCTAACATAGAACAGACTCAGGATTAGAGCCATTGCCCGAAGCCATGTGGCTATTTAGACCTCAAGTTAAATATTTTAAACAGGAAGAACCAAATACTGACTAAAATTGAGATTTTCTAAAGGAATCAGGTGAGTAAATATGGAGGAAAAAACAAACTTGAATTATATTTCCTCTCATGTAATCCTTATTTCTTTTCCAGAGGATGTTAATAAAGTAGAGAATTAGGAGAGTTTGAAGGAGGAAGGGATAAGCAAAGATCCTGATGACTCCAAAAACAGGTAATTCATGAACTATTAATTCCAGTCTCATCTATTAAAGTTGATAAACCATGGGTTTCTCAGCCACTCTATAGCACCCAATGGATTTTTTGGTGAACTGAATTAAGTAAATATGGAGAATAAGATAAAATCAGATTAAGCTATCTATTATATTTATTTCATGTTGTTTTGTCAGGAGGAGCAAGATTCATTTCTGTGAATCTTGTATTGCATATTTTCCTTCTTGCTTTATTGGTTTAGGAAATCCAGACTTAAGTTTTCAACCTCTTTGTAGCAACAATAGCATTTTTATTGCATATATTTAGTATACTAACACTAATTATACAGCCAATTTATTTTTTCTCTTATTTTTAAGTTATTTCACACTCTTTTTGGAATGAGCTATAGTTTAAATCAATCATATAATCCATAAATTATACAGTTTTTCTCATTTCTCAAAACAAGATGAAGTGTTTATAGGCATAAACTGGGAAGAAACATGCAGAGTAAAATGTATTCTATGTAGTGGTAAGAATGCCATTTATAAAGCTTAACCAATAAGTAACACTCTCCTTTATCTCCTACATGTGAATAACTCCATTAGAACTTGATGTAAGTAGTATGATAATATGCAGAAATAAACAGGACCATCCTCAAGGAAGCAGAACTTGGAAAATCAATTATGCTTCCTCCTCCAGGGCAAAATTAATTTTCAGATGATAGGTCCTTATAATGAACACTATATACTGCCTTGGGAGTCAGGGAGATGTGTTGCAAAATGTGATAGAACTTTTAGTCTAAGCTGGGCCTGAGGCAGGTGTGTGTGTATTTGTGGTTCCCCTTGGTGTCTGCTTTCCATGTCCAATTTCTTCCAGTTCCAATAAATCTCAATAAAATTATGTTAAAATAATTTTCCTAAACCACACTGTTATTACTCTCCTGCTCACATTTTCAGTGGCTCTCTATTATCCGCAGAGTAAAATCCAAACTCTTGCATTGGTCCACTTGGAATTCAGATACTAAAACTCTCTGCTTTTTGAAATTCTACACATTCTTCAAGCCCCTAATTCCTCTTTCCCAGCCCCTTCCTGAAAGTAGTCTCTCTATTTTGTGCTCGTATGCCACAGGCTGCCAATAATTATAGGTATTTGTGCTGATTTGGGGGCCCTAGTTGTAAAGAATCAGACTCCCAAGGAAGGAGACACAAGAGACGTAGTTTCAAACCCTGGGTCAGGAAGATCCCCTGGAGGAGGGCATGGCAACCTACTCCAGTATTCTTGCTTGGAAAATCCCATGGACAGAGAAGCCATCCCGGGCTACGCAAAGAGTCAGATATGACTGAGCACACATGCAAACATGCTCATTTTATCTCTTAGACTCTATCGTGAAAATCTGGATAGTAGGAAAAGATAGTCTTTTTCATCTTCCTATAGTTATCACAATTCTTTGCACAGTGAAGACACTGAACAAAAGTCTATAGAACTGAACTGAATAGTGGTTAGTAAACTTAAGTTGGTATTAGGTTTTATGTGTGCAGTCACCTTCTCATAAGACTATACCAATCCTTCTAGGCCAGAGACTGGACTCCATCAAAGCAAAGGACAAAATCTGGAATTGCAGGTGCCTGATGTACTGGAGACCACTGTGGTCAACAGTATTCAAATAAACATTCCTTAGTTGGCTACTTTTTAAGATGGTAGTAAAATATACACAGCATAAAACTGACCATCTTAACCATTTTTAAGTGCACACTTCAGTGGTGTTAAGAACATTCACACTGTTGTGCAATTATCACTACCATCCACCTCCAGAAAATTTGACATATTGCAAAATTGAAACTTCATACCTATTAAACTGCAACTTCCCATTCTCCTCTCCCTGCAGCCACGGGAAATCACTCTTCTACTTTCTGTCTTTAGGAAGTAAGTGCATAAAAAAAAATCTCTTGGAGGCCCTGTTTTCAATTCTTTGGTGGAATATCCAGAAATGGAATGGCAGAATCACATGGTAATTTTATTTTAAAATTTTTGCAGAAATGCCATAATGTTTTCCATGGCAGCTGCACCATTTTGCATTCCCACAAACAGTGCACAATGGTTCCAATTTCTCTATATCCTCATCAACCCTGGATATTTTCTGTTTTTGTGAAGGAACCATCTTAATTGTGCAGAGGGTATCACATCATCTTTCCATTAGTTTTTGAAACAGAATTTTTAGAAAATTGCTCTGCGTTTCAGCCATTACATTTAAGAGGACAAAAAAGTATTCACTAAAAGATGGGTAGATTTACAAGTTATGCATAAGGGACAGGAATCCTCACCAACTTTAACTTTGTTAATAATATGAAAAAAAAGACCTATTCTTTCCTAAGCCTCAAACTCCTTGCCTAAGGTCTCAAGCCACTGACACTGAAAACTATGTAATGGTGTAAATTACCAGGCATGACTGGTAGTGATTAGTCACGACTGCCGAATTTCTTCTAGAACAATAATAAGATCCTAAATGGGCCTGTCTATTTAAAGACAAGGAAGACATTATAATATATCCTTTTCACTCTTTTTCCCCCTAAGGATTCTGCATTTGATAAAACCCAAAACACACTTAGCCTTGAGCAATAAGCACTCCCCTCTTTTTTTAAACACATGTGTGTCTCAAGAGAATGAATCCATATGTTTCTGATTCATTTACAATTAATTCATCAAAATGTTGTTTTGATGTCCAAGAGGCTCTCTTATGAGTCTTTTTTCTTAGAAACAGGAAATCATGCCTTGCCAAGAGCCAAACTCAAAACACTCCAAAGGATTTTTGAGCTGAGTTTGAAACATTGAGACTTCAACATCTAAATGACTGCCAAACTTCAACAAGAACATCTCTTCATCTAGACATGTAAGCCAAACCCAGATTTAATGTCAGATTAATCTCTAGTTTTGAGATGCCCAACATGACTCGAGACTTTTGGAAAAGCAATATAAGATTCCAGGTGAGCATAAAAATTGTATGAACATGAGAAGGAAGACCAACAGAATTTTTTAAAGTGTAGACTAGCAAGACATAATGATCTTACAAAAATGCTTATAGACAGCACATCCACTGATAAACCTCTGAACATTCTCCTTTTCTTTCCTTTTTGTAAGCTATCTCAAATAGGCTGGCTTAATACCAGGTGATACTAAGCAACATAGAGTCCAGGTTGTTCTTTCATGTAAATGAAATACCAAACTAATACCAAACTTTCCTCTTACAGAGGTCAAGGCCATTTCCTCTAAGGCATTAACATTTCAACCGTCTGGAGGATTCTGCTTCTCTTCTACTTGAACTCGTTCAAGTTTAAATCTTATATCAGTACTCCACTAATGCTCCAACATAGCCAAACATATCAGTTCAGTTCAGTTCAGTTCAGTTGCTCAGTCGTGTCCGACTCTTTGCAACCCCATGAATCGCAGCACGCCAGGCCTCCCTGTCCATCACCAACTCCCGGAGTTCACTCAGACTCACGTCCATCGAGTCAGTGATGCCATCCAGCCATCTCATCCTCTGTCTTCCCCTTTTCCTCCTGCCCCCAATCCCTCCCAGCATCAGAGTCTTTTCCAATGAGTCAACTCTTAGCATGAGGTGGCCAAAGTACTGGAGTTTCAGCTTTAGCATCATTCCTTCCAAAGAAATCCCAGGGCTGATCTCCTTCAGAATGGACTGGTTGGATCTCCTTGCAGTCCAAGGGACTCTCAAAAGTCTTCTCCAACACCACAGTTCAAAAGCATCAATTCTTCGGCACTCAGCTTTCTTCACAGTCCAACTCTCACATCCATACATGACCGCTGTGACGGCGCACAGAGCACGGCCAAGAGGAGCTACCCCACGTCCGAGGTCAGGGGCAGAAGCCAGGAGGACCCAGGCCCGAAGGGCAGGGGCCAAGAGGAGTTACCCCACGTCCGAGGTCAGGGGCAGCAACCGAGAGGAGCTATCCCCTGCCCGAAGCCAGGGGCGGCGGCCAGGAGGAGCAACCCCACGTCCAAGGAACGGTGGCTGTGCGGGTGCAGGAGGGCCTAGAGGAGCTTTTCCATGTTCAAGGTCAGGAGGGGCATGGTGAGGAGATACCCCTCGTCCAAGGTAAGGAGCAGCGGCTGCGTTTTGCTGGAGCAGCCAAACTTATCAGCTTTCTCCAAATCTCATCTTATGCTTTCAGATCAAATCTTTGCTCACATCATTCCAGGTTTTTCTACCTCTCTGAATCTTATCATCTTTCCTATTTGAATCTTGTTTGCTCTTTAAGGCCATACGAGTCAACCTTAGGCAAATGTCATCTTGTTTCCTTCAGAATGTATATAGCACTTATTTTTAAGATATATGATTATTACATGTACTCCCCTGTAACACCTCTTTTACTGTCATCAAATATACAATAGAAAGATTAAATTTTCAAATACCTTATTGCCTCCACAACTAGCTGCTACCTAGCTGCACTGGGGAGAAACATGAAATAAAACTGATTGCACTATATGTGACAAGAAGTATAGAAAAATATTTCAATTTACATATGATTCTAGCTTTGTAATTTATGAAAGCAATAAGATGGTGATGACATAAGAATTTCTAGGGGAACAAAACTTAAAGAGGGATCAACTTGAGGTATAATTCTGCTAGAATCAGATATATCAGGTTTACTCCTGAGTTGCCTTAAAGTTAGTTGTAAGTATCAGAGAGAAAAGAAAAGATAAAATATTCTTTTCACTTTAATTCAGATCGGTGAAGACTGACCTGGTTAATAATAAGACAGTATGCTATCAGGGTTCTCTAGAGAAACACAGAAGCAACAGGAAATTATAGGAATTAACTTAACGTGATTATAGAGGCTGAGAAGTCCCACCATTTGCCATCTGCAAGATGGAAAGCCAGGAAAATCTGTGAGGTAATTGTAATCATAAGTCCATCCCTTGTCAATGAGGCATCCACATGCATCTCCTTAAACCAAATTTAATCCATAAGTAAAAACATTAACAGGTTCATAATTCTACCTAACATGATACAACTATATCCTGCATAGAGCCAAATATCTTCCCCAGAAGAGGAGGCAAAGTCCTTAAATAACATGTATTCTGATATTCTGTAATTTAAATACTAGATGTGAACACTGATGTAAATCAATACATCCATTATTACATAATAAGGGAATAGGAGAGGAAATAAAACAAAACTATTTGACATATATGAAGTGAAGTGAAAGTAACTCAGTTATGTCCAACTCTTTCCAACCCCATGGACTATAATTTGCTAGGCTCCTCTGTCCATGGAATTCTCCAGGCCAGAATACTTGTGTGGGTAGCTGTTCCCTTCTCCAGGAAAGCTTCCCAACCCAAGGATTGAACCCAGGTCTTTCACATTGCAGGTGGATTCTTTACTGTCTGAGCCACCAGGGAAGCCATTTTGATATACGTCAAAATGTGTGTATATGTATTTATATATATGCATGCACAACATATTCATAACTAAAAAGGAAATACTCATGACAATTACAGTTCTCATTTCTGGAGGTGGTCATATGGTCATGACTGGCATTTATAATTACCTTTTTTACCTACCCATTCTGTATTTGCTTTGTCTTCAGCAAGCACATTAGCTATTCATGGTTCTTTACCTACTGGAGGGACCCAAATTTTCATCCTTGAAGGGTCTGGGCCACTACTCATTCTGCCTAGATTGAATTGTAGTTTCCACTGGACTTAATTGCAGGGCATGATAATACTTAGAAAGACCCTAAAGGATCTCCTATGATCCACATATAATCTTCTTTACCTCCATTATAGAATAGTAGTCCAGTTTTCTCCAGTCAACCCAGCCAGCACCATAACTCCCAGATTTGTTTGTTGATTTAGAGGAATGAGTAGCCCAAAGAGGCTTGGTAGCCAACTTAACCTCCAGTTCAATGACATCGCTGTTGTATCTCCTGGTGGAAGATTCCTCCCTCTGGGAATAAGACCTGTGAACCAGTGGAGCATAAAGTCGTGGAAACAGGAAGTAAAAGTTTTGCTAGTGGAGCACTAGAGCTACTATTGAGTGGTGTCATTTTAAATAAATTTAAAAAATCATCTATTCTCATTCTCCAAGGTTTCCACCCCTTAATCTCCAGACCTATGAATCCTTGCTATGGGAGAAACAACACCTATATTGGATGCTGACTCAGAATATATATAGTCTTCTGGATGCCCCAGCCTTGCAAATCATGGTCACCTAACTGCCACTGTAACTGAGTCTTCAAAGGGCTGTTTTCATTGTTCCATCAAGCCAACTGCATCAGGATAGTAGGAGACATGGCTAGATCAGCAAATTCCTTCATCATGGGCCCACTGCCACATTTCTTTTGCAGTGAAATAAGTTTCTTCATGGGCTTCACCAGTGATTCAGTGGTAAAGACTCTGCCTGCAATGCAGAAGATGCAGGTTTGATCCCTGGGTCGGAAGGGCCATGGTACCATATCAAGAGCTCAGTGTTGGTCTCTGCTGCTAGCAGGTTGAGCTTTCATCCATGGCCATAGTCAGATCAGCATTGGTGAGTGGAATTCAATGTTTCTGAGTCCATGCCTAACCTCCAACCCTGACACCATGGCCAATATGTTCATGAGCCCATTGGGCAATGACAGGAAAGAAAGTGCTGGGGAAAGAAAGTGCTGGATGGGTAGACTCTTGATGATTAAATCTTCCTCTGCTGAGGTCACCCTTTTGTGGAACACAAATATCTTCATGTTTTCGCCAATTCAGTGAGGTCTATCTATATACCTGTTTGCCAAAATTTCTTTGTCACCAATTTTCCAATCATGTTCCATGACATATTATCTTTCGCCAAGGCACATCGAACACTGGGGAAAGGGAAGCAGTCAGACCTCTTGGGGACTACTGGGAAAGAGCCCCAAACTGACACTGATTCCAGGAGACCCAAATGTCACTATGGCCGTGCAGTCAGAGTAGGGGCTTATAGGTAGGGAAGTAATCCCTTCTGTGGTCATTTCCCCAGTTGTAGAGCATATAATTATAATAGACCTACTTAGCAGTTGGCAGAATCCAGTATTGTTTCTCTGACTAATGTGGAGTGAGACCTGTGGTGATGAGAAGGTCTAAATAAAAGCCATTAGAACTGCCTCCACCTAGGAAAATAGTAAATCAAAAGCAATACACATCCCTGGAGGAATTACAGAGCCTGGTGTCACCATCAAGGACTTGAAAGATGAATGACTGGTGATTCCCAGGGCATCTCCAGTCAGCTCTTCTATTTAGCCTGTGAAGAAGGCAGATATGACCTTGGAGAATGAGAATAGATGATTTTTTAAATTTATTTTTAATTGGGTGAAAACTGCTTTACCAACATTGTGTTAGTTTTTGCCATACAACAACTCAAATCAATCATAAGTGTACATATATTGCCTCCCTGTTGAGTTCCCTCCACTCCTCCCACCTCATCCCATCCCTTTAGGTCATCACAGAGTGCCAGGCTGGTCTCCCTGTGTTATACAGCAGCTTCCCACTAGCTATCTATTTTACGCATGATTCTGTATATATGCCAATGCTACTTTCTCAATTTGTTCCACCTTCTCCCTCCCACACTGTGTCTACAAGTCTTGGAGAATGAGAATGGATTATTGCAAGCTTAAGTGGTGGCTCCAATTGCAGCTGCTGTACCAGATGTGCTTTCCACTTCTTCAGCAAGTTAGCATACCCTTTGCTATGCAGATAATAATCTTGCAAATGTCTTTTTCTCCATACCTGTTCATACCAGTAGCAACTTGCTTTCAACTGCCAAGGCCAGGAATATACCTTCATTGTTCTATCTTAACAATATATCAACTCTCCAGACCTATGTCAGAAATTAGTTTTCAGGAATCTCAATGACATTATGCTGATTGGATAGAAGGAGCTAGAAGGAGAAACTACCTAAGACTTATTGGTAAGACATTTGTTTGTTAGAGAGTGGGAAATAAACTATATTAAAATTCAGGGGCCTTTTACTTCCATGGAATTTCTAAGGGTCCAGTGGTGTAGGGCATGTTGGAATATCCCCCTTGTAACATGAAAGATTAGTTGTTGCATCTGCCCTGTCCTATAGGTAAGAAAGGGCTTCCCTGGTGACTCAGCAGTAAAAAACCCACCTGCCAATGCAGGAGATGCAGTTTTAATCCATATTTCAGGAAGATTCCTTTAAGGAGGAATGGAAACCTACACCAGAATTCTTGCCTAGGAAAACCCATGGACAGTGGAGTCCAGCAGGCTACAGTCCATGGGGCCACAAAATAGTTGGACACTACTTAGTGACTCAACAATAGCCCAGAAAGAAGCACAATACGTAGCAGTCCTCTTCGCATTTTGAAAGTAGTATCTTCCTAATGTGGCTGAGTTATCCCAGTCAGTTAATAGAGTGGCCAGAAAAGCTGTTCATTTTGAGAGGAGCCCAGAAAGAGAGAAAGCTTTACAATAGGTCCAGGCTGCTGTGTGAGATGTTCCACCAGTTGGGTTATATGATTCAGAAGATTCAATGATGTTGAAGTGTCAGTGATAAGAAGGAATGCTATTTCAAGACTTTCAGTTTAGTTCAGTTCAGTTCAGTCGCTCAATCATGTCCGAATCTTTGCGACCCCAAGAACTGCAGCACGCCAGGCCTCCCTCTCCATCACCAACTCCCAGAGTTCACCCAAACTCACGTCCATCGAGTCAGTGATGCCATCCAGCCATCTCATCCTCTGCCGTCCCCTTTTCTTCATGCCCCCAATCCCTCCCAGCATCAGAATCTTTTCCAATGAGTCAACTCTTAGCATGAGGTGGCCAAAGTACTGGAGTTTCAGCTTCAGCATCAGTCCTTCCAAAGAACACCCAGACTAATCTCCTTTAGAATGGACTGGTTGGATCTCCTTGCAGTCCAAGGGAGTCTCAAAAGTCTTCTCCAGCACCACAGTTCAAAAGCATCAATTCTTCAGCGCTCAGCTTTCTTCACAGTCCAACTGTCACATCCATACATGACTACTGGAAAAACCATAGCCTTGACTAGACAGACCTTTGTTGGCAAAGTAATGTCTCTGCTTTTGAATATGCTATCTAGGTTGGTCATAACTTTCCCTCCAAGGAATAAGTGTCTTTTAATTTCATGGCTTCAAGACTTTAGCAGGCCTCTATATGTGCACTGCAGCACAGGCTTTTCAGAGTTGGGAGAAAACCCCTGCCATCAAATATTCTTCTAATTATTCTTCATTTGTGAAACAGCTTTTTGCCTGTTACTGGTCTTTACTAGAGACTAAATGCTTGACCATGGGCCACCAAATTACCATGAACCTGAGCTGTCCTTCATGCACTGGGTGCAATCTGACCCACCAAACCATCAAGTTGAGTGTGCAGCCCAGTGTCCATCAATAGATGAATGGATGAAGGAGATGTGGTTATGTGTATACAATGGAATATTAACTCTACTCAACCATAAAAAATGTTGAATTCTCACCATTTGCAGCAACATAAATGGACCTAAAAGGGTATTATAACAAACAAACTAAGTCAGACAGAGAAAGGCAAATGCTGTACTATTTTACTTATATATACAATCTAAAAAAATTTAAAAAACAAATGAACAAATACAACAAAACAGAAACAGAGTCATAGGTACAGAGAACAAATTGGTGGTTCCTAGAAAGAAGACAGTTGAGGGGGGCGAGGGAAGAAAGGAATTGGTGAGGAAGATTGGGAGACACTAGCTTCCAGCTGTAAAACAAAAATAAATGAGTCACAATTATGACACGTACAGTGTGCAGAATATGGTCAAAAACTATCTATTATCTTTGATGGTGACAGATGGTGACTAGACTTACCATAGTAATCATTTTGAAACATGTAGAAATATTGCATCACTTTATTGTGTAACAGGAACTTACATAGTATCAGAGGGCAATTATACTTCAAAAACAAACAAACTCATAGAAAAAGACATCATATTTGTGGCTACCAGAGGTGAGGGTTGCAGGAGGGGGAATTGTATAAAAACAGTCAAAAGATATAAACTTTCTATTATAAGAAAAATAAGTAATAGAAATGTCATGTACAATGACAAATATAATTAATACTGCTATATGCTGTAATAAAATTGTTAAAGTAAATTCTAAGAGTTCTCATCACAGAAAAAAAAAAATTTTGTACTCCTTTGATGCTTTTATCTATGTGAGATAGTGATGTTCACCATTTGGTAATCATTTCATGATGCATGTAAGTCAAATTATTATGCTGTATACTTATACAACTTATACAGTGCTGTATTTCAATTACGCCTCAATAAAACTGGAAGAGAATAAAAATAAAAAATAAATTAAATACTAAAAAACTCTCTTTGCAGCAATATAATAAAGAGAATCCACATGGAAAGAAGCAAATTAATAAACAGAAACAATGAAGCAATGTGGAAACATCAATGGTAAACTGAAACTTTCAACAGGATACAGGGGGAGATGAGTATGCTGGAGATACTTTTCTGTCTATCTTAATCTGGATATGTAGTGCAAATCCACCTGACACTGGAAAGGAAAAATGGAATGAGGTTTTCCTTTAAAGATTCTTTTATGCTAGAAAGATCGAAGAAAATGATGAGCCCTGCCCTGACACCCGACTCCAGCACTCTTGCCTGGAAAATCCCATGGATGGAGGAGCCTGGTGGGCTGCAGTCCATGGGGTCGCTGAGAGTTGGACACGACTCAGGGACTTCACTTTCACTTTTCACTTTCATGCATTGGAGAAGGAGATGGCAACCCACTCCAATGTTCTTGCCTGGAGAATCCCAGGGATGGCGGAGCCTGGTGGGCTGCCGTCTATGGCGTCGCACGGGGTCGGACACGACTGAAGCGACTTAACAGCAGCAGCAGCAGCCCTTGAACTCAAAATTACTAAAACAATCCCCTGACGTCAGATGAAAGAGATCAAGTCAGGGAGAGTGCTTGACATCAATATGCTGCCTGCGCTAGTGGTAAAGTACCTGCTTGCCAGTGTAAGAGATATAAGAGGCATAGGTTAGATTCCTGGATCAGGAAGATCCCCTGGAGGAGGGCATGGTAATCCACCCCAGTATTCTTGCCTGGAGAATCCCACGGAGAGAGGAACCTGGTGGGCTACAGTCCAAAGGGATGCAAACAGTCAACCTTTGGCAACTTGGCACACACACATAAGAATAAAATTTCCCTTAAGGCCAAGTCATGCTAGGTTATGCTTAACTTCATAAAGTTAGTTTCCAGTTTGTGTGGAGAAATGGTGAAGTATTAGAGAAAGTTTCTGATAACCGTTTGAAAAGATTGTACACAATCAGGTGTCTAGTTCTTAACTGTCAGTAGAATTATGGATTTACAGTTCAAAAGGATAGATATTTGGTATTTAATTTTAATATAAAGGAGGCTTCCCTGTGGCTCAGACAGTAAAGAATCCGCCTGGAATCTAGGAGACCTGGGTTCAATCCCTAGGCCGGGAAGATCTCCTGGAGAAGGGAATGTCTACCCACTCCAGTATTATTGCCTGTAGAATTCCAGTAGAAGAACTTGGAGGGCTTCAGTTCATGGGTTGTAAAGAGTCAGACATGACTAAGCAACTAACATTTTAACTTTTTCTTCAACATAAAGAGAATTTGACTGATCAGCCTTAGTGTTCAACATTTTAGACTTTCAAAAGGCTGCCCGAGGAACCAGTTTCTGATTCACAAATTTGCAGTACTGATGATAGCTGGCATACTCTAGAAGACTTGTAGAAAAGAAAAAGAGAGAGCTGAGGACAGGCAGCGGAACTCTAGCACTTGTGGTACCATCGATAGACATGAGAGGGAGCAAGAGTTCACAGATTTCTGAAAAAGGAAATCAGCAAATTCCTCAGACTGATATTTACACACAAACCCAGAGAAGATACATCCTCAGAAAAGGTTTGAGAGAACCCCATAATCTCTAAACAAACTTATTGGTGAAGTTCTTATAAGGTCAGTTCATACAGATTGTGAAAGGTGTTTTTTTGTTGTTGTTGTTTGTTTTTCCAGTGTATAGATCCTAACAAAGACACATTAAGAAACAGGAAAACATGGGCCATTCAAAGGAGAAAAATAAATGTAAATGGAAAACCTAACTCAAACTAACCTAACCTAACCCTAAACCTAACTCTAAACCTAATCTAACCTAACCCTCCAAAACTTAACTCTAAACAAATGGAAGTATATGAATTATCCAACAAATAAGTCAAAATAACCTTTATAAAGATGCTCAAAAGTTCAAGAAAACAATGCATGAACAAAATGAGAATATAAATTAGAGGTTAAAATAAATTAAAAAGAACCAGACAGAAATTTGGAGCTAAAGAACATAATAATTCATTTGAAAAACTTACTAGGGGAAGAGGAGGAGCATTCAACATCAGACTTTTTCAGGCAGAAGAAAGAATCCGTGGGCTTGAAGCCATATCATTGAAAATTATCCAGTCAGAGAAGCAAAAAGAAAAAAAGGATGAAAAAGTATAAAGAAAGCCTAAGCGATTGATGAGACACCACCATAAAGAGCAATACACGCATTATGGAAGTCCCAGGAGAAGAAGAGACAAAAAGGAAGAAAGGTTATTTGAAGAAATCATGGCCAAACATGTCTCAAAGCTGGCGAAGAAAAAGTACATTTAGTTTCAAGAATCCTAGTGAATTCCAATAAGGATGAACCAAGAGTGAACATCCAGACACATTATAATCAAATTGTTAAGAGTCAAAGACAAAAACAATTTTAAGTGGAGCAAGAGAAAAGCAACTCATCACATACAGGGGAGTAGCCCTTAGATTATTAGCAGACTTCTCAACAGAAACGCTATAGGTAGAAAGGAATGAAATGATATATTCAAAGTACTAAAAGAAAGAAATTGCCATCCAAAAATGCAAATTCTGGCAAAACTGTTCTTTAAAATGAAGGAGAAGTAAAGACAGATAAGCCAAAGTTGAGAAAGTATCTCACTTCAAACCAGCCTTAAAAGAATTGTTAAAGTGAGTTCTTCCAGGTGAAATGAAAACATACTAGATAGTAACAAGGCATATGGAAGTATAAAGCTTGCTGGTAAGGGTAAATGCATAAACAAATGCAGAATACAGTATTACAACAGTGGTGGTAGATTAAATCACTTTCAGTTATGGTGTAGAAATTAAAAGGAAAAATGTAATAAGAACATGTTAAAGATATATAATATAAAAGATATAAATTGTGACATCAATAATATAAAGTGTGGTGAGACAGGGAAGAAGTTAAATAGTTTTTATATGTAATTTAAGTTATTATCAGCTGAAAACAAACTTTTACAAATAAGATCATATAAATGAATTTGCTTACAAAACAGAAAGAGACTCACAGACTTAGAAAATGAACTTAGGGATAATTATTTCTTGGCCTGTATGAAAAACTATTTTGCCAGGGGAAAGGGATAGTTAGGGAGTTTGGGATGGTCATGTACAGACTTCTGTGTTTAAAAGGACCTATTGTATAGCACACTGAACACTGCTCAGTGTTACCTGTTTTCTGGATGGCAGGGGGATTTGGGGGAGAATGATACATGTATACGTATAGCTGAGTTCCTTCACTGTTCACCTGAAACTGTTAGGAGAATATTGTTATACTCTCATACAAAATGAAAAGTTTAAAAAGTTTAAATAAATATAAATAAAACAAAGCTGACAAATTAAAAAAAAAAGATAATAAGATGTTCCATGTAAGCACAATTGTAACCATAAAGAAAATATCCATAGAAGACAAAAAGAAAAAGAAATGAAACAATCTCACCTAAAAATCAATAAAACAGAAAGAAGAAAGCAAGAAAGGGAAAAAAAAAAAGGGACAAAAATGTTATAAACCAAACATAAAACAATTAACAAAATTGCAACTATATGAGCAGTTATATGTCCTAAGATGGATAATATAGAAGAAATGGATAAATTCCTAAAAAACACACAACCTAACAAAACTGAATCATGAAGAAATAGAAAATCTGAACATGCTTATAACTAACAAGTGTATTGAATCAGGATGCAAAAACCTCTCACCAAAGAAAAGCTCAGGACCAGATGTCTTCACAGGAGAATTCTATTAAACATTTAATAAAGAATTAGTCCCAATCCTCAAACTTATCCAAAAACCTGAAGAGGAGGGAATACTTCTTAACTTATTTTATGAAGCCAGCATTACCTTAACACCATAGCCAGGAAAAGACACTATAAGAAAAGATAACTATAGCCCAACATCCCTGATGAGTACAAATGGAAAAAATCTCAACAAAATACTCATAAACAGAACTCAATAGCACACTAAAATGATCTTACACCATAACCAAGTGGAACATATCTCTAGGTTGCAAGGATGATTCAACATGTGAAAAACATTAACAGATCAAAGGATTAAAATCACATGATCCTCTTAACAGACACAGAAAACCACTTGACAAAACTGAACACACTTTCATGATAAAAATTTCAACAAACTAGGAATAGAAGAAAATTACCTCAATATAATAAAAGCCATATCTGAAAAGCTCACAGCTAATATTATATTCAAAAGGGGAAAACTGGAAATTTTTCCTCCAAGATCAGGAACAAGGCAAGGATGCCCACTCTCACCACTTTTGTTCAACATAGTACTGGAAGTCCTAGCCAGAGCAATTTGACAAGAAAAGCATCTAAATTGGAGAGAGAGAAGTGAAGTTATCTCCGATTGCAGATTATATGATCTTATATGTAGAAAATCCCAAAGACATCAAAAGAACTGTCAGACCTAATAAAAAGAAATTCCACGAAGTTTCAGGATAAAAAATCAACACACCAAAATCAGTTGCATCTCTATACACTAACAACATGCTAGCTGAAAGTAAAATTAAGAATAACAAAATCATTTATGATAGCCTTGAAAAACTAAGATAGGATAAAACTTAACTATGGAGGTGAATGATTTATACACTGAAAGCTGCAAAACACATGATTAAAAAAATAAAAGAAAACAAATGGAAAGACATACAGGTCCATGGATTGGAAGACTTAATATTGTTAAAATGCTTATACTGAAACATTATATAGATTCAATGCAATCCTTGTCAGAATCCCAATGGCATTTTTGAAGAAGAAAAAGGAGCAATTCTAAAATTCTTAAGAATCCATAAAGTGCTTTGAATAGTCAAACCAATCTTGAGAAAGAAGAAAAAAGATGGAAGTATCACACTTCCCGACTTCAAACCACATTATGAAGCTATAATAATCAGAACAGTATAATACGGGCATAATGACAGTCATATAGACCAATGAAATAGAATAGAGAGCCCAGAAACAAACCCACATGTATAAAATCAACTCATATTCTATAAGGGTGCCAAACCTACATGAAGGGAAAGAATACTCTCTTCAATAAATAATGTTGGAGAAACTAGATCTCCACACACCAAGGAATTGAAATTGGACCCTTAATTTACACCACACACACACACACACACACAAAAAAAAAAAACTCAGAATGGATTAAAGACTTACAAACAAGAACTAAAACCACAAAATTCCAATAGGAAAACATAGGGGAAATTTTTTTATAACATTGGTCTTGGCAAAGATTTCTTGGATATGACCCCCAAAACACAGGCAACAAAAGCAGAAATAGACAAGTGGGATCATATCAAACTAAAAACCTCCTACACAGCAAAGGAAACCTTCAAACCAGAGTGAAAAAGCAACTTACAGAATGAAAGAAACTATTTGCAAGCCATATATCTATCTGATTAGAGGCTAATAACCAAAAAAATAAAAGGAACTCATAAAGCTCAAAAGCAAAACAAAACAAAAAACAATCTTAATAAAAAATGTGCAAAGGACTTGCATAGACATTTCTCAAGAAAAGATTTACAAATGGTCTACAGGTATATGAAAAGATGTTCAACATCACTAATCATCAAGGAAATACAAATCAAATTCATAATGAGATACTACCTATTACCTATTAAGATGGCCTATCACCTCTTCAGAATTACTGAGATGGTAACTGTAGCAATGAAATTAAAAGATGCTTGCTCCTTGGAAGGAAAACTATGACAAACATAGACAGTGTCATAAAAAGCAGAAACATCACTTTGCAGACAAAGGTTCACATAATCAAAGCTATGATTTTTCCAGTAGTCATGTACGGATGTGAGAGTGGGACCATAAAGAAGGCTGACCACCAAAGAATTGATGCTTTTGAACTGTGGTGTTGGAGAAGACTCTTGAGAGTCCCCTGGACTGCACGGAGATCAAAGCAATCAATCCTAAAGGAAATCAATCCTGAATATCCATTGGAAGGACTGATGCTGAAACTGAAGCTCCAATAATTTGGCCACCTGATGCAAAGAGCTGACTCATTGGAAAAGACCCCAATGCTAGGAAAGATTGAAGGTAGGAGGAAAAGGGGATGACAGAGGATGAGATGGTTTGGATGGCATCACTGACTCAATGGACATGAGTTTGAACAAACTCCAGGAGATAGTGGAGGGAAGGGAAGCCTGGAGTGCTGCAGTCATTGGGGTTGCATAGAGCTGGACATGACTTAGTAACTGAACAATGATTAAGATGGCAGAAAGAAAGAAAGAAAGATATATAGGAAGTAAGAAAGGAAGAAAGGAAGAAAGGAAGGAAGAAAAGAAGAAAGGAGGGTGGGAAGGAAGAAGAGAAGGGAGAGAGAAAAAGGAAGGTAGGGAGCATAGGAGTGAAATAGAGAAAGAAAGAGAATAAAAGAATATAACAGGTATTGATGAGAATGTGGCGTGATTGGAATTCCTATGTCTTGGTGTGCATGTAAAATGGTGCAGTCACTAAGAAAAACATAGAATTTTCTAAAAACATTAAAAATTCAGCTACCTTATCATTCAGTGATTCCACTTCTGGGGATTTATCCAAAAGTATTTGAAATAGGATCTTGAAGAGGTATTTGTATTCTCATGTTCATAAAAGCTTTATTCACAGTCACCAAAAGCTGGAATCAATCCTAATGTCCATTGATGAATGAATGGATAAAGAAAATGTGGTTTACAGACACTTGAAATATTAAAGACTTGGAAAAGAAGGAAATCTTGTCATATGCTACAATATGCATGAACTTTGTCGACATTATGCTAAGTGAAATAAGTCAGTCACAGGAGGACAAATACTCCTTGATTCCACTGGTACAAGGTAAATAAAGTAGCCAAACTCACGTACTGTGTGCTAATGTCCGACTTTAGTCATGTCCGACTCTTTGCCATCCTATTGAAAGGGTAACAAGCAGGAAAGCTAGGGATCCGCAAGCTGAGTAAATAGACTGCAAGTGTGAGACATTTTTTTTTTCTCACTTAAGCAGCAGGAGGAAACAAACTACAAGTGTCAGACTTTTTCCTTTCTCTATACAAAATTAAAAGGAGATTTCTTTTAAAATTCTGTGTTGTCCTGACAACACCTGCTTCCACCCTAACTTAACTTTTCTCAAACCTTTAGCTAACCAATGCATTTTTCTTATGGAAATGTTTTTCTTAAGCCTTGTTAATGAACTATGAATTTACTTTAAACTCTTTCTTCAAGTCAGTTCCACTTAAGACTCAGAACCGATAATGGCTCAACAAACCAGTATGTTTTACTCATGGAAATATTCTCTTAAGCTGTGTTAATGAAACTAAGTATTTACTCAGAAACCTGCCTTTCTTTAAGATTCATGTCAATTGTTTTATGGCTCGAGATGACTCACCTTGTGCCAGTGCTATCTCAAAATGCATGTTGTGGATGAGGGGCCTGGTGCCACTCTCTGAGTTTGGAGACATTTCCTTTCTCTAAATAGCAGCTTGCTAATAGGTATATAACTTCTTGCTAAAAACTAGCAAGGGGGCACTCTTTCTGCCCTCTTCTGATGTCTCTGTCAGAAGCTTTCTCTATCTCTTTTATACTTTAATAAAACTTTATTATACAAAAGCTCTGAGTGGTAAAGCCTCATCACTGGCCCCAGATCGAATTCCTCTCCTCTGGAGGCCAAGAATCCTGGTGTTGTTCATTGCCCATAGTGGCAACCTTTCACTATGGACTATAACCTGCCAGGCTCCCTTGTCCATGGGATTCTCCAGGCAATAATACTGGAGTGGATTGCCATTTCCTTCTCCAGGGGATCTTCTTGACTAAAGGATCAAACCCCTGTACCTTGTGTCTCCTGCACTGGCAGGCAGGTTCTTTACCACAGCGCCACCTGGGAAGCCAAACTCATGGAAGCAGAAAATAGAATGGTGGTTCCCAGGGGCTGGGGAAAATGGGGCACTGCTCAGTGAATATAGAGTTTCAGTCATGCAAGATGGGAAAGTTGTTGACATCTGCTGTATAACCATGTGCATGTAGCTAACAGTACTGTTTGTAGTATACACTGAAGTACATTTTAAGAGAGTAGATTATGTGTTATGTATTATTTAACCACAATTTTTTAAAAAAGCAATACAAAGATCAAATATAAGCAAAATAAGATTCATAAATTAAATTTAAATGATTAAATAAATATTAGTTGGGGAGATTTGTAACATTATTAATTCAATCCAGTCTGGCAATCATGGTTCATGGTATTTACCAAAAGAAGTTAAAATTTTATGTCTACAAAATTGCATACAAATGTTTATAGCAGCTTTACCCAACCCTACCAAAACTTGGAAGCAACCGAGATGCCCTTCAGTAGGTGAATGGATAAATAAATGTTGGTACATCCAGACAATGGAATATTGTTCAGCACCAATAATGAGCTAACAAGTTATGAAAAGACATAGAGGAAACTTAAATGCATATTGTTCAGTTGCTAAGTCATGTCCAACTCTTTGCAACTATGTGGACTGCAGCACATCAGGCCTCCCTGTCCCTCACTAACTCCTGGAATTTGCCCAAGTTCATGTCCTATGAATCAGTGATGCTATACAACCATCTCATCCTCTGCTGCCCTCTTCTCCTTTTGCCTTCAATGTTTCCCAGCATCAGGGTCTTCAATGCCAATCTAAATGCCACTCTTAAAATGCCAGCCTTCAAATGCCAATGTAAAAATTCTACATATGGTATGATTTTAACTGTATGACATTCCAGTAAAGGCAAAATTCTGGAGACAATAAAAGATCAATGGTGTCCAAGCTGAGGCAAGGGATGAATAGGTAGAGTACAGAGGATCTTGAGAGAAGAAATGTATAATTTGTTGATGAATCTTAGAGCCTGTAGCCTTTCAAAAATTATTGCCTAAAAAAAGAAAAAAACATATGTATCTGTCATGTTTCAGTCTATTCATACATGTATCTTGAATCTTCACAATGTTGTAAATTAGATACTATCTTTGTTTAATGAATGAGGAGACAGTGGCTTCCAGAAGTCAAGCTACTCACTAGAGTTACACAACTGGGAAGTGCAGGGCTGGGTTCAAGGTCTTCTGAGTCCGGTCCTCATGCTTCTATAAGGCTGCTGTCTCTAACACTTTCTATTTAGCTGTTTGACCTGGTCAACACCATTACTTGTTGTCTTAGTCAACTGCAGTGACTATAACAAAATACCATATTCTGGGGGCCTAAACGGGGCTCCCCTGGTGGCTTACTGGTAAAGAATCCACCTGCAATGCAGGAGTCACAGGAGCTGTGGGTTTGATCCCTGGGGCAGGAAGATCCCCTGGAGGGGCAACCCACTCCAGTATTCTTGCCTGAAGAACCCCATGGACAGAGAAGTCTGACGGGCTACAGTCCATAGGGTTGCAAAGAGACACAACTAAAGTGACTTAGCAGGCATGCACAAGGGCTTAAATGACAGGCATTTATTTCTCACAACTCTGGAGACTGAGAAATCCAAGATCAAGGTGCCAACAGATTCAGTTCTTGGTAAGGACCTGTTTTCTGCTTGTAGACAGTTTCTTTCTTGCTGTGTCTTCACATGGCCCTTGCTCAGTGCCTTTGAATAGAGATAGAGACTTCTGGTCTTTCTTATTCTAAAGACACTAATCCCATCCTGAAAATCCCACTCCCAAGACCCCATCTAAATCTAATTATCTCTCAAAGGTCCTACCTTCAAATACCATCATGTCAGGTGTTAGAATTTTAACATATGAATTGGGTGTGGGGTGACATAAATATTCATTCCAAAGCATCTGCTCTCTATCAACTTGTCAGCTCTTGGTCACTGTTCTGACCATCTCTGAGTCCTCAGCTTCTCCTTAAAGCTAGAAGGTGAAAGCGACAACAATCGTTGTCAATCCCTATCAACACTTGTCAATGACTTTCTGCCCCTTTGACTACATAGATGTAATTATGATGATTTTATGCATCTTTAAAAACACTTATATGAGTTAGTATGACTTCCCTGGTGGCTCAGACGGTAAAGCATCTGCCTACAATGTGGGAGACCCAGGTTTGATCCCTGGGTCGGTAAGATCCTCTGGAGAAGGAAATGGCAACCCACTCCAGTACTCTTGCCTGGAAAATCCCATGGACAGAGGAGTCTGGTAGTCCACAGTCCACGGGGTCGCAAAGAGTCGGACACGACTGAGTGACTAAACTTTCACTTTCAGGATGTTTCGTTAATTCACATATTCAATAGATCCTTAGAAGTTTTAAGCTGAAGGTAAACATCTCGTTTTTATAGATGAAGAGATTGAGGTTCAGGGAGAAAAAAGAACTTAATTCACAGCCTCATTTATTTATTCCACCATATGCATCACCAAATGAAATAATTTCATTTATGTGTTTTTTTTGTTTGTTTGTTTTAAAGTTACTAAGCCAATAAGATAGACTCAGTGAAGGCAGAAGCTGTTTTTATCTTCTCGATGAGATTAATTCCATGAGAACAGGGATTTTTATCAGTGTCATACCCTCAGAGTTTAGATAAAATATATTTCTTAATATTTTAATATACTCTCAATTTAAATTATATGATTTTTGGAGATAAACACTATTAAGTATAAACATATATTTAAGTGCAGTAATAACATTCATTCATACAAATGACCATAACTACAGTCTCTTCATACTTGAAGGCTTATTCTAAACCTTCTTATATATTCAGAGATTACAGTCTTTTGAAACTTTCTGCCTTTCAATAGCATGTGAATCCTCAGACATGTAACTTTTATCTCAATTACTCTTTTTTTTATGAGACTTAAGTCAGATACACATATAAAATCATGGATGGCATCATCAACTCAATGGAGATGAGTTTGAGTAAACTCCAGGAGATGGTGAAGGGCAGGGAAGCCTGATGTACTACAGTCCATGGGGTCACAAAGAGCTGGACCTGACTGAGCAACTGAACCACAAAATCCCAAAGTAACTTGGATGTCACATGATCTTAGTTGCTTTTGATCACCAGTGTCATTTCATGATATACAAAGAATCCTGAAAATTTTTTCTTGTATTTCCTTTTGGTTAAATTTGTCTTTTATATCTCCCAAAATTCACTCATAAACACCTGACAAAAAGATTGTTGATAATTTGAATCTCATATTATTTTCTTGAAGTTTTGTGTGCCTGCATTTTTTGCATATTCCATGGGTCTAACTTGAGAGACTTGACAGTTTCTGAATGACTCTCCTAGAGGCTTCCCAAATGGCTCAGCAGTAAAGATTCTAGCTGCAATGCAGTATGCACAGGGGATCCAAGTTCATTCCCTGGGTTGAGAAAATCTGTTGGAAGAGGGAATGGTGACCCTCTTCAGTATTCTTGCCTGGGAAACCCCATGGACAGAGGAACCTGGTGGGCTACAAGCCATGGAGTCTCGAAGAACTGAACACGACTGAGCACATGACTCTATTTCTGTATACCCAATAACTTGCTCTAAGATACTGCCACATAGAGCTATCTTTTCATTACACAATTCTTGAACGGATGAATAAAGGCAGAAAGAATTGGACTATAATTCCCAGTTCAAACTTTATCCCCACCACATCAGGTTGAAGAGCATCTGTGAGTATAAGCTTATATAGCATTGATGGATATTTTAAAATTGCTTTGTGCTCTGTGCTTTACAAACCATAATACCTCAGATAAAATTTTAATAAAGATCTTATTAATATTAATCAAGAAACCAAAGGGGTAAGCTTGTTACTAATGCCTTAAGGAATCTTAATGCCAATCAATAAGATGTAAAAAAATGACATACCTCCAACAAATAAACTTAATTCTCTTACTCTGAATACTATTCTGAAATAATGGTGTATCTCAGATTCTTGTGAGTATTCATAACCTCCTTTCTCTCCCAATAAAATATAGAACCAAGAAGAGACAAAGGAAGGAATTTGGAAAGTCGAGTTGCTTGCAATAAAATATGTTTCTTAAACTTCAGTGTTTACTTGACTGAAATGTACCATTGCCCATAATTGATTACTTTTAAGGTTTCTGGTGTTTGTACTATGTTTAAATCATAAGACTCACTGAAAGGCAACACATTTCCATATAAGCTGAATAAAGGATATAAGAACAGTGGAAAACAGAGTGAGACATGTGAAAGATAAAAACTAAAACAGGAAAATATGATGGCAAGCTAATGTGGCACAGTACCCATGCTGTCTCAAAAGGTTTGGCTTGAGTTATTGTTTTGAGAAAGCACTCCTTGGAAATATTTGTCTTTAGCTATTAATTGCCCCACTTGGGCACTGTCAGGCCATCAGTAACTTCCAAAGCTTTAATTTCAAGTGAGTAAGCAAGAGGAAAGTATTTCAATGTCACCCAATTTCGAAATGGGAATCAAGCACGAGGGTGCCTTTCACGAACTTGTATCAGGCAAGGGAATGGATATCAAAAATATTCAAGATGTTGCAAAATAGATTTTATAAGCAGAGGTATTGACTTCCTTTTAAATTTGTCTTTTAAATTTGAGGTATGGTTTGCTTACGATGTCATGTTAATTTTTCCTGTACAACAAAGTGATTCAGTTATTCATAGATTCTTTTTTATATTCTTTTCCATTTTGGTTTATCATAGGATATCAAATACAGTTCTCTGTACTATACAGCATGATCTTGTTGTTTAGCCATTCTATATATAATGGTTTACATCTGCTAACCCAACCTCCCACTTCACCCCTCCCCCAACCCTCTTGGCAACCCCCTACCCCTTGGCAACCACAAGCCTGTTCTCTATGTCCATGAGTCTGTTTCTGTTTTGTAAATAGGCTCATTTGTGCCATATTGTAACACCAAAAACATTTCGTACTGGGGTATAGCTGATTAAAAATGTGATAATTTCAGGTGAACAGTGAAGGGACTCAGCCATACATATACATGTATCCATTCTCCCCACAAGCCACCTCGCATCCAGGCTGTTGTGCAAAATTTTAGATTTCACATATGAGTGATATCCTATGGTATTTGTCTTTCTCTTTCTGACTTACTTCACTTAGTGTGATAATCTCTGGTTATATCCATGTCGTTGCAATGGTATTACTTTGTTCTTTTTTATGGCTGAGTAGCACTTCAGTGTATATATATATATATATATATATATATATATATATATCAATCACATTTTCACATTTATGTATATTCATATTGACATATCAGTTCAGTTCAGTAGCTCAGTCGTGTCCAACTCTTTGCGACCCCATGAATGGCAGCATGCCAGGCCTCCCTGTTCATCACTATCTCCCGGAGTTCACTCAGACTCACATCCATCGAGTCCATGATGCCATCCAGCCATCTCATCCTCGGTTGTCCTCTTCTCCTCCTGCCCCCAATCCCTCCCAGCATCAGAGTTTTTCCAATGAGTCAACTCTTCTCATGAGGTGGCCAAAGTACTGGAGTTTCAGCTTTAGCATCATTCCTTCCAAAGAAATCCCAGGGTTGATCTCCTTCAGAATGGACTGGTTGGATCTCCTTGCAGTCCAAGGGACTCTCAAGAGTCTTCTCCAATACCACAGTTCAAAAGCATCAATTCTTCGGCCCTCAGCCTTCTTCACAGTCCAACTCTCACATCCATACATGACCACAGGAAAAACCATAGCCTTGACTAGACGGACATTTACATATAAATATATGTAATATATGTAAATAAATATATTTACATACATTCATATGTACATGTTGAATAATTGTATTTAAATATTATTCATATTTACATGCATATGTATATTGATACATAAATATATGTCTATATATATATCACATTTTCTTTATTCCTTCATCTGTTGGTGGCGATTTCAGTCATTTCCACATCTTGGCTATTGTAAATAGCACTGCTCTGTGTCCTGGGTGTTCATTGCAAGGACTGATGCTAAAGCATCAGTCTATTAGGAAGAAACTCAGAAGCTTGTAACAGCCAGCCGGTAACAGTAAGAAGGTAAATACACCAGCCTCTGTCACTTTGACATCAATTGACTAATTGGCTCCAGGTTTTCTTGAGGTTTCTCTTAGTGTATTTATAACCACAAAAGCAGTTATTTTGGTCCCAAGATAAAAAGGTTTTTATGCAATGGTGCATATTTCTAAGGTAACTATGTTTCCATTGTCAAAACTTCCATCAAAGAGGGGTAGAGGGGTGAATGCTACCTACCCCATTTATTTTGTTAGGCAACAGCTTTACCAAAGTATTGGTTTGGAACTTAACCTATTTTCTATTGCACAGTTGCTAGTTGAAAGAAGGAAAAATGCTTTTCAAATGATTTCATCTTTTCTGATATCATGAAGAAGGAAAATATCTTAGACACCAATGTCCTAGGACATTCTATTCTCTAACCTGGTACCCAGAACTCGTGCATGCTGATTAAATGCAAGGGAAGAGGCAGATGTCCAAAAGATAAGTGAATCCAACTGTTTTCCCTGCTTTTTATTAATGCCATGCTCCAGCTGTTCCATCTTTATACTGGTAAAGTCTCAATCAGTATGAAGGATGAAATAGCAGAAAGTAGAGATGTTCTGGAACACTGAAGTGACAAAATAATATTTCATACAAAATTGAAGATAACATCCAAAAACTGGGCCCCAAAATTTCTGCATATTGACACTTTTCAGAAGGAAACAGTTGCTGACCACTATCCTACCGGAAAACAAGACAACAGTCTCCATGATTCTATTAGCCAATTGGCAAATCCCCAATTGTCCTCAATTAAGACTATCCCCAAGAAAATACCAAAAGAAAGAGAGAGCAAATATGTGTGGTTTTTTTAAGCCTTTCTTTCTCACACACAAATGAAGGAGACCACAAGAATGAACAAAGTTTAACAATAGCAAAAACAAATTAAAAGTAGTACCAGCCTTCACTTTGCTGGAAGCTACATGCAGCTCAACGATGACAAGTAAGATGTTCATTCTTAGTCTAAAAAATGTTTTCCTGGGACAGCTGGCAGGCATGGCTCAGTCTGAACATCTGGTTTGATGTACCTAGACTCCTTGGAGCCATGGTCTGAAGTCCTGGTATGATTTAGTTAACTCTTTATCTTTTGCAGAACTAAACAGAATTCCCAACTTTTTAGTGTGTGGTTCTTGGGAAGTTTGTAGGAAGATGTATCCACCCTGGCTTTGCTTGGAGATAAACGATTTCAAAGGATTAAACTTGACACTTTAGCCCCAAGTTACTGTCATTCTATTGTTTACTGCCACTGGAAAGCCATATTTGTTGTTTATGTAGGGTCTTTCATTTACAGATTTCAAAGTACTCACTGACATGGTCTGATGGCAGAAATGAATAATGTTCATATTTGAAGGATGAGAAAGAAGAGACATCAGAATCCCACAGTAAGTTAAAGGAAATGCAATTAAAAAAAAGAAAAAGAAAGAAAGAATCTGGCCCTTACATTACAATGCACAGTCATTTTATATGATAGAGTTCTCTAGGGGGAGAATGAAAGTCAGATCAATGTGCATCTTGGACCTTAAATAAAAAATTTTGTACAAGTGAAATTGTAACCAAACCCAGGCTCAGTTGCTTGTTGCTTATAAGCCAATAACTCAAAAGACAAATCTCAGTAGAAAGGGAAGCTGCTTTAAACAGAAAAGGTGGCAGTCTGGAGAGGTTGTGGTGGACTCATGTCCAGAGACAAACTCCAAAGCTTCTGCTCAGCCATGACTTTTCTTTCTTTGTTTGTTTTCTTTTGACTGTGCTGGGTCTTCATTGCAGCCCAGTGACTTTCTCTAGTTGCAGTTCATGGGCTTTTCTTTTTCAGGAACATGGCCTCTAGAGCATGCAGTTAGGAGTTGCAGTGTTCAAGCTTAGTTGACCTGCAGCATGTGGAATCTTACTTCTCCAATTAAGAATCAAACCTGGGGAGGCGATCCTAGGATGGCAGAGGAATAGGACAGGGAGATCACTTTATCCCCCACAAATTCATCAAAAATACATTTGCTACTGCTACTGCTAAGTCACTTCAGTCGTGTCCAACTCTGTGCGACCCCATAGACAGCAGCCACCACGCTCCCCCATCCCTGGGATTCTCCAGGCAAGAACACTGGAGTGGGTTGCCATTTCCTTCTCGAATGCATGAAGGTGAAAAGTGAAAGGTGAAGTCGCTCAGTCGTGTCCGGCTCTTATCGACCCCATGGACTGAAGCCTACCAGGCTCCTCTATCCATGGGATTTTGAGCGCTGAGTAAATTCCACAAAACAACTTCTGAATGCCGGCAGAGGACATCAGGCACCCAGAAAGGCAGCCCATTGTCTTCGAATGGAGGTAGGAAAAAATATAAAAGACAAAAAGAGAGACAAAAGAGGTAGGAATGGAGCTCCATCCTGGGAAGGGAGTCTTAAAAAAGAGAGAAGTTTCCAAACACCAAGAAACACTCTCACTGTCGAGTCTGTTGCAAGCCTTGGAACCACAGAGGGCAAATAACTGGGAGGAAAACACATAAATAATTAAAACCCACAGATTACATGCCCAATGGTAACTCCTCCAGCAGAGAAGCAGCACAGACGCCTGCATGCACCACTAGCAAGCGGGGGCTGGGCAAGGAGGCACGGGCTGCATTGCTTAGAGTAAGGACTGGGCCTGAATGCCCCGAGGGCAATCTGAAGGAACTAACTTGGGCTAGCAAACCAGACTGTAGGATAGCTACCACCTGAAAAGCCCTAACCTAAGACACAGCCAGACCCACTCACAGAACAATGGACTGACTAAAGCTACACAAAAAGCCCTAACCTAAGACACCGTCAGGGCTGCTCACAGAACAAAGGACTGAGCAGAGCTAGCCAGCTGCAGACCATCCCCTTCCAGTGACAGGAAGCCAGAGCCGGAAGGGGGCAATAGCAGCCCCAAGGAGGCATTATCTACCAAATTGCAAGCAGGCTTCATTGTTAACTAAGACTTCTTGGGATTCTGGATGGTCAACATCCACCTGAGAAGGTGCACCGGTTGTACACCAAGAAAACCAAGCGGCAGAGATGGGGGAGGCGATAAGCTGCAGCGACCGCACTCACCAAACACCTGGTCACCTGAGCTGCTTGGACCTGGGAAGGGCACAAAATGCAGACCCAACCAAGTCTGAGCCTCTGAGGACTACCTGAGTACCTGAACCTGAGCGGCTTAGACCTGGGAAGTGCATACAACCCAGGGCCGGCCTCAGACAGTTCCCGGCAGAGCAACCTAGAGACAAAGCAGTGTTGACAGGGAAAGCACACATGCCACGAGCAGGGGCAAACCCAGTGTGGACGAGACACTGCGAACACACACCAGTGTTGTTTGTTTGCAGCATCCCTCCCTCCCCACAGCACCACTGAACAAGTGAGCCTAAAAAAGTGTCCACCACCGCCCCCCTGTGTCAGGGCAGAAATTAGACACTGAAGAGACCAGCAAAGAGAAAAAGCTAAAACAGAGGGAACCTCCTTGGAAGTGACAGGAGCAATAGATTAAAACCCTGTAGTTAGGGGTTTATAGATCTTGAGAAATATAAGCCAGATCGAGGAACTATCTGAAAATGAACTGACCCCACACTGCCCACAGCAACACCAGAGAAAGTCCTAGATATATTTTTACTATTTTTAAATCATTCTTTATTTTTTCAATTTTTTAATAAATTTTAAGCCCTCTATTACTCCTTTAATTTTTATTTTTATAACCTACAATTACTTTGCAAAAAAAAGAGAGAGACCTTATTTTTTAAAGCAAACTTCATGTATATATATTTTATAATTTTTGTGACTTTTTTTCTTTAATATTGTATTTTTGAAAATCCAATCTCTACTCTAGATTTTTAATCTTTGCTTTTTGGTATTTGTTATAAATTTTGTACCTTTAAGAACCCAATCTTCAGTATCCATTTTTACTTGGGAGAGAGATTACTGGCTTGACTGCTCTCTCCCCCTTTGGACTCTCCTTTTTCTCCACCAGGTCGCCTCTATCTCTTCCCTCCCCCTTCTCTTCTCTACCCAACTCTGAATCTCTTTGTGTGTTCCGGACAGTGGAGAACACAGGGAATGGATTACTGGCTGGATCTGTCTTGCTCCTTTTGATTCCCCTCTTTATCTCCTGGCCACCTCCGTCTCCTTCCTCCCTCTTCTCTTCTCTGTGTAACTCTGTGAACATCTCTGAGCAGTCCAGACTGTGGAGCACACATAAGGAAGTGATTACTGGCTAGCTTGCTCTCTCCTCTTTTGATCCCACCTCATCTCATTCGGGTCACCTCTATCACCCTCCTCCCTCTTCTCTTCTCCATGTAACTCTGTGAACCTCTCTGGGTGTCCCTCACTGTGGAGAAACTTTTCATCTTTAACCTAGATGTTTTATCAATGATGCTGTATAGATGGAGAAGTCTTGAGGCTACTGTAAAAATAAGACTGAAAACCAGAAGCAGGAGGCTTAAGTCCAAATCCTGAGAACACCAGAGAACTCCTGGCTCCAGGGAACATTAATTGACAGGAGCTCATCAAATGCCTCCATACCTACACTGAAACCAAGCACCACCCAAGGGCCAACAAGCTCCAGAGCAAGACATACCACACAAATTCTCCAGCAACACAGGAACACAGCCCTGAGCTTCAATATACAGGCTGCCCAAAGTTACTCCAAAACCATAGACATCTCATAACTCATTACTGGACACTTCATTGCACTCCAGAGAGAAGAAATCCAACTTCACCCACCAGAACACCAACACAAGCTTCCCTAACCAGGAAACCTTGACAAGCCACCCATACAACCCCACCCACACTGAGGAAACGCCACAATAAGGAGAACTCCACAAACTGCCAGAATACAGAAAGGCCACCCCAAACACAGCAATATAAACAAGACGAAGAGACAGAGGAATACCCAGCAGGTAAAGGAACAGGATAAATGCCCACCAAACCAAACAAAAGAGGAAGAGATAAGGAATCTACCTGATAAAGAATTCCAAATAATGATGGTGAAAATGATCCAAAATCTTGAAATCAAAATGGAATCACAGATAAATAGCCTGGAGACAAGGATTGAGAAGATACAAGAAAGGTTTAACAAGGACCTAGAAGAAATAAAAAAGAGTCATTATATAATGAATAATACAATACATGAGATCAAAAACATTCTGGAGGCAACAAATAGTAGAATAATGGAGGCAGAATATAGGGTTAGTGAGGTAGAAGATAGAATTGTGGAAATAAATGAATCAGAGAGGAAAAAAGAAAAACGAATTAAAAGAAATGAGGACAATCTCTAAGACCTCTGGGACAATGTTAAATACCCCAAAATTCAAATCATAAGAGTCCCAGAAGAAGAAGACAAAAAGGAAGACCATTAGAAAATACTTGAGGAGATAATAGTTGAAAACTTCCCTAAAATGGGGAAGGAAATTATCGCCCAAGTCCAAGAAACCCAGAGAGTCCCAAACAGGATAAACCCAAGGCGAAACACCTCAAGACACATATTAATCAAATTAACAAAGATCAAACACAAAGAACAAATATTAAAAGCAGCAAGGGAAAAACAACAAATAACACACAAGGGGATTCCCATAAGGATAATAGCTGATCTTTCAATAGAAACTCTTCAGGCCAGGAGGGAATGGCAGGACATACTTAAAGTGATGAAAGAAAATAACCTACAGCCCAGATTACTGTACCCAGCAAGGATCTCATTCAAATATGAAGGAGAAATCAGAAGCTTTACAGACAAGCAAAAGCTGAGAGAATTCAGCACCACCAAACCAGCTCTCCATCAAATGCTAAAGGATCTCCTCTAGACAGGAAACACAAAAAGGGTGTATAAACTTGAACCCAAAACAATAAAGTAAATGGCAACAGGATCATACCTATCAATAATTACCTTAAACGTAAATGGGTTGAATGCCCCAACCAAAAGACAAAGACTGGCTGAATGGATACAAAAACAAGACACCTATATATTTTGTCTACAAGAGACCCACCTCAAAACAAGGGACACATACAGACTGAAAGTGAAGGGCTGGAAAAAGACATTCCACGCAAATAGAGACCAAAAGAAAGCAGGAGTAGCAATACTCATATCAGATAAAATAGACTTTAAAACAAAGGCTGTGAAAAGAGACAAAGAAGGACACTACATAATGATCAAAGGATCAATCCAAGAAGAAGATATAACAATTATAAATATATATGCACCCAACATAGGAGCACTGCAATATGTAAGACAAATGCTAACAAGCATGAAAGGGGAAATTAACAATAACACAATAATAGTGTGAGACTTTAAAACCCTATGGATAGATCAACTATCACACCTATGGATAGATCAACTAAACAGAAATTTAACAAGGAAACAGAAACTTTAAATGATACAATAGATCAGTTAGACCTAATTGATATCTATAGGACATTTAACCCCAAAACGATGAATTTCACCTTTTTCTCAAGCTCACATGGAACTTTCTCCAGGATAAATCACATCCTGGGCCATAAATCTAGCCTTGGTAAATTCAAAAAAATTGAAATCATTCCAAGCACCTTTTCTGACCATAATGCAGTAAGATTAGATCCCAGTTACAGGAGAAAAGCTATTAAAAATTCCAACATATGGAGGCTGAACAACACACTTCTGAAAAACAAACAAATCACAGAAGAAATCAAAAAAGAAATCAGAATATGCATACAAATGAATGAAAATGAAAACACAACAACCCAAAACCTGTGGGACACTGTAAAAGCAGTGCTAAGGGGATGGTTCATAGCAATACAGGCATACCTCAAGAAACAAGAAAAAAGTCAAATAAATAACCTAACTCTACACCTAAAGCAACTAGAAAAGGAAGAAATGAAGAACCCCAGGGTTAGTAGAAGGAAAGAAATCTTAAAAATTAGGGCAGAAATAAATGCAAAAGAAACAAAACAGATCACAGCAAAAATAAAGCCAAAAGCTCAGATCTATCAGATCTAGGCCCTTTAATCTATTTCTCACTTCCACTGTATAATCATAAGAGATTTGATTTAGGTCATACCTGAATGGTCTAGTGGTTTTCCCTACTTTCTTCAATTTAAGTCTGAATTTGGTAATAAGGAGTTCATGATCTGAGCCACAGTCAGCTCCTGGTCTTGTTTTTGTTGACTGTATAGAGCTTCTCCATCTTTGGCTGCAAAAAATATCATCAATCTGATTTTGGTGTTGACCATCTGTTGATGTCCATGTGTAGAGTCTTCTCTTGTGTTGTTGGAAGACGGTGTTTGCTATGACCAGTGCATTTTCTTGGCAAAACTCTATTAGTCTTTGCCCTGCTTCATTCTGCATTCCAAGGCCAAATTTGCCTGTTACTCCAGGTGTTTCTTGACTTCCTACTTTTGCATTCTAGTCCCCTATAATGAAAACGACATCTTTTTTGGGTGTTAGTTCTAAAAGGTCTTATAGGTCTTCATAGAACAGTTCAACTTCAGCTTCTTCAGCATTACTGGTTGGGGCATAGACTTGGATAACTGTGATATTGAATGGTTTGCCTTGGAGATGAACAGAGATCATTCTGTCGTTTTTGAGATTGCATCCAAGTACTGCATTTCAGACTCTTTTGTTGACCATGATGGCTACTCCATTTCTTCTGAGGGATTCCTGCCCGCAGTAGTAGATATAATGGCCTTCTGAGTTAAATTCACCCATTCCAGTCCATTTTAGTTCGCTGATTCCTAGAATGTTGACGTTCACTCTTGCCATCTCTTGTTTGACCACTTCCAATTTGCCTTGATTCATGGGCCTAACATTCCAAGTTCCTATGCAATATTGTTCTTTACAGCATCAGACCTTGCTTCTATCACCAGTCACATCCACAGCTGGGTATTGTTTTTGCTTTGGCTCCATCCCTTCATTCTTTCTGGAGTTATTTCTCCACTGATCTCCAGTAGCATATTGGGCACCTACTGACCTGGGGAGTTCCTCTTTCAGTATCCTATCATTTTGCGTTTTCATACTGTTCATGGGGTTCTCAAGGCAAGAATACTGAAGTGGTTTGCCATTCCCTTCTCCAGTGGACAACATTCTGTCAGACCTCTGCACCACGACCCGCCCATCTTGGGTTGCCCCGTGAGCATGGCTTAGTTTCATTGAGTTAGACAAGGCTGTGGTCCTAGTGTGATTAGATTGACTAGTTTCTGTGAGTATGGTTTCAGTGTGTCTGCCCTCTGATGCCCTCTTGCAACACCTACCATCTTACTTGGGTTTCTCTTACCTTGGGCGTGGGGTATCTCTTCACGGCTGCTCCAGCAAAGCACAGTGGCTGCTCCTTACCTTGGATGAGGGGTATCTCCTCACCACCGCCCTTCCTCACCTTCAACGTGGGATAGCTCCTCTAGGCCCTCCTGACAATAATCTCTCATTATCAGAGAAATGTAAATCAAAACCACAATGAGGTACCATTTCATGCCAGTCAGAATGGCTGTGATCCAAAAGTCTACAAGCAATAAATGCTGGAGAGGATGTGGAGAAAAGGGAACCCTCTTACACTGTTGGTGGGAATGCAAACTAGTACAGCCACTATGGAGAACAGTGTGGAGATTTCTTAAAAATCTGGAAATAGAACTGCCATATGACCCAGAAATCCCACTGTTGGGGATACACACTGAGGAAACCAGAATTGAAAGAGACAAGTGTACCCCAATGTTTATCGCAGAACTGTTTATAATATCCAGGACATGGAAGCAACCTAGATGTCCATCAGTAGACAAATGGATAAGAAAGCTGTGGTACATATACACAATGGAGTATTATTCAGCCATTAAAAAGAATACTTTTGAATCAGTTCTAATGAGTTGGATAAAACTGGAGCCTATTATACAGAGTAAAGTAAGCCAGAAAGAAAAACACCAATACAGTATACTAATGCATATATATGGAATTTAGAAAGATGGTAATGATAACCCTTTTATGCCAGACAGCAAAAGAGACACAGATGTATAGAACAGTCTTTTGGACTCTATGGGAGAGGGCAAGGGTGGGATGATTTGGAGAATGGCATTGAAACATGTATAATATTATATCTGAAATGAATCGCCAGTCCAGGTTTGATGCATGATACAGGATGCTCGGGTCTGGTGCATTGGAATGACCCAGAGGGATGGTATGGGGAGGGAGGTGGGAGGGGGGTTCAGAATGGGGAACACGTGTACACCTGTGGATTCATGTTGATGTATGGCAAAACCAATACAATATTGTAAAATAATTAGCCTCCAATTAAAATAAATTTATATTTAAAAAATAAAATAAAATAAAAATTAAAAAAATAAAGAATCGAACCTGAGTCCCCTGCATTGGAAGATAGATTCTTAACTACTGCACCACCAGGGAAGTCCTACCATGACACTTTTTTTAAAGGGAAAATGGGGAGGACAAATCTCAGTAAATCATGGAGGCAGGAGGTTGGGTTCTGCATCATTCTCCATTGAATGCAGACTGACTGTTTCCTGAGATGTTTTCTAAGATTATGGCATGCTGTCCCATCACTTCATGGGAAATAGATGGGGAAACAGGGGAAACAGTGGAAACAGTTGCTGATTTAATTTGGGGGGAGGGGCTCCAAACTCACTGCAGATGATGATTGCAGCCATGAAATAAAGAGATGCTTACTCCTTGGAAGGAAAGTTATGACCAACCTAGACAGCATATTAAAAAGCAGAGACATTACTTTTGCCAACAAAGTTCCGTCTAGTCAAGGCTATGGGTTTTTCAGCATTCATGTATGGGTGTGAGAGTTTGACTGTAAAGACAGCTGAACACCGAAGAATCGATGCTTTTGAACTGTGGTGTTGGAAAAGACTCTTGAGTGTCCCTTGGACTGCAAGGAGATCCAACCAGTCCATCCTAAAGGAGATCAGTCCTGAGTGTTCATTGGAAGGACTGATGTTGAAGCTGAAACTCCAATACTATGGCCACCTGATGGGAAGAGCTGACTCATTTGAAAAGACCCTGATGCTGGGAAAGATTGAGGGCAGGAGGAGAAGGGGACGACAGAGGATGAGATGATTGGATGGCATCACTAACTCAATGGACATGAGTTTGAGTAAACTCTGGGAGTTGCTGATGGACAGGGAGGCCTGGCTTGCTGCAGTCCATGGGGTCACAGAGTCAGACACAACTGAGCAACTGAACTGAACTAAATGTCTGATCCTAGACTCCAGTCCTTCCATATGACTGGGATTAGCAGAGGCAAACTCTTACATGTAGAAAGAGAAATAACAGGGTTCCACTGTAGAGTACAAGGTATTATATTCAATATCCTGTGGTAAATCAGAATGGGCAAGAATATGAAAATGAATATATTTATATATTTACAAATATATAAGTGAGTCACTTTATTGTACAGCAGAAATTACACACATCATTGTAAATCAACTATACCTCAATAAAGTTAAAAAAAACAAAGGCAAACTCCAAAATTTTCCAGTTGTGAGGATAATTTTCAGTCAAAATATAATAGATTTTGTATAACTGCATTTGTAAGATGTGCATATAGGAATCCCATAGTAGATAGGAAAGGAAAGAAACTAAAAGGAGCTGGGAAAATACCAAAAAAAAGGTGGGGGGGGGCTTGATGTCTGAATAATCTGGAAAGAGCAAGCCAGCAGAATTTCCTTCACTTGCGTTACTCTGTTTAATACAACACACCCTCCATTCGCCTACCCATTCAGCCATTCTTTACACAATCAGTTTGCCCTTTTTTGTTTTTGGCTGCACCACACAACTTGTGGGACCTTAGTTCTCCCACCAGGGACTGAACCCCAACCCTCAGCAGTAAAAGCCTGAGTCCTTACCACTAAACTGCCAGGCCATTCCCTCTGTTATACATTCACTACACATTAAAGTACTTACTATGTGGCGAATGCTAAGGATATCCAAAACAGTAAGTCAGATCCTTACAAATGGTTTAAGAGTCTAGTGGAGACAGACAGATGTGTATATAAGTAGTTGGGAGTCAGAAGGATGGATGACACAATAAACCATTTAACTACTATTTAAAGGCAGCTAATGTGAGATATAATTCCCTTTACTTTCCAGAGTATTCTGCCCATATCAACTATTCATGAAGATTTTTTTCCCCAAAATCAGATTTTAATAATGATAGCTATTAGCATTTAATCTTCTTATAGTTATCTGCATATAATCCACTGTTATTCTCATCCATCACAGAGAGTGGCTGAAAGGATGAAGTGAGTTATTTTACATAAAGCAGTTAGCATGGTGTGTGTACCCACAATCCTTAAGGAAATCAATCCTGAATATTCATTGGAAGGACTGATGCTGAAGCTGAAACTCCAATATTTTGGCCACCTGATGCGAACAGCCAACTCATTAGAGAAGACCTTGACACTGGGAAAGATTGAAGGCAGGCTGAGAAGGGGACAACAGAGGATGGTTGGATGGCATCACCGACTCAATGAACATGAGTTTGAGTAAGCTCTGGGAGTTGGTGAAGGACAGGGAAGCCTGGCATGTTGCAGTCCACTGGGTCACAAAGAGTCAGACATGATTGAGCAACTCAACAACTGCACTCACAAAGAGAGCACTCACTAGCACTGTTATTATAATTATCATAATAGGGGACTTTCCTGGTGGTCCAGTGGTTGAGAGTCCTTCTTGCAAAGCAGGGGATGCAGGTTTGATCCCCGGTCAGGTAACTAAGACCCCAAGTGTCCTGGAGCAACCACGCTCATGTGCCCCAAATACTGAGCCTGTGTGCCACAACTATCAGTTGTTGTGCCACAACTAGTCTATCAACGCACCACAGTGAAAAAGCCCACACAACACAATGAAGTTCCCATACGTTGCAACTAAGACTCAATGCAGCCAAGGCAGCCAAATAAATAAATAAATATTTTAAAAATAATTATCATCATACTAATAACATAACTAGTACATCATAATAACATAATCATGTTATTACTATGTTATCATTAAGTATATAAAAATTATGTTCCAACCATCCTAATAATGGGGAAAGTTCAGTGGGAATGAGGAAGCAGACAAGGTCTAGGATCATGTATACAATCAAAAAGGGTCCTCAGATAAGCTGTATACGTTTGATTTACTCAACCTCTATCCAGGCTCAAGGTCACATGAGGCTGAACTACAGCTGTTCTGAAAGGTAAATGAAATAAACAAGTCACTTTAAAAGCATTTCAAGAGACCTCCTGACAGACACGTGTTAGTCACTCAGTCATGTCTGACTCTGTGACCCCATGAACTATAGCCGACCAGGTTCCTCTGCCCATGGGATTTCCCAGAAAAGAATAATGGGGTGGGTAGCCATTCCCCTCTCCAGAGGATCTTCCCAACACAGGGACTGAACCTGGGTCTCCTGCATTGCAGGCAGATTCTTTACCATCTGAACCACCAGAGAATCTCTCTCCTGACAGATACCTCCCTAGTATACTGATTATAGGTTCTTCATAGTTGCCTATTGAGAAACTCATCTTGAATATCCTTGGAAAAATCAAATACTTCTCTGAAGCACTGGTCTTCAGCCAGCAAGATATTTTGCTCCCACTCTCCCAGAAAATATTTGCAATGTCCGAAGATATTTTCAATGGTCACAATAGTGTAAGAGAGGGTGGGGAGTAGAGGAGTGCTACTTGTACCTAGTAGATAAAGGGCAGAGATGCTCTAAAGATCCTACAACAGCATCATCTGGTTCAAAAATGCCATAGTGTCAAAGTTGAGAAATCTTGCCATAAAGAAACACATAATTATTTAGACCTACTTACTTAGCCATTCCCATACATTGTCTTTTTCATCTAATTTCAAACTATGGTGCAAATAACTGAGATATATCTTCCTTAAACAAGGATAAAGGAGGTGAGGTGGGCTGGAGAAAAGGTAATGAGCAACAGGATAGTTAAGGGTAAGGAAGAAGAAGGAAGGCATATAAGAGATATGAAATTTTCCCTACTCCATATTTTGCTGTTGTTTAGTCACTTACTTGTATCTGACTCTTTTAAGACCCTATGGACTGTAGCCCACCAGACTCCTCTGTCCATTAGATTTCCCAGGCAAGAATACTGGAGTGGGTTGCCATTTTTCTCTAGGGGATCTTCCCACCCCAGGGATCAAACCCACATCTCTTGCATTGGCAGGCAGATTTTTTGCTACTGAGCCACCAGGGAAACCCATTTAATATTTTACCCAAGGCCAGTCTCAATGCCTTTCCTTGCAACAAACATTTTTCTTAAAATAGTTGGAATGCACACATACCAGGAGCTCCATAAATTCCCACTGTATAATTGACTTCAATTGTAAGTCCAGATTGCATTTTGTTGTGCCTCTGAGGGAAATCAAGCTAGAGTTTAGAAGATTCTAGAGTTTAGCAAATGATTTAACGAAATATTTTTAGCACCTATTATAAGTCAGGCAAGGTTCTAGAGGCTTGAGATACATCAGTAAAGAAAACAGAGATACCTAACCTGGGGGCTCAAATTCAATGAAATTTTGAGGAAAAGACCAAAAATTCTTGAGTTGGAATGTCTCTACTTATGGCATATTTTTCCAACCTATTTCTCTTTCTTGATTGAAAAAGAGAAATGAGTTTTAGGAGAGCTTTTATCTACATTAGAAATTAATCTATTTCCAAGGCAACGAAGCAAAGTAGATGACATTAGTAAGCCAGTATCCTGCAGATTGTTGTTTAAGAAATTAAATTTTATGGTGTGTTATAAACCAACATGAGGAAGACATCCAAGCCTGGGTGTATTGCTCTGGTTCAGGTAAAAATGGAGTGGAAGGTGGAAAGATTTCTACTATGATTTGCCCTGCTTTAGGAGGAAGGCTTTAAAAAAAAAAATCTTTATTTTTAATTGGAGGATAATTGCTTTACAATATTGTGTTGGTTTCTGCCATAAATCAACATGAATCAGCCATTAGGTATACATATGTCCCCTCCCGTCTTGAACCTCCCTTTCACCTCCTACCCCATCCCACCCCTCTAGGTTGTCACAGAGCACCAGATTTGAGCTCCTTGAGTTGTATGGTAAATTTCCATTGCTTATCTACTTTACATATGCTAATATAAATGCTTCAATGCTACTCTCTCAATTTGTCATATCCTCTCCTTCCCTCACTGTATCTATAAGTCTGTTCTCTATGTATGCGTCTCCATTGCTGCCCTGCAGATAGGTTCATGAATATCGTCTTTCCAGATTCCATATATATGCAGTAGGTTTTTTTTTGTCTTCCTGATTTACTTCACACTGTATATAGGAGGAAGGCTTTTGTAACAAGACAACTGGCAACTTTTGAAATAGCCTGCTATGATGGTGTTAATAACAAAAATAGTCTAGGTATTTAGTTTGGGTGTGGCTTACACTTGAGAGCACAGAGCTATTTACACTGAAATTTCCCTGATTAACTTCAGAGATGGCATTTATTTATTTTTAAGATGTTTTTTAATGTGGGCCACTTTTAAAGTCTCTATTGAATCTGTTACAAAATTGCTTCAGGTGTTTATGTTCTGATGTTTTGGCCATGAGGCATGTGGGAATCTCAGCTCCCTGACCAGGGATTGAACCTGCACTGCCTGCATTGGAAGGTAATGTCTTAAGCATTGGACCACCAGGTGAGTCCCCAGCGATGGCATTTAATCACTACTCCAGTAGTTCCAATATTGAAAAACTAATGACAACCTGGGTTTGTCCCATTTCTGTACTCTGAGAGCCTATAAAATATGCAGGCAGATAAATGTTGGTGTAGCTTGAAAGCTCTGCTGAAGCTCTGTCCCTGTGAAGACACCAATAGCTCTGAGAGACATTCCTGGGTTCTCTTTTTCCCTGTGTTTTTCCTATAATTTGTATTTATTTGTTGAATTCATCAGATGCTTGGAATTCCATGAGGAGCTGTGAAAAGGATTTGTGTTAGAGCCTGATTATATGTCTCACCACTGAGGCATATGCCTCCTTTGCTTGTTTTTGCCTGCTTCCCACAGAGGTGCTACAAGTCAGTAGTCCCCAAAACCCCTGGAGCCACCAGCAACAGCAAGCCTTTAAATCACTTTGGGTTCTAGGACTTGGACTGGGGCATAAATTAAGCAAAGAATGTCACACATTTATACTAACATTTATGTAGGACGATTTCTATCTTACAGTATAGTTGCTCAGTCATGCCCCACTCTCTGTGACCCCATGAATTGTAGCCCGAAAGGCTCCTCTGTCCAGGAGATTCTCCAGGCAAGAATACTGAAGTGGGTTGCCATTCTCTTCTCCAAGGGATCTTCCCAACCTAGGGATTGAACCCTTATCTCCTTCATTGTCAGGCAGTTTCTTTACTGTTTGAGCCAGCAGGGAAGCCCTCACCTATGTACTTATTTGCCAAGGTCAACTTTGCAAACTAAAGAAATAGTACTGTGAGGTCAGTGTCAGACTGTTTTTAAAAAGGAGATGAGGTGACATACCGAGTCTTTTGACTCATGATAAGGCTCATGGTATGACTGATGAATTGTAAGGTTTGTACCCAGGTGCTCTGGATATCCCTGTGGCTATGATGAAATATTTATAGCTCCAAGAGGCCATCATTCAAGCCAGGCAAGTTTCTGTTCACTTTTTTACCTTCCCACCAATGCATCAATGCAGAACATTCATCAGGCAGCAGCAGACATGGCATCTTAAAGCAAGGAATCAGAGAAAGCTATATGGTTTAAGATGAGAGGAATTCACAAACTTAAAACAGATAAAATACTTATACCTTAATTTCTTTTTTTTTGGAGAATATTTGCTTTATAATATTTTGTTATTTACTCCTGCACAACAAAGTAAATCAGCCATTTGTATACATAGATCCCCTCTTTTTTTTGGATTTCCTTCCCATTTAGGTCACCATAGACCACTGGGTAGAGTTCCCTGTGCTATACAGTAGGTTCTCATTAGTTATCTATTTTATACATGTTACATGTCAATCCCAATGTCCCAATTCATCCCACCCCATTCTTTCCCCCTTGGTGTTCTTTACATCTCTGTACCTCTACCTTTTATTAAGACTTAATATGTGGCTCTGAGAAGTCAAATGCAAATCTTAACTTCTATTAAATACACTCATGGTAGTCAAAGATCTTCAGTGAGCACAGTAGTTAGAAGGAAAAAGTGAATTCAGCAGTTAGATCTTGAAATGAAGACTGTTAGTGGGAGGTCAGAGAATGTTGGAAAAATATTTTAAAAGATCCGGTGAGACTAGGGATTGAACTTTTTTTTTTTTTTTCATTTTTGTGGTTTAAGGTGGCAGGTCACTATGTAAGTGATCATGAAATCAGTTTAGTGGTGCACCAACAAGCATTTTTCAAATAACTTTAAAAACAATATAGCACAGGGAGCTCAGTGGGTGCTCTGTGATGACCTAGAGGGATAGTGGGATGGTGGGTTGGGATGGAAGTTTCAAGAGGGAGGGAATATATGTGTGCATGCATACTAAGTTGCTTCAGTCGTGCCTGACTCTGCAACACTGTGGACTGTAGCCAGCCAGGCTATTCTGTCCATGGGATTCTCCAAGCAAGAATCCTGGAGTGGATTGCCATGACCTCTACCAGGGGATTCTCTCGACCCAGGGATCAAACCTGCATCTCTGACATCTCCTCCTGCATTGACACGTGGATTCTTTACCACTAATGCCACCTGGGAAGTCCAGGATATATGTGTACATATAACTGACTCACTTCATTGTACACCAGAAACTAACACAACATTGTAAAGCAATGATATTCCAAAATAAAGCAGTCTGCATGTGTTTGTTTATGGGTTACAATATAAAATGGGTTTCTAGAAAACATATCAAGTCTGTTGACCTACAGAGATGTTTACTATGTGCACGAGAAGGTGCAAGAGGCTTTTTAAACTTTTCCTGAAACTTTTCAGGAACAAGTGAACTTCGTCATCACCTGGTCTGAATTAATTCAGCATTTCTTCCTTTCAAAATGGTCAAAGAATTTGATAACCAAGTTAACTATTCTGCAGGACTGGAGAGTTGCTGTTAGCCAAAGAGGGTTGTTGTATGGCCTTAGCAAGTCTCTTTAACTTCCTGAGTCTCAGTTTCTGCATCTATAAATTTAGGAGTACTGATGAACTATGGACAGAGGTTCGTGACATTATACAGGAGACAGGGATCAAGACAATCCCCATGGAAAAGAAATACAAAAAAGCAAAAAGCTGTCTGGGGAGGCCTTACAAATAGCTGTGAGAAGAGAAGCAAAAAGCAAAGGAGAAAAGGAAAGATAAAAGCATCTGAATGCAGGGTTCCAAGGAATAGCAAGGAGAGATAAGAAAGCCTTCCTCAGTGATCAATGCAAAGAAATAGAGGAAAAACAACTGAATGGGAAAGACTAGAGATCTCTTCAAAAAAATTAGAGATACCAAGGAAACATTTCAGGAAAAGATGGGCTCGATAAAGGACAGAAATGGTATGGACCTAACAGAAGCAGAAGATATTAAGAAGAGGTGGCAAGAATACACAGAGGAACTGTACAAAAAAGATCTTCATGACCAAGATAATCACGATGGTGTGATCACTCATCTAGAGCCAGACATCCTGGAATGCGAAGTCAAGTGGGCCTTAGAAAGCATGACTAAGAACAAAACTAGTGGAGGTGATGGAATTCCAGTTGAACTATTTCAAATCCTGAAAGATGATGCTGTGAAGGTGCTGCACTCATTATGCCAGCAAATTTGGAAAACTCAGCAGTGGCCACAGGACTGGAAAAGGTCAGTTTTCATTTCAATCCCAAAGAAAGGCAATGCCAAAGAATGCTCAAATTACCACACAATTGCACTCATCTCACATGCTAGTAAAGTAATGCTCAAAATTCTCTAAGCCAGGCTTCTGCAATATGTGAAATGTGAACTTCAGATGTTCAAGTTGGTTTTAGAAAAGGCAGAGGAACCAGAGATCAAATTGCCAACATCTGCTGTATCATCAAAGAAGCAAGAGATTTCCAGAAAAACATCTATTTATGCTTTATTGACTATGCCAAAGCTTTTGACTGTGTGGATCACAATACACTGTGGAAAATTCTGAAAGAGATGGGAATACCAGACCACCTGACCTGCCTCTTGAGAAACCTATATGCAGATCAGGAAGCAACAGTTAGAACTGGACATGGAACAACAGACTGGTTCCAAATAGGAAAAGGAGTACGTCAAGGCTGTATATTGTCACCCTGCTTATTTAACTTATATGCAGAGTACATCATGAGAAACACTGGGCTGGAAGAAGCACAAGCTGGAATCAAGATTGCCGGGAAAATATCAATAACCTCAGATATGCAGATGACACCACCCTTATGGCAGAAAGTGAAGAGGAACTAAAAAGCCTCTTAATGAAAGTGAAAGAAGAGAGTGAAAAAGTTGGCTTAAAGTTCAACATTCAGAAAACGAAGATCATGCATCTGGTCCCATCACTTCATGGGAAATTGATGGGGAAATAGTGGAAACAGTGTCAGACTTTATATTTGGGGGCTCCAAAATCACTGCAGATAGTGACTGCAGCCATGAAATTAAAAGATGCTTACTCTTTGGAAGGAAAGTTATGACCAACCTAGACAGAATATTAAAAAGCAGAGACATTACTTTGCCAACAAAGGTCTATCTAGTCAAGGCTATGGTTTTTCCAGTGGTCATATATGGATGTGAAAGTTGGACTGTGAAGAAAGCTGAGCACCGAAGAATTGATGCTTTTGAACTGTGGTGTTGGAGAAGACTCTTGAGAGTCCCTTGGACTGCAAGGAGATCCAACCAGTCCATTCTAAAGGAAATCAGTCCTGGGTGTTCTTTGAAAGGACTGATGCTGAAGCTGAATCTCCAATACTTTGGCCACCTCATAAGAAAAGTTGACTCACTGGAAAAGACTCTGATGCTGGGAGGGATTGGGGGCAGGAGGAGAAGGGGACGACAGAGGATGAGATGGCTGGATGGCATCACCGACTCGATGGACATGGGTTTGGGTGAACTCTGGGAGTTGGTGATGAACAGGGAGGTCTGGTGTGCTGTGATTCATGGGGTTGTGAAGAGTCAGAAACGACTGAGTGACTGAACTGAACTGAACTGAGTGTCTACTTCATAGAGTTTCACAGTTATACCTGATGGCAAGCAAAAGCATTTAAGACAGTTCCAATACAGAGTAAGTGCTATATAATAAATGTTTCCTTTTTTTCCAGTTTCCATTCAGGGAAAAAGACACCTTCTCCCATTGCCTGTTCTCCTATAAAAAACCAGGGTCACCTTTCACACGCTGCCCAGAGTCGGGGCGCTGTGACATTACCAAGGGCTTTTCTACTGTCAAGTTAATGAAGGATTGCACCTGCCCCCTCTGCCTGGTCAGCACAGACTGCTTATGGAAAAATCAGAAAATATCTGAGAGCACTAAGCAAGAGCTCTATATAAAAGCAATTTTCTCCAGCTTTATGAGTGAGGGCAGTTGTAAATCACTCCAGCTATTTGCATTTATACTGCTTTAAAGAAGGGGTGGTAATGGGAAGATGGGAGGGTTAGTTACCTAGTGAGAAATGTTACCCTGGGACAGAAGAGCAAATGTTTCCAAAATCATCCCCCTTGTTGGGCCAGTGACTGGCTGTTTATGCCAGGAGAATGGGAAGAAGGGGTTGCATCAAGCTCCTGGAGTAACACTTGGAATTGGAATACCTGTTCACAGAATTAATATCTAATCATTCTCTTTTCTTGGCTTTTCTTACCAAATGGAGGGGGGAGAAAAGATTACTTAAGATAGAGCTTAATTGTTTTGTAATGCCTGATACATAAAACCAAAGAGAACACTCACAGTGTCAGTGATGGACCACTTGGCTTTGACCATCTCAATGACATTTACTCAATTTCTGAGCAATTTTAGATAAGCTCAGAAAGCAGCTGGGGAAATCCCAGCTGTAACTAAGCCTGATGGCCTTGCTTCAGTTAAGAGAAAGTCCATGAGGCTGAATCCAAGCATGCCAAGAGAGAGAAAATATTTTCCACTACCAAGGACAGATAATGCGAGCTATGCTAAAGCCAGTCCCTGTGGAATTCTTACTTGAACATTTCTCACTTGGAGGTAAACCGAGGTCACTTGGAGAATGTCATAGAAAATTTATTGAGAAGAGTCTTCCATTTTCAGTAATCGTTTTGCTCTAGAAATAAAAGCATGCCAGCAGAGATAGCAAAGGAGGACTGTTAGCACAGGCTTGGCCCGGGTCAGTAGTCGGTGCTATGATCTGACCATAACTGGTGCCCCAATCAGGAATATTTCCCAAATAGTAGAATTTATACCTTCTCCTGGGAGATATGGGAAGTCATAAGCTAGATAAAACATAAAATCATATTTTAAGTTTAGGTCAAGAGAGGGAACAATTGTTTGGAAAAGCAGATGGAGTCCAATGTCAGACCTCGTCCTATTTCCAGACTCCTGTTCCACTCAGACTCATATGGAGGGAAACAGGACAATTACAGCCATGTAACCATTTCTGTGTGAAGGCTAATTTTCAACTACTAGACTAGATTTCTCCTTTCCTTTAAAATATGTTGCTGAAATAAACATTGTATAGTTTTCACATTCACTGTCTTCTTTGAGGCACCAATTAATTCTTGCTGTGCCAAATACAACTTTTTTAATCCAGTTTTATCATCCATCTATCTAATCTACCTTTATAAGTCTGAATCTTTTCCTTTTTTAAGTATCTTGACCTCTCTTTATACCTCACTTTCATTTGGCTTCTTATTTATATAATTTTGACTTATTACTGTATGATCTTACCACTTTTACCAATTTTCTCAACTGGAAAATGATGTCATAAAGCATTATATTTATGGTTTTTTTCTACTTCCCAAGCCACTCCATTTGTTTTCTTCTTTAACTACCTTATTTTCAATACATCCCTTTTCTTCACTGCTTATATCCAAAGATAAATCTAATGAAAATCAGTGCCCTGAAATTTCTCCAAATATCTTTCCTCCTCTCTGGACTGTTCCTTCTCTCTCCATTAACTTAGAGATTAGAGTTAAACTCATTCTTCAACACTTGGTTCAAAGATTGTGACATTTAAAAGCCATAAACAGGAACATTTGATTAGGTTTCTATGTTTGGGAAAAACAAAGATACTTTTACAGTATAAAAACAAAAAATGTCATCTAAATACATTTTGAAGAAAAATTGCTTAAGAAGTATTCTATATAAGCAAAACTGAATCTGAGCTATACTTCAGGACTGGAGAAGACATGCTATATCAGAAACAGTGATAAACTCCAAACAGATAAATCTTTGAGTAAATGTAAACACAGATGGTGACTGCAGCCATGAAATTAAAAGACGCTTACTCCTTGGAAGAAAAGTTATGACCAACCTAGATAGCATATTCAAAAGCAGAGACATTACTTTGCCAACAAAGGTCCATCTAGTCAAGGCTATGGTTTTTCCTGTGGTCATGTATGGATGTGAGAGTTGGACTGTGAAGAAGGCTGAGGGCTGAAGAATTGATGCTTTTGAACTGTGGTGTTGGAGAAGACTCTTGAGAGTCCCTTGGACTGCAAGGAGATCCAACCAGTCCATTCTGAAGGAGATCAACTCTGGGATTTCTTTGGAAGAAATGATGCTAAATCTGAAGCTCCAGTACTCTGGCCACCTCATGTGAAGAGTTGACTCATTGGAAAAGACTCTGATGCTGGGAGGGATTGGGGGCAGGAGGAGAAAGGGACAACAGAGGATGAGATGGCTGGATGGCATCACTGACTCGATGGACGTGAGTCTGAGTGAACTCTGGGAGTTGGTGAGGGACAGGGAGTCCTGGCGTGCTGCGATTCATGGGGTCGCAGAGTCAGACACGACTGAGCGACTGAACTGAACTGAACTGAAACACAGGTAAACGTTAGAGTTAATCTAAACAATTGCTCATGATGTTTGTGAAACTGACTGACAGTATTAGGAAAAATATTATTTATATACAAGTGGGAAATATAAAATAAAATTGATAATATTAATAGCACCTAAGGCTAAAATTTCAGATTAGGTTAGTAAAATTTATATTTTTGAAAAAAGACTGGGAGAAAAAAAGGAGGAACATTCAAACAGGCTGAGACCTTATCTTGTTCAGTAAAGGAAGACTGTTAATAATTCTTCATTTTTCAATTTTTTGTTTTCCTCCAGTATTGTTGAGATATAATCTACATACAGTACTGTATAAGGTTAAGCTGTGTATCATCATGATTTGACTTATATCATGGAATGATTGCAATAAGTCTAGTGAACACCCATTATCTCATATAGATATAAAACAAAAGAAAAAAATACATTTTTCCTTGTGTTGAAAACTTGTAGGATTTACTCTTTAACAAGTTTCATAAATAACACACAGCAGTGTTAATTACATTAATCATGCTGTACATTACATCCTTACTTATTATTTATCTTATAACTGGAACTTTGCACGTTTTGACCTCCTTTGTCACCATACAAAGATCTGTTGTTATTGACTATATTCCCCATGCTTTACATTTCATTCTTGTAACTCATTTATCTTGTAACTGAAAGTTGGTACCTCTTAATTTCCTTCACCTATTTCACTCAGTCACTCACTCTTATCCCTTCTGATAACCATGTTCTTAGCCTGTAACTATGACTCTGCTTCTCCTTTATGTTGCTTCTTTTGAGTTTTAGATTCCACACACAAGTGAAATCATAGGGTATTTGTCTTTCTCTGTCTTATTTCACTTAGCATACTACTTTCTAGGTCCAACCATGTTGTCACAAATGGCAAGATCTCTATCATTTTTATGGCTGAGTAATATTCCAGTGTATATATAATATGCACCACACCTTTTTTTATTCATCCACCTACTGATGGACACTTAGGCTCCTTCCATATCTTAACTGCTGCAAATAATGTAGCAGTGAATACTGGGGCAAATATATCTTTTCAAATTAGTGTTTTTATTTTCTTTGGAAAAGTACCCAGACATAGAATTGTTGGATCATATGGTGGTTCTATTTTTAATGTTTTGAAGAATCTCTGTATTATTTTCCATAGCAGCTGCACCAACTTATATTCCCACTAACACTGTACAAATTTCCTTTTTCTCCACAGCTTCACTAATGCTTGTTATTTGTTGTCTTTTGGATCACAGACATTCTATAAAGTGTGAGGTGATATCTCATTGTGGTTTTGATTTGCATTTCCCAGATGATTAATAAGGTTAGTTTCTTTTCATGTATCTGTTAATCATCTACATGTCTTCCTTAGAAAATGTCTATTCAGTTCCTTTACCCATTTTTTATTTGGGTCACAGGGTCTTTTTGAAATTGAGTGATATATGTTCTCTGTATATTTTGGATATTAACTCCTTATCAGATATATCATTTGCAAATATGTTCTCCCATTCAGTAGGTAGACTTTTCATTTCATTGAAATTTTCTTTGCAGTGCAAAAGTTTTTAGTTTGATACAGTCTCATATGTTTGTTTTTGCTTTTGCTTCCCTTGCAAAAGGTGACGGTTCCAAAAAAATATTGCTAACATTGATGTCAAAGGGCATACTGCTGGTATTTTCTTCTAGGAGTTTTATGGTTTCAGGTGTTACATTTAAGTCTTTAATCCATTTTGAGTTTATTTTGTGCATAGTGTGAGAAAGTAGTACATTTGATTCTTTTGCATGTAACTTTCCAGTTTTCCCAACACAGTTTAGTGAAGAGTCTCTCTTTCTCCCACTGAATATTCTTGCCTCCTTTGTCATAGATTAATTGACCACCAAGTGTGGCTTCATTTCTTGGCTCCCCATTGTGTTCCATTGATCTATGTGTCTGTTTTTGTACAGCACCATGCTGTTTTGATTATTGTAGATTTGTGGTATCATTTGAAATCAGGAAGCATAATATTTCCACTTTGTTCTTCTTTCTCAAGATTGTTTTGGTTATTCAGGGTCTTTTGTGCTTTCAGGCAAATTTTAAAATTATTTGTTCTAGTTCTATGAAAAAATGTCTTTAATGTTTTCAGAAAATTGCATTGACTCAGTAAATTGCCTTGGGTAGTATAGCCACTTTAACAATAGTAATTATTCTAATCCATAAGCATAGTATATCTTTCTATTTGTTTGTGTCAGTATCAATGTATTTCACCAGTATCTTCCAGTTTTCCAAGTATAGGTTTTATATGTCAATTAGATTTCTTCATAGATGTTGTATTCTTTTGATACAATTACACATGAGACTGTTTTCTCAATTACTCCTTCTGATAGTGTGTTGTTAGTGTATAGATTTTTCATTTTGATAAATAATTCAAATAAATCTGTTAAAAATTTAAGCATACCTATTATTAGAACATACTTGAGATATATCATGTGCAAACCACTTAAGGAATAAAGAAGAAACAGAAAATGTATTTAACTTACAGATAAGGTAGTAGAAAGTGGGAGAGGACATTAAACTTAAAAAACAGAGTATATGTAAGTAAAATAAAATAAAGCAATATACTCTAAAATAAAACAAGCAGATATGAATTTATAATAAATAAGTTAAAATTATCTTTTAAAATCAAGAATATTATATTAATTTCAAAATAGCTCATCATTATTTCTCAAGGAAATATATAAAAACAGAATGACACAGAAAGATTAAACATGAAACCTGGAAAAATATATCAGTAAAATGAAAAAATTAAAATGGTCATATAAATACACACTAAATATTCAGTTCAAATAATACTTCAGGTAATCCATACATAAAGAACTACAAACCCATACATAAATTCCAACAAATTTGAAAACATTCTCAGCCTCTCACGTTTTACAAAATTCAAAAGCAAGTGATAAAGGGATGCATCTGGAAAAGGAAATGGCAACCCACTCCAGTATTCTTGCCTGGAGAATCCCATGGACAGAGGAGCCTGGCAGGCTACAGTCCACGGGGTTGCAAAAATTTGGACAGGACTTAGTGACTAAATAGAACAAAAAGATTCAATTTTCCGTATATCAGGTTGGTGAAGATGTGCTTGAGAATATTCAGTGTTTACCAATAAGAAAATAAGCCCACTCAAATGTTTTGGTGCCTATAAACTGAAACAAAATTTGCAACTTGGCAATAGCTTCAAAATTCTGTATACATACACCCTGATCGAGCAGTGTACTTCTAGGAATTCATTCTATAGATGGATTATACAATATTACAAAGATATATTTGCAAGAATTTTCTTTGTTGCATTTTTAATGACAGCAAAACCTAGAAAGAATTCATATATTCATCAATAGGGGGCAAAATAGATACATTTTTTATATTGCTACAATAAGATCTTAGAAAACACTTTAAAAGAATGGATTATATAGAAAAGGCCTAAAATATATATGAAATAAAAACAGTTAAATTTTACAACATTACATTTGTTTTGTAATTCCATCTGCAATTTTAAATGGAAAAGACAGATTTCATTCATTGCACCGTTGTGAATATCTTCATCAACTAGAGAAACATATAGAGACATATCTAATTTATTTTTCTGATTATCAAACCTCAAATGTTCTATTAGTAGAAAATCCAGTATCTTCCTGGAAGGCTTCTCATCTTCCTAACTTTAAATTCTGTAACAAAATCTGATGGTCAGGGGAGGGGTGTTTCCTTCAAGCCTGCTTCCATATATGAGGCAGTTTAAGAACATTGAAAGGCTTCTTAGGTGGCGCTAGCAGTCAAGAATCTGCCTTCTGTCACAATACTGTAAAGTAATTATCCTCCAATTAAAACAAATAAAAGAAAAAGAAAAAAAAAAAAAAAGAATCCACCTTCCAATTCAGGAGACCTAAGAGACGTGGGTTTGATCCCTGGGTCGGGAAGACCCCCTGGAAAAGGAAATGGCTGCCCACTCCAGTATTCTTGCCTGGAGAATCCCATGAACAGAGGAGTCTGGTAGACTACAGTCCATGGGGTCACAAGAGGTCAGACACAACTAAACAACAACAACAACAACAACAACACACACACACACACATTGATCATAAACAGGACCATTCAGTTCTGTTGATTGATTTACTACTGTAACAATTCCACATTGCTTTCATTATTATGCTTTCATAATATGCTGACGTATAAGGTACATTCATTTATATTTTGGTGTTGCTTTCAAACATGCTTGCTTGTCTATCCATTTTATCTTTCGTGGAATTTTAAAATCTGCTTGTTTAGCTTCATAAAATATCTTATCAGGGACTTTAACTTCATAGTCCATTGAATTTTACAAATAATTTTGCAATAATTGGCAGTCTTTACAACATTCAATCCTATCCAAGAACATGGTATGTCTTCTTGTTTTTATTTTGTTTTTCAGTTGTTTTCCTATTGTCTTTGTGTTGATGATGTACATTTCCTGTTAAATGCTCTATGATTTTGCTACTATTGTGAGATTGGCTATCTAATCCATCGTATTTTCTAATTGGTTGTAAATACTGATTAGGAAAACTGTTGATTACTGAACATAGATAGTGTAACCAGCCACTTTACTGTTCTCTTACATTCTATTAATAATAGCTTTCAATTTGACTTTCTTGAATTTTCTAGGCAGACATATTGCCTGTTAATAGTAAAAATTTGTCCTATTGTCCTTATCTATAATTTTTATTTAATTGCTTTCATCTTATTTCTTTGCCTTTAACCTCCAAGCTAAGCTAAGTCACTTCAGTCGTGTCTGACTCTGTGCGACCCCATAGACGGCAGCCCACCAAGCTCCCCCGTCCCTGGGATTCTCCAGGCAAGCACACTGGAGTGGGTTGCCATTTCCTTCTTCATGAAAATATTCCATAAATGAATTTCAGTAACTCTTAAACATTCCACAAAATTTCCTAAGAACCTGTGAGAGTATAATACCTAGCAATCCTCTCTAAAACAGAAATTCACCTATCTGCTACATTACTGCTGATATCTGAAATGTACATGATCTCTAAAAAATAACAGTACTGAATAAAACTGAAAGGATCATCCAAGTTCCTACATAATACCAAAGTATTTATCCAGGATTACTGAATAAATAATAACAATTTGGTAACCTTTTCAGAAAAAAAATCTCAGAACTTATAAGCATGTGGCATTTCACACTGTACCAATGGAGTAACAGTAAATGAAGGTATAACCACGACAACTTCTTCACCAACTTTTGTGTCCTGAAATATGATGTCTGCCCCTGGCAGCTACCATTCCAGTTCCACAGGGTATTTTCCACTCAGACAAGCTGTACAATGATCATTATTTTCAAAACATTAACTGCCAATACACCACTAAATAATGCTGGTTATAGTAAGCAATTGCACTCATCTCACATGCTAGTAAAGTAATGCTCAAAATTCTCCAAGCCAGGCTTCAGCAATACGTGAATGGTAAGCTTCCAGATGTTCAAGTTGGTTTTACAAAAGGCAGAGGAACCAGAGATCAAATTGCCACCATCTGCTGTATCGTCAAAAAAGCAAGAGAGTTCCAGAAAAGCATCTATTTATGCTTTATTGACTATGCCAAAGCCTTTGACTGTGTGGATCACAAGAAACTGTGGAAAATTCTGAAAGAGATGGAAATACAAGACCACCTGACCTGCCTCTTGAGAAACCTGTATGCAGGTCAGGAAACAACAGTTAGAACTGGACATGGACCAACAGACTGGTTCCAAATAGGAAAAGGAGTACGTCAAGGCTGTATATTGTCACCTTGCTTATTTAACTTCTATGCAGAGTATATCATGAGAAACACTGAACTGGAAGAAACACAAGCTGGAATCAGGATTGCTGGGAAAAATATCAGTAACCTCAGATAAGCAGATGACACTGCCCTTATGGCAGAAAGTGAAGAAGAACTAAAGAACTTCTTGATGAAAGTGAAAGAGGAGAGTGAAAAAGTTGGCTTAAAGCTCAACATTCAGAAAATGAAGATCATGGCATCTGGTCCCATCACTTCATGGGAAATAGATGGGGAAAGAGTGGAAACAGTGTCAGACTTTATTTTGGGGGGCTCCAATATCACCGCAGATGATGATTGCAGCCATGAAATTAAAAGACGCTTACTCCTTGGAAGGAAAGTTATGATCAATCTCGATAGCATATTCAAAAGCAGAGACATTACTTTGCCAACAAAGGTCCGTCTAGTGAAGGCTATGGTTTTTCCAGTGGTCATGTATGGATGTGAAAGTTGGACTGTGAAGAAAGCCGAGTGCTGAAGAATTGATGCTTTTGAACTGAGGTGTTAGAAAAGACTCTTGAGAGTCCCTTGGACTGCAAGGAGATCCAACCAGTCCATCCTAAAGCAGATCAGTCCTGGGTGTTCATTGGAGGGACTGATGCTGAAGCTGAAACTCCAATACTTTGGCCACCTCATGCGAAGAGTTGACTCATTGGAAAAGACCCTGATGCTGGGAGGGATTGAGGGCAGGAGGAGAAAGGGACAACAGAGGATGAGATGGCTGGATGGTATCACCGACTCGATGGATATGAGTTTGTGTGAACTCCGGGATTTGGTGATGGCCAGGGAGGCCTGTTGTGCTGCGATTCATGGGGTTGCAAAGAGTCAGACAAGACTGAGTGACTGAACTGAACTGAACTGATAGTAAACATACTTTTCTTATTTCTGCCTGTTTCAGTTAGATGTGTTCAGTCATAAATGATTTGGCTGAAGTTTCCTTCTCCCTTTATTGGTTAGGAGTTCACAGGTTGTTGATATGGTACAACTCCTCAATAAAAGTGCCAACAGTGAATTGGGCTCTTTAGATCTTTCTCTGCATACTCCTTAGTATGGTGGATTTCCTTTAAATTCACTATTTGTGGGTTTCAAGATGGCTCCTTCTCACAATCAAGGCAAAAAGATGAGGGGAAATTAGGGACACTCCAGTACCTCCTCCTATCAGGAAAGCAAAATAAGCCTTCCAGAATGCACAGGGGATTTCCAGTACAACTTTAGTGGGAGGACCTAATCCTATGATCACCTCTAACAGCAAAAGAAGCTGAGAAAATGAGTATATAACCAGGCATCTAGTTAACATCCCAGGAAGGACGCTGACATTTTGCTAGCAAGGAAGAAGGGAGGAACAGATAACAGGTAGACAACCAAGAGGATCTGCCACACTGACATACTAGGGGCTGTGTATAATGTTCCAGAAATCACTAGGCTCATTTGTGTCATATATAAATGGATAAACAACAGGGTTCTACCATTATAGCACAGAGAACTGTATCAACAACCTATGATAAACCATAATGGAAAAGAAATTTTAAAAAGAGTGTATATATATATATATATATATATATATGCATAACTGAATTACTTTGCTATTCAGCAGAAATTGACATAACGTTGTGAATAACTATACTTCAATTTAAAAGAGAAGAAATTATTAGAATGTGTACTGTAATTTCCTGATAGAGCATATTATCAGCCTAAGGAAGCTGGGTTCTATTCTTAGCTTGCTGAGGTCTTTTAAAATGAAGAAAGAATATTAAATGTTATCAAAACTCTTGTGGCATTTATTGAGAGAGTATGTATTTGTATTTTCAATTAATATGCTAATTCAGAGTAATAGGTTCCAGTTGTTGAATCATTCTTGCAACCCTGTAATAAACAATGCCTGGAATGTGATTTATTCTGTCAGCTATTGCTATTTTTAATTTGAAAACATTATTCTCATATTGTATTTGCATTAATGCTCACAAGTGAAATTGATCTATAGTTTTCTCTATGCTATTGCTGTCCAGTTATTTTCATGAGGATTCTGTAACCACATAGAATATATTAGTGGACTTCTTGTCTTTTTCTACTTGAACAGTTCAAGTAGAATTACCTATCCTTCCAGCTTAGGTAGGATTATTTTCAATAATGTAACCCTGTTGTTTTATTAAAGTGACAGTTGTGTAATTGTTTTCTGTTTTTCCTTGATTATTCATATCTTTAGATATTCTATCCTCATTGAAACAGTGGTTATTTTTCTAGTTTATTGAGTGATGTGTTTTACCTTCAGTTTTTCCCCCAATACATAGTTTTGTTAAAAACTTGACTGTTAAGCATTGCCTGGCACTTTGATTTTGCTAACATTTTCCTTCCTTCCCAAATAGACTGTCATTTCAATATTAATTTCTTCTTTTACTTGAGTGATTTAACAGAATTTTCAAGAAAATATTCATACAAAGAGCAGAGCATATTTCTTTTGTCTTTTGTTGTTGCCAGTACTCAGTGTCTGTTGTTTTGTGCTACCTAGCATTCAGCCACTCCTCTAATTTTGAGGTCAGCCTCTGTAGGATGAGTCTTAGTGGAGAATCCAGAGATGAAGGCAGCAGCAAGATTCCAGTGGCAGCAAGTATCAGAAGATCATGTACATGATGACACCTTGGCCGTTACTTCTGCCTGGCTTGGCCTTCCTTGCATCTCACCTTGTCTCCCCACCTGTAGTCAGTTCTATAGGCTCTCTACTATCCTTCCAATAAGTTTCTTTGATGCTTGAAAGAGTCATAGTAAGTTCTGTTGCTTACAATTAGAAGTACGTTTACTGGTAATTTATAATCTCCTACTTTAGACCTAGAAAATGTTGTTCAAGATTCTGCTTTATGGAAATTTATGGACTTTTTTCTTTGGGGCCTAATACACAAATTTTATTAATAGTCCATTTTTGCTCATTCCCAGTTTATTAGATACGTTTTATGTATCAAAGTTGTTTCTAACATATTTCAAGAACTTTTTTTCTCTTTGGCTCATTACCTTCTGAGATAAGTGGATTTAAGTCTCACATTGCTGTTACAATTCTGGTCAGGTCACGGACATTTCATTCGTGGACTCCCAAATGTTAGTATCTGTAGGCGTTTCTCTTGGGCCAGTTTTATTGGAGAAGAATCTTCCAACCCTTTGCCAAGAGAGATAAAAGGCTAGCTGCCAACAGGCGAGCTGAAGAGTATCAAAGAACAGCCAAGAATATCTTCACCAGATATGTATTTTCTCTTGAAATACACGCTTCTCAACTGCTTTTTATACACTGCCTAACCTCTGGCCTAAGACAAGGCATTCCACGGTTATTTCTATTCCCCATAGAAATAACCTCTTGTCATCTGAAGAGCTGGTAAAGGTGAGCAAGTAAGTGTTTGGGATAGCAGGAGAGGTGTGTGTGTGCTTGGTTGCTCAGTCATGTCTGACTCTTTCTGACCCCGTGGACCGTAGCCCACCAGGTTCCTCTGTCCATGGAATTCTCCCTGCAAGAATACTGGAGTGGGTTGCCATTCAGTTTACCTAATCCCTACACATACTTGCAACTCTAGTAGCCAAGGTGACCTACTGCCTTCCCAGGATTCTGTGATTCAGATGCCTTTGTTTTTCATTTGGTTTTCTTCTCCAAGCCTTAGGTGTCAGCTTTCTCCTCTATGCTGAAAATATTCTATTTATCCAGTTATTTCCTTTGTTCCAAATCTGCTAACATTTCTGGTCCACATTTTTCCCCCCTCAGTTCTTTTTCTTTGTGAAGATTATATATATATACACACTAGGAGCTTCCCTGCTGCCTCAGACAGTAAAGAACATGAAAGTGAAAGTCACTCAGCCGTGTCCAGCTCTTTGTGACCCCATGAACTATACAATCCATGGAATTCTCTAGGCCAGAATACTGGAGTGAATAGCCGTTCCCTTTTCCAGGGGACCTTCCTAACCCAGGGATCAAACCCAGGTCTCCTATATTGCAGGCAGATTCTTTACCAGCTGAGCCACCAGGGAAGCCCAGACAGTAAAGAATCTGCCTGCAATGTAGGAGGCCCAGGTTTGATCCCTGGGTCAGGAAGATCCCCTGGAGGAGGAAATGGCAACCCACTCCAGTATTCTCTCCTGGACAGTCCCATGGACAGAGGAGCCTGACAGGCTACAGTCCATGGTGTCACAAAGAGTTGGACACAACTGAGCAACTAACACTTTCATTTCATACGAACACACTAAGCCCCCTGTATATGAACGAGTTCCAAGAGCACATTCATAAGTCCAATTTATTAAGTCCAACGAAGTTAGCCAAGGCACCCAACTAACACAATCAGCTACATAGTACTGTAGTATAATAGTTTTATAATACTTTTACACAAATAATACATAAAAACAACATAAAAAGTAAAGACAACAGTTTTAATCTTACAGTATTTTACCTTGAAAAACACAGTAGTCCAGTAGAATGGCTGGCACACAGAGACTGGGATCAAGTGAACGGGCCAGAAGAGATATTGACTGGAGGAGAGAAAGGAGGGGGGAAATGGTAGAGCTGAAGGATTATCAGCAAAAGGAGACAGAAGGCAAGCTGCAGTTTCACTCATGCCCGACAGAAAGCCTTCTCTAATACTGTATCCTAGATGCCTCTCTTGTCTTACCTTAGTCTTAATTCTGTTTAAGGCATTCCCTTGTCTGCAGTGCACTCAAAGCATAGCACTCAACAGGAAGTCATACCATTACTGGAGTCATGAGACAGAATTTGGAGCTGCCAGAGTGGTTGGAAATTAATGGAGGAAGTCACAGAAGGGGAGCTACAAAATTTATGTATAGATTTCTCTCAAATTCTTTGCTGATCCCTGAGTAATGCATGCATGAGACTCTAGGGAGCCCAGAAAAGGCTCAACATCCCTCAGAGGGTGATGGGCGTGTGCTAAGTCACTTCAGTTGTGTCCAGCCGTTTGTGTCTATATGGACTGTAGCTTGCCAGGCTCCTCTGTCCATAGGAGAAAGATACCAGCATCCTAATTCTCTAAAATGTTCTGCAATGTCAAATCTAAAATAATTTATAACTCTTAGATAAAATAAAGTATTTTTACATTCATAAAAAGTTTTAAAATATGGCCTATAATAAAGAAAAATAATTAATAGAAACAAAACTACAAATATCCCCAACACCCCAAATTTAATTAACAAAGAAAGACTTTAAAATAACCATAATACATACTATGTTAAAGAATCTACAGAAAAACAGAGGGGAAAAAATCTACAGAAAAAAATAGATCTAATGGCAAAAGGGTAGGAAATTTCAAGAAAGATATATTTTTTAAAGTACTGAAGCCTTATTTCATATATTGAAGTTATAAATAAGAACCAAAGTGAAGTGAAGTGAAGTGAAGTCGCTCAGTCGTGTCCGACTTTTTGCGACCTCATAGACTGGGGCCTACCAGGCTCCTCTGTCCATGGGATTTTCTAGGCAATAGGACTGGAGTGGATTGCCATTTCCTTCTCCAGGGGATCTTCCCAACCCATGGCTCGAACCTGGTCTCCCACATTGTAGACAGACGCTTACCGTCTGAGCCAACAGGGAAGTCGGAAATCTTAAAACTAAAAAAATATAATTGCTGAAATCATTGTTGGATGGTAACATTAATAACAGCAAACTGGACACAACATAAGACTGGTAGACATGAAAACAAGTCAAGAGAAAATTTAAAAATTAAAGCACAATAATTTGTTTTTAAAGGATGAAGAGCATGTCAATGACAAGGGAACAGAGTTAACTGCTCTAATACATGTGGCACTGTAATCTCAGAAGGAGAGGGAAAGGCAATAGAGAAAAAAAAAATACTTGCAGAAATGCTAGCTGAAATTTTCCCAAAATTGATCAAAAGTGGTATCAAATAAACACGGGAAAATCAAGCAAGAGAAATACACAAAGCCATACATAGGTACATCACAGTCAAACTGCTGAAAAGCAAAAATAAAGGGAAAACCTTAAAAGAAGTCCAAAGAAGGAGGCACATTGCCTATAAAGAAACAAAGATAGCAATAAGCTGACTTCTCAGAAACTATGGAGGCCATAAAACAGAGGAATGATACTTTTTTTAATGTTGAAAGAAAGGAACCATCAACCTAGAATTTTATAATCAGGTGAAAATACCTTTAAAATATAGCAAAAACCTAGAATTTTATAATCAGGTGAAAATACCTTAAAAATATAGCAAAAGAAAAGTCATTTTCAGATAAACTGAAGCTTAAGAATTTGTCTTCTATAAATCTACACTGTAAAAAATGCTAAAGGAAGTTTTTCAGATGGAAATTTAAATCTACAAGATTCTTATGCATCCAGAGAGTGCAATGGAAGCTATGGTCTAGGAAAAAAAAAAAAGTTCTTTGTTGCACAATGAAATGGCAATAAAAATAGATACAGGTACCTTAAGCTAACTGTAGGAAGCATTAAAGATGTATGATCTATCAGAGATAAATGAGTTGAGATACTATTAAGATGCCTTAACAATTACAGGTTCTATGCCTGCATTGCAGCAGATTCTTTACCAGCTGAGCTACCAGAGAAGCTCACATATAGGTCCATGGTTATGATTAAATGCCTAAATTTTAATTAATATATATGGACTAAAAGCATGAAGATATGGTTCAAGGAGGAGAAACAAATGAACATTCTATTATTTTCAGTTTGTATCCATGGTGATTAAGGCCAGAAAAGGCAAGTGAAATTCTCTTTTTCCTCTGTGTTCCACCCTTCTGTCTCCATCTGTGTTTTTGGCATTTCCCCCCACCCCCCATTTTCCTAAACATCAGTTTTCTTATCTGTAAAATGAAAAATTTCCATTTAGGCAGTGACTCTTAAATCCTTCATATATTCATTTGATAATTTCATGAAACTGATAGGTAACTCTTCTCAACTGCATGAAGCTGGACAACCATTTTCCCTCTCACATTCTCTATTTTCCACAATGGCACTTTTCACAATCACGCTAACAATGACAGATAGTTTTAATCATTTAACCCTCTGGCTGATATGGAAACTTGATGTCTGATTGTTTTTAGAGATTTCATCCACTAGCCAGGCTTCTGATGTTTTTCCTTTCATACTCCTCTATACACGGGAGCTGGAGTCTCTCCTGCCCTCTCCAGCAAGTGAAAGACCAAACACACAAGAAGGTGAGGACTCCAGAGAAAGAGAAGTGGTTAAAGGACCAAATGACTGGGCAAAGGGAGAATTAGAACATGAGTAAGGACATCACTACTGGTAGATAAGTGTCCACAATGGACTCCCCACATGTTTCTGAGAGACTCCTTTCCTTTTTAGATAGGGAACAAACTGACTAATTTCTCCCCATTCTTTGGACTCTGTATGGATTGGACTGTATCATTTGATAATGAATGAAAGACTTAATCTTTAAGGGACTCTGTGTATGTGTGTGTGTGAGTGTGTGCATAGGAGAATGAGTGTGTGAGTGTGTATGTGAGAATGTATTTGAGTGTGTGTGTGAGACAGAGAGAGAAAGAGTGTGTGTGTGTGAGAGAACTGAACTTGCTTTTCTGCTCTACAGGATATTCCTAGATTTTTGTATGGATGAGGAAGGCTCAAAGAGAGCTCTCATGGGACTTCCCTGGTGGTCCAATGGTTATGTCTCCATGCTCCCAGTGCAGAGTGCCTGCAGTTGATCCCTGGTCAGGGAACTAGATCCTACATGCTGCAACTGTTTGTATGGTGCAACTAAAGATCCTGCATTCTGCTGCTAAGACCTGATGCAACCAAATATTTAAACGTACACACAAAAAGAACTTCTCAGGAGTCAAACCAACCAACCAGTTGTTTTGTATGGCTTTTCACCTCCTCCCCTACTTATAAAATTTTATATGTGATTATGTAAAGAGATCAAATTGCCAACATCTGCTGGATCATGGAAAAAGCAAGAGAGTTCCAGAAAAACATCTACTTCTGCTTTATTGACTATGCCAAAGCCTTTGACTGTGTGGATCACAAGAAACTGTGGAAAATTCTGAAAGAGATGGGAATACCAAACCACCTGACCTGCTTCTTGAGAAATCTGTATGCAGGTCAGGAAGCAACAGTTAGAACTGGACATGGAACACAGACTGGTTCCAAATAGGAAAAGGAATACGTCAAGGCTGTATGTTGTCACCCTGCTTATTTAACTTATATGCAGAGTACATCATGAGGAACGCTGGACTGGAAGAAGCAGAAGCTGGAATCAAGATTGCCAGGAGAAATATCAATAACCTCAGATATGCAGATGACACCACCCTTATGGCAGAAAGTGAAGAGGAGCTAAAAAGCCTCTTGATGAAAGTGAAAGAGGAGAGTGAAAAAGTTGGCTTAAAGCTCAACATTCAGAAAACGAAGATCATGGCATCGGGTCCCATCACTTCATGGGAAATAGATGGGGAAACAGTGTCAGACTTTATTTTTGGGGGCTTCAAAATCACTGCAGATGGTGATTGCAGCCATGAAATTAAAAGACGCTTACTCTTTGGAAGAAAAGTTATGACCAACCTAGATAGTATATTCAAAAGCAGAGACATTACTTTGCCGACTAAGGTCCATCTAGTCAAGGCTATGGTTTTTCCTGTGGTCATGTGAGAGTTGGACTGTGAAGAAGGCTGAGGGCTGAAGAATTGATGCTTTTGAACTGTGGTGTTGGAGAAGACTCTTGAGCGTCCCTTGGACTGCAAGGAGATCCAGCCAGTCCATTCTGAAGGAGATCAACCCTGGGATTTCCTTGGAAGGAATGATGCTAAAGCTGAAACTCCAGTACTTTGGCCACCTCATGCGAAGAGTTGACTCATTGGAAAAGACTCTGATGCTGGGAGGGATTGGGGGCAGGAGGAGAAGGGGACGACAGAATATGAGATGGCTGGATGGCATCACCGACTCGATGGACATGAGTCTGAGTGAACTCCGGGAGTTGGTGATGGACACGGAGTCCTGGCGTGCTGCGATTCATGGGGTCGCAAAGAGTCGGACAGGACTGAGCGACTGAATTGAACTGAACTGAATGTCTCTAGCATGGCTCCCAGGATGAGAACCTTTACAAAAGATAATAACTCAGTTCCTTCCTCTTCTAAAACTTGGTGCCTGTACTTATCTGTGCATATATCTTTATGAAGCAGAGAAGTTATGTTTTATGTTAGAGAAAAGAATCACACAGAGCAGCATAACTCTTCTCAGTCACACAGATCATCCATGAGGAATTATTCCTAGTGGTGGATCTCTCTTAGGCTTATTATTAAAGAACTGTGTTAACCTTCACTGTTTGAAATGACTCAGCCACTTTTGGATGAGAATGAAGAAATTCAATGGGGATCCATACTGAACAAATTTTACCTAGCTAGTGAGAATTCAACCAAAGAGATTAATGAATTCATTATTCAGTAAAAGTCCCAGATGACAGTCAAGGTTTTTTCCAAGTAGATCAACAACCCCAGTCACCAGAGCCCTCACCAGAGTGCACAGCTTTTCTCCCTACATGACCCTGCACATTCAGTCAACGCCCATGTGTTCCAAGGTCAATAGTCTCCTCATGAATTCGTTCGGCTTCATTCTGAAGGATTTCTAATGCAACAAAAGTTAATCCACTGCAAAGATGAAAGAGCTGCTTAACAGCTGTGATAAAGGAAATTAAAACAATTTGACATGCTTTCTTCCATTGGGAATTAAACTATTTTCACTAAGACCCACACATACCAGTGCCCTGATAGAGCTGACAACAAACAAATTGAAATGAATGATGACAAAGCAAATCCACTCTTACATTTGGAACTTATAAAAAAGTTAAAATACTTGCAGAAAGAAGCTAATTTTCATTTTTAAAAGGCTTACTTCTCTTTTGAAGGAAATCTATCAGTCTAAAATGTCTAGACAACTCCTCAATAGATTTTTTCTTTTTTTGGCATAGAAACATGATAATTTTATAAAGTCAATAATGTCAATCTGTATAAGTTTACTGGAAATATTTCATAAAATATAATAAAACATCAAAAAAAACAGTTATGAAATAACAGATTAGTCACTGTAGCTCATTGAATTAGGTGTAAGTATCAAGCAGAGTTGGTCTTCCCAGGTGGTGCTAGTGGTTAAAAAAAAAAAAAAAAGAAAGAAAAAAATACCTTCCTGTCAATGTAGGAGATGTAAGAGATACGGGTTTGATCCCTGGGTTGCAGGGATTGATCCCTGGAGAAGGAAACAGCTACCCACTCCAGTAATCTTACCTGGAGAATCCCATGGACAGAGAAGCCTGGCAGGCTATGGTCCATAGGGTCACAAAGAGCCTGACATGACTGAAGCAACTTAGCATGCACATCGGGCAGCATTATGGTTCATCAAAAATGATAGTTGAAGACAGTTTGATAAAGGGACCATTTGCAATATATATCTAGTTAAAGTTCTCCTGGGAAATAGAGCTAATAGTGTATATATAACTATATATATATATAAAGAGATTTATTATAAGTAATTGGCTCATGTGATTATGGAGGCTGAGAAGTCTCAAGACATGGAATAGGCAAGCTAGAGAACCAGAAAAGCCAATGAGTGGCTCCAATCCTAGTCCAAAGTCTGGATAACCCAGAGGACCAACAGTTATAAGTTCCAGATTGAAATCCAGATGGAACTCAAGGAAAGCTAATGGTATAATACCAATCTGAGGGTCACAGAGGACTGATGTTCCAGCTCAGTAGTCATGCAGGAGGAGTTCTCACTTACTCAACCACTTTGGTCTATTCAGGTCTTCAACTGATTGGATGGGGCCCACCCACAAAGCAGGAGGGAAATCTGCTTAACTCAGTCTATTGATACAAACATTAGCTGCATCCAGAAAATCCTTCACAGGCACACTCAGAATAATGTTTGACCAAATTTCTGGGCACTCCATAGTCGTCAAGTTGACACAAAAAAATTTTTTAGGATTGACTGACTCATTTATTTTTTATTGTGATAAAACTATGTAACATAAAATTTATCATTTAACCACTTTGAATCTGGACTTTTTATTTTACTTTAAAAATTATCATTCAGCAAAGCTGATTTTTTGTATGCATTTGTATGAGTTCTTACACACACATCAGTGACAGATTTTATTTTCTTGGGCTTCAAAATCACTGCAGACTGTGACTGCAGCCATGAAATTAAAAGATGCTTGCTCCTTGGAAGAAAAGCTATGACAAATCTAGACAGCATATTAAAAAGTAGAGACATCACTTTGCCAACATAAGTACATAGTCATCTAGATGTGAGAATTGAACCATAAAAAAGACTGAGTGCTGAAAAATTGATGCTTTTGAACTGTGATGCTGGAGAAGACTCTTGAGAGTCCCTTGGACTTCAGGGAGATCAAACTAGTCAATCCTAAAAGCAATCAACCCTGAATATCCAATGAAAGGACTTATTCTGAAGCTCCAGTACTTTGGCCACCTGTTACAAAGAGCCAACTCACTGGAAAGACCCTAATGCTGGGAAAGATTTGAGGGCAAGAGGAGAAGGGAGCAACAGAGGATAAGATGGTTGGATGGCATCACTGACTCAATGGACATGAGCTTGAGCAAACTCTGGGAGACAGTGAAGGACAGGGAAGCATGGTGTGCTGCAGTTAATGGGATCACAAAGAGTTGGACACAACTTAGTAACTGAACAACAACACACACACAGATTCACAAAACTACCACCACAATGAAGATACAGAATAGTTCCCTTTCCTCTGAAAACTCCCTTGTACTATTCCTTTCAAGTTAAACCCTCTACTCACTTCTAACCTGTGTAAACCACTGATCAATTTTTTATCACTATAGTTTTCTTTTCCAGAATGAAGTTGACATAAAAATTAATCATTATAAAAGAAACTGCCTGAGTTTAAGAAAGCCAAGTGCTTTGGGCTAGAAATAGAATCCATATTCTGGGTTAACAAGAGCCAAGAGGCTTAAAATTCTCCAAGCCAGGCTTCAGCAATATGTGAACCATGAACTTCCTGATGTTCAAATTGGTTTTAGAAAAGGTAGAAGAACCAGAGATCAAATGGCCAACATCTGCTGGATAATTGAAAAAGCAAGAGAGTTCCAGAAAAACATCTATTTCTGCTTTATTGACTATGCCAACCCCTGTTTCCACTGTGTGGATCACAAGAAACTGTGGAAAATTCTGAAAGAGATGGGAATACCAGACCACCTGACCTGCCTCTTGAGAAACCTATATGCACATCAGGAAGCAACAGTCAGAACTGTATGTGGAACAACAGACTGGTTCCAAATAGGAAAAGGAGTGCATAAGGCTGTATATTGTCACCCTGCTTATTTAACTTCTATGCAGAATACATCATGAGAAACGCTGGGCTGAAAGAAGCACAAGCTGGAATCAAGATTGCCAGGAGAAATATCAATAACCTCAGATAAGCAGATGACACCACCCTTATGGCAGAAAGTGAAGAAGAACTAAAGGATCTCTTGATGAAAGTGAAAGAGGAGAGTGAAAATTTGGCTTAAAGCTCAGCATTCAGAAAACTAAGATCATGGCATCTGGTCCCATCACTTCATGGGAAATAAATGGGGAAACCGTGGAAACAGTGGCTGACTTTATTTTTCTGGGCTCCAAAACTCACTGCAGATGGTGACTGAAGCCATGAAATTAAAAGACACTTACTCCTTAGAAGAAAGTTATGACCAAACTAGACAGCATATTAAAAAAACAGAGACATTACTTTGCCAACAAATGTCCATCTAGTCAAGGCTATGGTTTTTCCAGTGGTCATGTATGGATGTGAAAGTTGGACTATAAAGAAAGCTGAGCACCGAAGAATTGATGCTTTTGAACTGTGGTGTTGGAGAAGACTTTTGAGCGTCCCTTGGATTGCAAGGAGATCCAACCAGTCCATCCTAAAGATCAGTCCTTGGTGTTCATTGGATGGACTGATGTTGAAGCTGAAACTCCAATACTTTGGCCACTTGATGTGAAGAGCTGACTCATTGGAAAAGACCCTGATGCTGGGAAAAATTGAGGGCAGGAGGAGAAGGGGATGGCAGAGGATGAGATGGTTGGATGACGTCACCCACTCGATGGACATGGGTTTGGGTGGACTCTGGAAGTTGGTGATGGATAGGGAAGCCTGGCGTACTGCGGTTCATGGAGTCGCAAGGAGTGGACACGACTGAGCGACTGAACTGCACTGAAGAGGCATTACAACACCTAGGCCTGGAGGAGAACCTCCTTAGCACATCCCAGAGAGAGCCCCGGTTGCCCAAGGATTGATACCTTTGGCAGGGAAGTAGCAATGAAATAAATACCCTAAAGGTTAGCTAATCCTATCATAGATCAGGATAGAAAAAAAGAAGACATTAAACATGGATAAGCAAAAGAAAAATGTCTAGTATAGCCTTACCTTTGAACTCAGGGAAAAAATGAAAGTTATAAAAGCTATACCCATGAATGCATGCCTGAATCCACTTGATACCTTGCTTGGTCTGTGAGTTATAACAATGCAGCTGCTATAAAACAAAATATAGATTCTGAGGCCTCACTCACGCCAGTCAAACAAGAACCTCTGAGACTTGATGTTAGGCATGAGTATATTAAATATATATGTATATATTTTTAATTTTGTTAATTTATTTATTCAGACATGCTGGGTCTTTGTTGCTGTGGAAGTCTTTTTCTAGTTGCAATAAGTGGGCTTCTCATTGTGGTGGCTTCTCTTGTTGTGGACCATGGGCTCTAGGTGCTTGGGCTTCAGTAGTTGTGGCTGGTGGGCCTAGAGTGCAGGTCAGTAGTTGTGGCTCAGGGGCTTAGTTGTCCCACGGCATGTGGAATCCCTCCAGACCAGGGATCAAACCCACATCCTCTGTATTGGCAGGTGAATTTTTAACTACTGAACCACCAGGGAAGTCCCATGGGTATATTTTTAAGTTTCTACAGGTGATTCTTTTCCACACCTCCAATGTAGGACACTATTTTGAACAATGCTTATACATCTTTCATCTATTTATTTTGAAATTACAACCCTATTTTCAAAATAAGCTAGAAGAATTATTTTTTCAAAGATAAAGTGTTTCTATGATGCTAAAATCCCAGGTGGCTATATTGAGTATTGAAGTGTTATACGGTAAATATATATGGATCTAGCTATAAAATAGATCTTAATGGCCCAGATAACCAGGATGATGTGATCACTCACCTAGAGCCAGACATCCTGGAGTGTGAAGTCAAATGGGCCTTAGGAAACACCACTACGAACAAAGCCAGTGGAAGTGATGGAATTCTAGCTGAGCTATTTCAAATCCTAAAAGATGCTGCTGCTAAAGTACTGCACTCAATATGCCAGCAAATTTGGAAAACTCAGCAGTGGCCACAGGACTAGAAAAAGTCAGTTTTCATTCTAATACCAAAAAAGGACAATGCCAAAGAATGTTCAGACTACCGCCCAATTGTACTCATTTCACTTGCTAGCAAAGTAGTGCTCAAAATCATCCAAGCTAGGTTTCAACACTATGTGAACTAAGCCATTCCAGATGTACAAGCTGGATTTAGAAAAAGCAGGGAAACCAGAAATCAAAGTGCCAAACTCTGTTGGATTATAGAAAAAGCAAGAAAATTCCAGGAAAACATCTACTTCTGCTTTATTGACTAGGCTTAAGCCTTTGTGTGTATCACAACAAACTGTGGAAATTTCTTAAAGAGATGGAAATACCAGACCACCTTATCTGCCTCCTGAGAAACCTGTATGCCGGTCAAGAAGCAATATTAAGAATTGAACATGAAACAACAGACAGGTTCAAAATTGGGAAAGGAGTGCATTAAGGCTGTATATTGTCACCCTGTTTATTTAACTTATATGCAGAGTAAATCATGCAAAATGCCAGGCTGGATGAAACACAAGCTGAAATCAAGATTGCCAGGAGAAATATCAATAATGAATATGCAGATGACACCACCCTTATGGCAGAAAGCGAAGAGAAATTAAAGAGCCTCTTGATGAAGGTGAAAGAGGAGAGTGAAAAAGCTGGCTTAAAACTCAGCATTCAAACAATTAAGATCATGGCATTCAGTCCCATCACTTCATGGCAAATAGATGGGGAAACAACAGAAACAGTGAGAGACTTTATGTTCTTGGGCTCCAAAATCACTGTATATGGTGACTGCAGCCATGAAATTAAGACACTTGCTCCTTGGAAGAGAAGCAGTGACATACCTGTATTAAAAAGCAGAGATATTACTTTGCCGACAAAGGTTCATGTAGTCAAAGCTATAGTTTTTCCAGTAGTCATGTACAGATGTGACCACAAAGAAGGCTGAGTGCCAAAGAGTTGATACTTTTGAATTGCTAGAGAAGACTCTTGAGAGTCTTGGGCAGCAAGGAAATCAAGCCAGTCAATCCTAAACAAAGGAAATCAACCTTGAATATTCATTGGAAGGACTGATGCTGAAGCTGAAGCTCCAATACTTTGCCACCTGATGGGAAGAGCCAACTCATTGGAAAAGACCCTGATGCTGGAAAAGATAGAAGGCAGGAGGAGAAGGGAATTACAGAGGACAAGATAGTTGGATGCCATGACTGACTAATTGGACCCAAGTATGAACAAGCTTCAGGAGATGGTGAAGGATAGGGAAGCCTGGCACACTGCAGTCCATGGGGTCTCAAAAAGTCAGACACAACTGAGCAACTGAACAGCAACCTATCAGTCTAAAACACATGGCGGTAGAAATAGCATATCTACATAATTTCCCCATGAGAGCAATGCTTCCAGAACAACAGGGAAAAGCTCCCCAAAATTAGGAAACCAGGGTCAAAAATCGATGGTCACAGTCAGGGAAAATTTCTCAATCTCATCACTTACCCTGGAGCATTTTATCCTGAAATGACATCTCCTGTTAATTCTTTCCACGATCCTATTTTCTTTATTAAATCTTTTTGAAAGCTGAAATTTCATCTTAAACTTCTAAGAAGTGAAATATTTTGAGGACATGCTCTTCACACACAAAGAGAGTCATAATGGGAGGATAAATATGAGTACATTTAGTAAACAGCCACACAGGTAGGTGTTTTATATGTACTTCCTATTAAATATTTGCAAGTATTCTCTACTATAAGCATCATTTATGGAATTTTTAAAATGATAAATTTGTGAGTCATAGAGATTAATGAATTTGCCTGAGGTCACATGGTTATTTAGTGGCCACACCAGGGTTTTAATTACTTTAGAAACTGTAGTCTTTTGGCTGTCTTATTCTTGTTGTTCAGCTGCTAAAGTGTGTCTGACTCTGCACCCCCATGGACTGTAGCCCACCAGGCTCTTCTGTCATGGGATTCTCCAGGCAAGAATACTGGAGTGGACTGTCATTTCCTCTTCCAGGGGATTTTCCAAACCCAAGGATGGAACCCACGTCTCTTCTGTCTCCTGCATTGGCAGGTGGGTTTTTTACCACTAGCACAACGTGGGAAGCCCAATATATGCTGTATTGGAGTAAAATTGTTATACAGAGCTGTGTTAGTTTCTGCTGTACAACAAAGTGCATCTGCCTTGTTCACATATATCCCCTTCCATGTTGGACCTCACTCCTATCAACCCCTTCTCATCCATCTAGGTCATCACAGAGCACCAAGCTGAGCTCCCTGTGCTATACAGCAGCCTCCCACTAGCTATTTATTTAACGCATGGAGTGTATAGATGTCAATTCTAATCTCCCAATTCATCCCACCCTCCCCTTCATGGCTAGGTCCACATGTCCATTTTCTATGTCTCTGTCTTTGTTCCTGCTTTGCAGATAGGTTCATCTGTACCATTTTTCTAGACTTCACCTATATACGTTGATATATGATATTTGTTCTCCTCTTTCTGACTTACTTCAATCCGTATGACAGATGCTAGGTCCATCTACATCTACAAATTTAGCATTAAGCTCACAGTCAACAGCACTGCAATTAACTGCCTAGAGAAGTTTATCTAACTCTCATTTTCTCCACAAGGCATATCACAGTCTTCTTGCACTTTGCAGCCCTAAGCAGCCCTATGTTTGGGATCTTTGTAAGCAGAGAAATCACCAACAAAAAAGCAAAATGTAAAAAAAATGTGAGACTAAACACACCATGAAAGGACACTCTTTTCTAGTATGAGAAGTGAAACAAGAAAGCAGAGAGTTACTTTGTCTGTCTTAGCTGAGAACTTGGATATCATGAGGAACTGAAATTGTTTGCAACTTTGTGTGTGTCTGCAAATGACTGCAAAGGTGCCACAGCATTGATTTGGGGGTTACAAATAAATTTTAGCAATTAGGCAAATTCACAAATACAGCATCCATGAATCATGAGGATTAACCATTTGAGAATGTATGAAACCTAAATAACAATCAAAGATATGATAGAGTGAAACTTTTTCAAGCAAAACCCTACTGTATGAAATCAAGAAAACTCATCACATCCCAGGTGAAAGAAGAGGCTGACTATGTAATACATTCTGGCAAAATATCAGAGCTACAGTCACAGAAGGAGCATTCAAAATAAAAAGAGATTAGCCTAAATAAGGAAAAATACTCCCCAAAGAATAATGGGTAAAGTACATAAACAGAATGTTCACATGAAGAAAAGTAGGTAGCCAATAACCATAAAGTGACTGAAACTCAATAATAACAAGGGAATGAAATCACTCACAAAATCATCTTTTTTATGTCAATATCAAGTGTTAGCAAAGATGGAGAAATAAACATTCCAATCATTTTTTGGTTGGATTGTCAATAAGGACAATAGTTTTGTGGGCAGTTTGAGAGTATGAATCAAAAACCAAAAACTTTTTGAGCTAACAGCATTTCTTATAAACCCTTACCATGAATGAGCATAAATCTATAAATACATTCATCAAACCACTATTTAAAATGAAAAATTGGAAATTCTGTAAATACCCAATGCTGAATTAGAATATGAAATAGAATTAGAAATAGAACCATAAGATAGACTATTACACAACCATGAAAATAGATGGTACAGCATTCAAATTATAAATATATCTTAAATGCAAATGTACTGAAATTATACACATATGTATATGGTCAAATGTACATATAATCAATGCTTCATCTAGTGGATGTATATCAAAAATACACATATCAAAATGCTAACAGTGGTTACTTCTAAAATTTAAGTAATTAATGATTTTATATTTTTACTAATATTTTACTTTGTTTTCCAGATGTTCTAAAGTGAATATCAATTACTTTTAAATCAAGAGGAGATGTGTTTAAAAACAAGATCAAAAAATTAAAAATAAAAAAATAAAAACAAGATTAGTCATAATGAAAATAATTTTAATTTTTAAAGAAAAATTTGAGCTGATGCAAAGATCTTCAAAGTTAAGCCTTCTACATAAGATTATCAGTTTTGTTTTTATTTATTCCTTCAACTTCCCTGTGTTCTCTGAAAAATAAAACCAAGCACTACTCTTCCAAGACAATGTTCAAATATTAACCCATTCTCAAAGTATTCAGGTTTGCCTGTGTTCCACAGAAAATGATCCTACCAGAGTTACTAATATGTTGATACCTGTTTAAGTTTCCTTCCATTTTTAACTGATTTAAGATTCCAAATAAATGAATCATTGGCATAATAAAATTGACTTGGAATTATCCACAGCCTTGGCATCCACAAACATTGTCAAATGCAAAATTCTAATTAGAAAAGATACATGCACCCCAATGTTCATGGCAGTGCTATTTACAACACCCAAAACATGGAAACAATCTAAATGTCCATCAAAAAATGAATGGAATTCTACTCAGCCATGAAAAAGAATGAAATAATGCCAGTTGCAGAAACACTGATGGACCTAGAGGTTATCATATTAAGCAAAGTAAGTCAGAAAGAGAAAGACAAATACCATATGATATCACTTACATCTGGAATCTAAAATATAACACAAATAAACCTATCTATGAAATAAAAACAGACTTATAGAGAACAGGCTGGTGGTTGCCAAGTGAGAGCTTGGGAGAGGGAAGAACTGGGAGTTTGGTATTAGCAGATGCAAACTATTATATGTTGTTTAGTTGCTAAGTTATGTCTGACTCTTTGCAACCCCATAGATTGCAGCCCGCCAGGCTCCTCTGTCCACGGGATTTCCCATGGAAAAGAATACTAAAGTGGGTTGCCATTTCCTTCTCCAAAACTATTATATACAGGATGGATAAATAATAAGGTCTTACTGTATAGTACAGGGAACCATATTCAATATCTTGTTATAAATCATAATGGAAAATAATATGAAAAGAATATATATGTATAACTGAGTCAATTTAATGTACAGCAGAAATTAAGCACAACATTATAAATCAACTATACCTCAGTAAAACATTTAGAACATTTTCAAATCCAAATTGAGTACCTTACCCACAAGTCTGTGTGGGGCTCAGGGCAGGAAGGTGTATCCTTGGGGATAAGTGGGAAGGATTTAGCATTAGAGAAAGGAGGGCATGCAGTGTTCTTGGTAGGAAGAATAGATTCATGTTCATTGGATTTAAATACACACACACAGGCACCCTGTTGTATGCAACTGATCGAGAAAATGAGTAATAGGTGATTATCCCTTGAAAGAGAGTGGCTTTAAAAAAAATATTGGGTAGAATCCTGATCTGCAGCCATAGGCAACAAGGGTGTGTGTGTGCATGTATGCGTGTGTGTATTAAAGGTTGAATTTTCCTATGGTGGAGCAACATAGACTCTGAGAGTGTGGCTGGGCACTGGTCCCTAGGAAGTCACAAAGAGGTGAAAAGCTGCTCTGTTTCTGCTGGAAGAGCAAAGAAGGAAGGGGCTAATAGCCAGGGAAAAAGGCCAGACCGTGGATATTCAACCCAAAGAAAGCACAAACACATGTCACCCTGAAAATAGCACTGGCTGGACAAATGATGGACTGGAGGAGCCTGTTGAGAAAGAGATCACTGAGAACATTTTCATTCTCTTCAACCAGCTGACATCTGCCACTATTGTAAAAACCATAACAAAGGGAGAAAGGCTTACTCACTGTGGGAGGGAGCCTGTGTGAAGAAGGTCACCCACATGAAAGATGTGCTACTGAGCAGATGTCCCTGTATCATCTCCTAGGGCAATAAAGTTCTGGTCACTAATTCATGACATAGAAGCTTAATCATCCCTCCCTTCTGGTGTAGGAGGTCACGAGGTCTGGTCCAAGAGGCCTGATGATTTGTCCTCCTTGTAACAGTTTTCTGTGCCCATTTTATTCAGCACAGTGTTGGGATTCTTCTATCCACCTACTGTTCTGCAGGCTCATTATTTGAGACACAGAAACCTTGAGAAGCCATGGACTCAGCTAGAAAAGAGGCTAGCTGAGACTCTAGAAAAGATTCTAGCTAGAAAACTTGTATGACAAGTTAGGCTCAAGTCCCAAAGAAGATACTCTGGATCAGATAGTTCCTGACAAGCATTATCAATAATCTCTAATGTAAGGAGAAAGGAGATGTACAATTTATCAATAAATTGTGGGTGAAAAGTTATGACCAACCTAGACAGCATATTTAAAAGCAGAGACATTACTTTGCCAACAAAGGTCCGTCTAGTCAAGGCTATGATTTTTCCTCTGGTCATGTATGGATGTGAGAGTTGGACTGTGAAGAAAGCTGAGCACTGAAGAATTGATGCTTTTGAAATGTGGTGTTGGAGAAGACCCTTGAGAGTCCCTTGGACTGTAAGGAGATCCAACCAGTCCATTCTGAAGGAGATCAGCCCTGGAATTTCTTTGGAGGAAATGATGCTGAAGCTGAAACTTCAGTACTTTGGGCACCTCATGTGAAGAGTTGACTCACTGGAAAAGACTCTGATGCTGAGAGGGATTGGGGACAGGAGGAGAAGGGGACAACAGAGGATGAGATGGCTGGATGGCATCACTGACTCGATGGATGTGAGTCTGAGTGAACTCTGGGAGTTGGTGATGGACAGGGAGGCCTGGCATGCTGAGATTCATGGGGTCGCAAAGAGTCGGAAACGACTGAGCGACTGAACTGAACTGAACTGAAAGTGCTTATCAGGACTTATAGGGTATATTTCACCCTGAATGAAAATTCATCTCTAGAACAATAGAGGATGAGAGATTTAAAAATGCAAAATTTCTAGCTCACTCTAAGTTGTAAGCCTGTTCTTTTTTCATTCATTCTTAAAGCAGTTTTCTCATCAAATCAAATTTTCACTTGGGGAGAGAATAAAGCATGTAGGGAAATATTCCTATTTAGGGAGAAGAATTCATTTTGAGCAATCAAAGAGCCTTACAAAGATAAATAATGCATTCATCAGCAAGAGATAAGCACATCACTGGGAACCAAGCAGAACTCGTCATTCACTTGGGTTTATTCAGAGCATCGGTTATGCCCAGGTGACCCAGAGTGTCATCTGAATATGTGTCATATCCATTATGGAATCAGGCAGGGAGGTTTCATTTCTTCTCTAATTCACTCTTCTAGTAGTTATGCTAATAAGTTGCAATGTAGCCTTCCATGATTTTTTGTTATATTTATAGGCATTATGTTCTCACAAGGGATGTTACACTAAGCAGTTCATGTTTAAATCTATTAAAAAACATTTTGCATTTTTCATAGACACACTTAAGGGGGTTGTCATTCTCAATATTACTTCTAATTGCTAAGTTAATTATTTTTCAATCACATGCCTGCTTTTACTGCCCTGAAGCTTTAGAAATTATCATAAATTAAGCAGCTTTCATAATTTTTTTCCCAATTAAACTTCGGGGAAAACAAATGTCTTCAAATTCTTACCTTACCCTTAACTTCATCTGGGTAGTCATCACTCTCATGACTAATTCACAACAATAAATTCCTCTCCAATTTAGTCTTTCTCTTTCCCACCAAGTGTAATCATGACTGCCCTGAAGAGGGTCACCATGACAAAAGCATGAGTTGTGTCTGTGTGTTGAAGAAGCGCAGGGGTAAATATCTTCATGAGTTTACATGGCTGTTTCACAAATAATCCTGATTCAATGGACAACATACTCTCCCAAATTGAAATTTTGAAATATGTAGGGAAGTAGGAATTGGGAAGGGAGTATCAGAAACCAGGGAAAGACTGCACCCTTACTCTTTCTCTCTCTCTCTCTCTCATTCTATAATTATGTTCATGGTAATTTCTTTAAAAATTTTTTTATTTGTGTGGATTTCTAAACAGGAGCCTGGAGCAAGCATTTCCAGAATAAAATTCAAACTCTTCCTCTCAATATCTACTAAGTTCCACCACCTTTTGTTTTTAAAATATAATTCTATAAGTAGCAGGGGGAAATCAATTTTTTAACCATCATTCACAATCTAATCTTTCCAACTATCATTTTAACTTTTTATATTTTTTTTTTACCATATTTGTACCAATGTATGCCACACATAGAGATATTCTACAAGTAAAGTAAATGATACCTACACTGTTATATACCTATGGGGAAACAGTGGAAACAGTGTCAGACTTTATTTTGGGGGGCTCCAAAATCACTGCAGATGGTAATTGCAGCCATGAAATTAAAAGACGCTTACTCCTTGGAAGAAAAGTTATGACCAACCTAGATAGCATATTCAAAAGCAGAGACATTACTTTGCCGACTAAGTCTGTCTAGTCAAGGATATGGTTTTTCCAGTAGTCATGTATGGATGCGAGAGTTGGACTGTAAAGAAGGCTGAGCGTGGAAGAATTGATGCGTTTGAGCTGTGGTATTGGAGAAGACTCTAGAGGGTCCGTTGGACTGCAAGGAGATCCAACCAGTCTTCTGAAGGAGATCAACCCTGGGATTTCTTTGGAAGGAATGATGCTAAAGCTGAAACTCCAGTACTTTGGCCACCTCATGCGAAGAGTTGACTCATTGGAAAAGACTCTGATGCTGGGAGGGATTGGGGGCAGGAGGAGAAGGGGACGACAGAATATGAGATGGCTGGATGGCATCACTGACTCAATGGACGCGAATCTGAGTGAACTCCGGGAGATGGTGATGGACAGGGAGGCCTGGCGTGCTGCGATTCATGGGGTCACAAAGAGTCGGACACGACTGAGCGACTGAACTGAACTGAATGTATATGCACATATAATATGTATATTATGAAGATGTCTGCATGCATGCTAAGTCACTTTAGTTGTGTCCAACTCTTTGTGACCCCATGGACCATACCCAGCCAGGCTACTCTGCCCATGGGATTCTCCATGCAAGAATACTGGAGTGATTTGCCATTTCTTCCTCCAGGGCATCTTCCTGATCTAGGAATCGAACCCACATCTCTCATATCTCCTGCATTGAAAGGTGGGTTCTTTACCACTGGAGACACCTGGGAAGTCCAATTATGGATGTGTATATATATATATATATATAATTCATATTTCTTGATTATTGGAAACATGAACACTACCCATGTGTTCATTTAGAATTTGATAGATAGCTATTTACTTATCAATTATTTCTCTCATTACTGTGACCACAATTGCCATTCATTTTGGCCTAATCAGCTGAACTTTCTTCTTTTTTGTTCAAATTTCCTTTTTAAATTCTAAATAAAAGCCACACTTTGTGCTGAACAGTGGAATATAAAAGAATCAGATGTACAATGATTTTAGATATCTACTATTTAGGGAAAAAAGTTTACAAAATATATAGAACTTTACAGGAATAGACAGTAAACATAAACATTAGGAGATCATTACTTCTTAATTTAATGGAAGGAGTTAGACATCAACACCCCTTCTCAGTTTCATAAGAGATTTAGCTAATAGAGGTGGGATGGTCAGCCATACTTTCTAAACTTCAATTACTTCCCTAAAGAAAAAAAAATTGAATAATAATATCCACCCAACCTGCTTCAATAAAATATCAGGAACCCTTTAGCCTGAAAAGCACTGTGAAGCGATAAAGCCTTTGGAATGCAAGATGCCATGGTCATTGTCAGTGTGAATGTCTTACACTCCTCCCCAGAGAGAAGTTTCTTCTCCAGGTGAGCTGTTTCTGCCATGCCCTCACATTCCATTAAGATGTTAATGCATATATGTGGAATCAAGAAAAATGGCACAGATGGTCCTATTTGCAAAGCAGAATAGAGACATAGACATATAGAACAAATGTATGGACACCAAGAGGGGAGGGAGTGGGAGGAATTGGAAGACTGGGATTGACACATATACACTATTGATATATATAAAATAAATCGCTAATGAGAACCTACTGTATAGGACAAGGAGCTCTGCTTAATGCACTGTGGTGACCTGAATGGAAAGGAAGTCCCAACGGGATGGGATATACATATATGTTGGAGAAGACTCTTGAGAGTCCCTTGGACTGCAAGGAGATCCAACCAGTCCATTCTGAAGGAGATCAACCCTGGGATTTCCTTGGAAGGAATGATGCTAAAGCTGAAACTCCAGTGCTTTGGCCACCTCATGCGAAGAGTTGACTCATTGGAAAAGACTCTGATGCTGGGAGGGATTGGGGACAGGAGGAGAAGGGGACAACAGAGGATGAGATAGCTGGATGGCACCACTGACTCAATGGACGTGAGTCTGAGTGAACTCTGGGAGATGGTGATGGACAGAGAGGCCTGGCGTGCTGCGATTCATGGGGTCGCAAAGAGTCGGACACGACTGAGCAACTGAACTGAACTGAACTGAACAGCCAATTCATTTTGTCGTATAGTAGAAATAACACAACATTGTAAAGCAACTATCCTCCAATAAAATTAATTTAAAAAAGACATATCTCTTACCTCAAGACCCAGCTGACAATTCAAACTCTACCAGACAGGCTTTTACAATGAATTCTACTCTACATTCTGTAACTTCAAATGATACATTCTCAGTGCATTTGTGGCTGAGGAAGAAACTTGATGAAAAAGGGCTAAATTCTCATCTTCTATAGTTAAAAGCCAAAATATTCAGTTCAATGTCTAAAACTATAGAGCAACAATAAAAATCAAGAATTAACTTTATTAACATGTTATTCAAGACATGCTAATACCAAGTGTAAAAGCTAAAAGAATTAAAAGCTGTTGCCTATAAATGGTGGGCAATGATACAAAGTAAGTTAGAGAAACTTTTTCTTACACTAATTTTTGTAGAATGATTTGACTCCTTAACATATATGCATATATAAGATTTATTAATTTTTTAAAATTAATTTTATCAGTATGGTTGCTTTACAATGCTAGCTTCCACTGTACAGCAAAGTGAATTGGCCATACATATACATATATCCCCCCTCTTTTGGACTTTCTTCCCATTCAGGTCACCATAGAACATTAAGTAGAGTTCCCTATGCTATGCACTATGTTTTCATTAGTTTCTTATTTTATATATAGTATCAAAAGTGTGTACATATTGATCCCAATCTCCCAATTCCTCCCACTCCCCCTTTCCACCTTGGTATCCATACATTTGTTCTCCAAATTTTATAAAAATACAAACTTCTAAAAACTTTTAAATTGGAAAAAAAAATTATAAAATGTCTTGCACAGTTACCTGGCTTAGTAAAGTAAGTAAAGTCATATGTTTAATCAAAAATGTATCATCTGTTTCAAATGAGAGATAGTGCTGCTTAAAAAATAAAATGAAACAAAACAGAAGTCTGATTTATAAGTGTTCTCATTAAATGATGATCAATTTGACCTTCTCAATCATGGCTTACATTCCTACACACTAATAATGAGAAAATAGAAAGAGAAATTAAGGAAACAATCCCATTCACCATTGCAATGAAAAGAATAAAATACTTAGGAATATATCTACCTAAAGAATCTAAAGACCTATATATAGAAAATTATAAAACACTGGTGAAAGAAATCAAAGAGGACACTAATAGATGGAGACATATACCATGTTCATGGATTGGAAGAATCAATATAGTGAAAATGAGTATACTACCCCCAAGCAGTCTATAGATTCAATGCAATCCCTATCAAGTTACCAGCGGTATTTTTCACAGAGCTAAAACAAATAATTTCACAATTTGTATGGAAATACAAAAAAAAAAAACTCGAATAGCCAAAGCAATCTTGAGAAAGAAGAATGGAACTGGAGGAATCGACCTGCCTGACTTCAGACTCTACTACAAAGCCACAGTCGTCAAGACAGTATGGTACTGGCACAAAGACAGAAATATAGATCAATGGAACAAAATAGAAAGCCCAGAAATAAACCCACTTACCTATGGACACCTTATCTTTGACAAAGGAGGCAAGAATATACAATAAAGAAAAGACAATGTCTTTAACAAGTGATGCTGGGAAAACTGATCAACCACTTGTAAAAGAATGAAACTAGAAGACTTTCTAACGTCATACACAAAAATAAACTCAAAATGGATTAAAGATCTAAACGTAAGACCAGAAACTATAAAACTCTTAGAGGAGAACATAGGCAAAACACTTTCGACATAAATCACAGCAGGATCCTCTATATGACCCACCTCCCAGAATATTGGAAATAAAAGCAAAAACAAACAAATGGGACCTAATTAAAATTAAAAGCTTCTGTACAACAAAAGAAACTATAAGCAAGGTGAAAAGACAGCCTTCAGAATGGGAGAAAATAATAGAAAATGAAGCAACTGACAAACAACTAATCTCAAAAATATACAAACAACTCCTGCAGCTCAATTCCAGAAAAATAAACGACCCAATCAAAAAATGGGCCAAAGAACCAAACAAACATTTCTCCAAAGAAGACATACAGATGGCTAACAAACACATGAAAAGATGCTCAACGTCACTCATTATCAGAGAAATGCAAATCAAAACCACAGTGAGGTACCATTTCACGCCAGTCACAGTGGCTGGCATCCAAAAGTCTACAAGCAATAAATGCTGGAGAGGGTGTGAAGAAAAGGGAACCCTCTTACACTGTTGGTGGGAATGCAAACTAGTACAGCCACTATGTAGAACGGTGTGGAGATTCCTTAAAAAACTGGAAACAGAACTGCCATATGACCCAGCAATCCCACTGCTGGGCATACACACCGAGGAAACCAGAATTGAAAGAAACACATGTACCCCAATGTTTATCACAGAACTGTTTATAATAGCCAGGACATGAAAGCAACCTAGATGTCCATCAGCAGATGAATGGATAAGAAAGCTGTGGTACATATACACAATGGAGTATTATTCAGCCATTAAAAAGAATACTTTTGAATCAGTTCTAATGAGGTGGATGAAACTGGAGCCTATTATACAGAGTGAAGTAAGCCAGAAAGAAAAACACCGATACAATATACTAGAGCATATATATGGAATTTAGAAAGATGGTAACAATAACCATGTATGTGAGACAGCAAAAGAGACACAGATGTATAGAACAGTCTTTTGGACTCTGAGGGAGAGGGAGAGGGTGGGATGATTTGGGAGAATGGCATTGAAACATGTATAATATCATATAAGAAATGAATCACCAGTGTAGGTTTGATGCAGGATACAGGATGCTTGGGGCTGGTGCACTGGGATGACCCAGAGGGATGGTATGGGGAGGAAGGTGGGAGGTGGGTTCAGGATTGGGAACACATGTACACCCGTGGCAGATTCATGTTGATGTATGGCAAAACCAATACAATATTGTAAAATAATTAGCCTCCAATTAAAATAAATAAATTTAAATGTAAAAAAATCATGGCCTGTGTCCCAATAACCAGACTCCATCAATTAATCCTAACACATTTGCTCAGAATGAAGAACCCAAACTCTATTAGTGACAATGCTCTAGAATTCCATCATTCCATGTCTTTCAAGACTGTTTACATGCTGATGAGTTGCCTAATTTATAATTTTAACCTTGGACTCCACTGAAAGCTCCAGATGCAGGTAATATGCATCCAAAGGCTTCACTTGGGAGTTTCAGAAGATCAGACTCAGTATGACCAAAGCTGAACTTGAACTTCCCTGCCTCCTTCAGTGCAACTGGGTCAGTAAAAGGTGTCACCATAAATCCATACGGTGCTTAAGCTGGAAATCAGAGAATCCACTCTGACCAGTCCCTCTTCATGTCCAATTCAGAACCAAGTCATGTGGATCCTGATTCAAACATACCAGAGAGTGGTACACTGCTCTTCATCATCTCTGTCACCAAGTTGTGTGTGTGCATGTGTCTGTGTGTGTGTGTGTGCCTGTGTGTGTGTTAGTCGCTCAGTCATGTCCAACTCTTTGTGACCCCATGTTCTGCAGCCTGCCAGGTTCCTCTGTCCATGGAATTCTGAGGCAAGAATACCAGAGTGGGTTGCCGAACCCTCCTCCATGGGATCTTCCTGATCCAGGTATTGAACATGGGTCTTCTGCACTGCAGGTAGATTCTTTACCATCTGAGACACCATCTCAATTACAAGAGCTTTCTAACTAGTCTCCTCTCTTGTATGGTTTGCTCTTCACAGGGTTTCCACAGGCACGTAAAGTGGTTTCATAAACATAATCTGATCAAGTTATTCCCTTGATTAAACCCATCAATGGGTTCCCTCCGTCCTTATAGGTCCTTCAGGGTTTCTGGGAACTGATGCCTTCCCTTCATCTTGTACTGTGCTCCCTCATGTTCACTAAGTCCTAGCATACCAACCTCATTTTAGCTTCTCAAAGGCACTAAACTTTGTCCCATTTTGGAGAGCTTTCACACAAGACCACCACTGACTAAAACATTCTTCCAAGTGTCTGTTGTTACTGTTCAATCACTCAGTAATGTCTGACTCTTTGCAACCCCATGGACTGCAGCATGCCAGGCTTCCCTGCCCTCCACTATCTCCTGGAGTAAGTTCATATCCACTAAGTGCCTGACAACTAGCCAACTTTCATTTACCCTTCAGGTTCCAGTTCAAATATCCTTTCTTGAAAGCGTCTTTCTCTGATGTACCAATAAAAACTAACATCTATCACAGTTTTTACTTTCATAGTTATTTATGTGAATATTTGCTGGTTCACTCCTAAATTGTGTCCTAGGAAGTCAAGGACCACTCCTATTTTTATATTCAAGGCTAGCATCTTGTAGGTGCTCAAGTGCTATTTTAAAGCATCTTCTATAAAAGGTTAATTCATCAAAGAACCATAAACAGACTGCAGAGAACTTGCCCATGGACAGTCTGTGGGGTTCTTGCTGGAATAAAGCCCTTGGAAAACAGCTTTTCTCACCCAACCTTCCAAACTCCACAGGTCGAAGGCACAGCAGGATTCTTGATGACTTATACAAACTCACCTCAGGAGTGCCAGACCTTCTTCTTCCCTTTGGCTTCACTCTCAAATAATATGAACGTTTCTTATTAAAAAGGAAAAGAGCATCTAAGGTATTTTATTAGGAGTATTTGTTCAGTGAAGTTTACACAGCTTGTGGAGAATTATTCAGCAGGAAATTAAACCTCCGTAATTCTGAATTTTCCCTGTGCTTTCAATTGGCAAAACTTCCTGGCACACCACTCTCCCCTCTAGAACATTCGTTATACCACATCCGCCACCAAAATGTGCTTTCTGAGCCAAATCACAAAACAGGTTAGACAGGATGACTCTCTGGAGGTCTAAGATACTGGGTCGTTAGCTAGGCTATGAACATACCATAAGGGCATTCAAATATGACCAGCAATTAATGCCTAGGTTTTGCATGACCATTTGAAGTTTACAAAGTATTCACATAAGATAATGGATTAATAAGAGAAATTTCTCTTGTATCATCTATATGAATATGTTATCTGATTTGAGCCTCCTAATAATTTTATGAGACTGATCTTATAACTATTTTACTAGTGAGATTAAGCAGCTTGGCACGGCTTTAAAAACTTGTCTACAATCACAGAACTAGTGCCCCAGACATAGAATTCAAAATTAGAGCATCTGACAATTTTTCTTAATCATCCCTTGGTGCATTTCTTCAGCAGGAATTATTATTTAGCTGTTTCATTTAGAGAAGAGAATTGACTTCATCTAGACAGAAAAAGTTTCAATAGAGAATGGATTTGTATGTTAAACAAACAACACAAGTGGTAAAGAACCCACCTGCCAAAGCAAAAGACATAAGAGATGCGGGTTAGATTTCTGGGTCAGGAAGATCCCCTGGAGAAGGAAATGGCAACTCACTCCAGTATTCTTGCCTAGAGAATCCCATGGACAAAGGAATCTTGCAGGTTACAGTCCATAGAGTCGAAAAGAGTCGGACACAACAGAAGAGAAATTAGCAAGCACGCAAGACACAATAGATTGCTTCATGTACCATTATTTTTCTGCATTTAGAAAGATAAAAAGAATACTATTCCAATAACTCAGGGTAAACCAATGATGAGATGAATCCCAGTTTCAAAAATGTTTTTGAAAACTCTGCATTTAGAATCTATGAAATATATAAGAAATGTAAATTGATATGACAGGAACATTTTTATTCCTCGGGTATCTTTAGAAATTTCTATCTGTTTTATGTTCCTTTTGCTAAAATCTTAATTTAAGCATTCATCTTTTTTCACCTGGACAATTAATATGTCAAACTTAGCATTTTTCCATCTCAGTTCTCTTCTTTTCAATTCATTCTCAGTATTGCTGTCAGACTAACCTTCTTAAAACATAGCTCTGAAAATATCTTGCACAGACTAAAGAGTCTCACTGATTTCCTACCTTTTGTTGTTGTTCAGTCATTCAGTCTTTGAGACCCCATGGACTGCAGCATGCCAGGCCTCCCTGTCCTTCACTATGTCCCAAAGTTTGCTCAAACTCATCTCCATTGAGTCGATAATGTCATTCAACCATCTCACTCTCTGCTGTCCCCTTCTCTTCATGTCCTCAGTCTTTCCCAGCATCAGAGTCTTTTCCAATGAGCTGGCTCTTTGAATCAGGTAGCCAAAGTACTGGAGCTTCAGTGTCAGCATCAGTCCTTCCAATGAATATTCAGGGTTGATTTCCTTTAGGATTGACTGGTTTGATCTCCTTGCTATCCAAGGGACTCCCAAAAGTCTTCTCCAGCACCACAGTTAAAAAGCATCAGTCTTAGTGGTTAGCCTTCTTTAATGGTCCAATTCTCACATCTATACATGACTACATGAAAAACCATAGTTCTGACTATACAGACCTTTGTTGGCAAAGTGATATCTCTGCTTTTTAATACTCTGTCTAGATTTGTCATAGCTTTTCTTCTTCTCTAAACTCCTTAAATGAGAGTCCAAGGCATTTTATGACCAGCCCCAACCTACTTCTATAATCCATCTTTCTTTGTGTCTCAGTGTGTATCTTACCTACACTTTTAGCTTCTCACCATTCTCCAAGACACCATACATGGAGAGGTGAACATTCTGTTTGCTCAGTATTATTAGTATCTCTCTCTCAGCCAAAATTCTCCTTTGTTGGTAAACTCTTATGCATTCTTCAAGATTTGGGTCAAATGAAATATTCTTTACAAAACATTCTCCACCCAATTCCAGGCATTTGGAAGTCCACCCAATTCCAGGCATTTGGAAGAGCTGTATGAGAGAATTGGTCATTATTTAGTGTAATCCCTTTTATAGATGAGGGGAAAAAAGACCCAAACAAGTAAAATATTTTGCCCAACATCATACAGCAAATTGATGCAACATTGGCACAGGAATTCATGGTCCTTCATTTTGAGTCCACTTTTTCCTCCACTTACCTGGACATAAAAGAAAAAATAGAGTGAAGGTAAAACCCACAACAACACCTGGTCAGCAAATCTCCATAGTTAACCTCTAGCAGGCATTTTTGGGTTTGATTTTGCAAAAAGTAATTTAAATATTTTTATCATTGCTTCATGGGATATGGAGGTAGGACGTGGAAATAGGATATGCAGGTTGGAAATGGAAAAATCAATCAACTATTCATATGATGCAGAAATTGTTCAAATAAGTGTAGAATGTTAATACTATCAATTAATTGGTAAGATTAGGTTTGCCATTTTATTTTTATAAATAAATATTTTTTCAGAATGTGTCTGAGTCCAAGAGTGAGAAAAAATAATGTTCTATTTCAGACTAAAAGATAAAGGTGTTTGAAAGTCTGTATTACTAACTGATTGAATTCCTAATATCCTACACAGACCACCAGCAGGCAAAATAATGTTCTGTAATGTCAATTACAAGTAGATTTAAATCTTTTGGTTACTTTAAGTCTCAGAATAATAATGCTTGCCTCACCAAACCTGGTTCGGATTAAATAAAACTTCTGTATTTTGTGTGTTTTGAATGCCTATCACAGTGACTAACATAATTAAGTTTCAAGGGTTAGCTCCTTTATGTGTATCCTACTGAGAGAGATCAAAATATGGTCGATTTTAGGTTAAATCCATTGTTAAACCACCAATGCAGTTAAAGAAATTTTATTTAATTTAATACATCTGAAAAAACACAGAGCTTTGGTATAAATTCCCCAGTGAAAGTAATGTTATCCTATTTATGTAATACACACGTGTTCACTTTAAGAATGGGTGGTTGGCATTGCCACCAAATGTCATAGCTTTTGGTTATTGACCCTCAGCTGAAAAATGGATCAACTGGGCAAATAGAAAAGCAAACAAATGTACAACTGTAAATATCCACACACACACACACAGAAATAGAGAGAGAGATCAAAGGCAGAGCATAGCTATCCAGGAGACACACCAAGAAGATTCACATTGGGACAAGCAAGACCAAGCACCGAGAAGACCTATTCAGGACTTCCAACCATATCTGGAGAGAAATCAAAGGCTGAATCTTTGGCTATTGCATTTCAAAATAAATAAAGGCTCTTCTACTTCCTTCACAAAAGACCAGCCAAGCTAAATTTATGCTGTAGAATATTACCCTCGGAGCTGTCCCTGGAAGAAACCGTTTTAACCCTCATACTGCTCTCTGTTTTGAATCCAAATCTTTTGCCTTTGCCCACACAGCCATTAGCAGACAAATTAGAAAAGCATTCAATCAAAAAATATTTATTGAGCAAAATGGTACAAAGTGCTATACTAGGGGAAATGCCAGTCTCTTAAACTTTTCTAAACTCCCTCTATTATTAGTTTCTCCTTTAGGGTTAAGCATTGCCTTTCTTTCTTTTAAAGATTCCTCCTTTAGGTGTCAAATTACTGGTGTAAAAATAAGACATTCAATTGACACTGTCTTTCTAGAAGAGAATTGCTGACATTCAAGAGCATAGACTGGAAGAGGTAATAAAACATATTAAAAGAGAATAGAAAAGAAAGGTAGAAAGTGAACCTAGAAACAATACATCTTACTTTAGTAAAGTTATATATGGTGTAACATTGAGCCAAATTAAAGATAGATTTTATCTGTATACTAACTTCAACTAATGCAGACAGCTCTATGCTAAGAATTGTAAACCCATTTCTGGATAAGAGAAGAGAACTAGAGTGGCGGCACGCACAATGTGTATCCCCTAACCTTACTATAAATGAACAGCACAGTGTTAGGAGCCAGAGAGTCTAGATTTGAATTTGGGCCCTGCCACTTTCCTGACCACTTCCCTGGTGGCTTAGACAGTAAAAAATCTGCCTGAAATGCTCGAGACCTACATTCAATCCCTGGGTTGGGAAGATACCCTTGGAGAAGGAAATGGCAACCCACTCCACTATTCTTGTCTGGAAAATCCCAAGGACAGAGGAACCTGGCAGACTACAGTCCACGGATTTGCAAAGAGTTGGACATGACTGAGCAACTAACACACTTTTCTGCCACTTACAAGCTCTAATCCTGTGCACATCACTATACCTCTCTGGTTTTGATTTCTTTATCCATGAAACAAAATACAGGAATATTATTATAATTGGTTAGGTTACTGTTACAAAATATTTAGCCTCTGACTAAGTAAATTCATTATCAGATATTGTGTGGCTAGGGCTTCCCAGGTGGTGCTAGTGGTAAAGTACCCATCTGTAAACGCAGGAGACATGAGACTTCGGGTTTGGTCCCTGGGATGGGAAGATCCCCTGGAGGAGGGCATGACAACCCACTCCAGTACTCTTGCCTGGAGGATCCAATGGACAGAGTAACCTAGTGGGCTACAGTTCATGGGATCACAAAGAGTCAGACATGACTGAAGTGACTGAGCACACACACCTTAAGTGGCTTACAAAATCACAAGAAAGCTGGAAAAGCCAACTCTAGGCTGACTTCCTGAAACACTTCCTAGTCCACACTTCCTGGTCCCCAGCATCACACTGCCTGTGCCATAAAGGCAACAGAGCTGTCAGGAGCAGCTAAAGAAGGTGCGCTATAACGAAACCACCAACCAAAACCATCATGCCTGAGCCACAGCCCTACTCAGCAAGATGAATGTCTGCTGTCTGCTCTTTTCCCTCCTTAACTTGTTTCTGAATCAAAATTTCCCAGGAGTTCCTCTCATTGCTAGAATCCAAATTGTATTCAGACCTCTAACTTCAAGGGAGTGGGAGACCCTGAGATGCTGGGCTTACAGCACATCCAGTTCAGGAGGGCACTGTTGGTAAGGTTATTTGGGGGCATTGAGCAGATGCCCCTTCAGGAATAGGACCATGGTACTCCAGCTGCCAAGGTCACTTGTAGCTGACATTTTCCAGCTAAGTGTTTCTCTAGGAATTACCATCCATCAATAGTAGAGAGCTACCTCACTCAAGAGCAAGCCCACTCCCAGGGGCACAATACTTCTAATTACTGATCCCCATGAGGGTATGGGGCTTTCCCAGGTGGCTCAGTTGTAAAGAACCTGCCAGCCAAGCAGGAGACACAGGTTCAGTCCCTGGGTAGCGATGATTCCCCTGGAGAAGGAAGTGGCCACCCAGTCCAGCATTCTTGACTGGAAAATCCTGTGGACAGAGGAGCCTGGCATGGGGTCGCAAAAGAGTTGGACATGATTCAGCCACTAAACAACAACAAAATGAGGATATGAGGTCACAAAGAGTCAGACATGATTGAGCCACTGAGCGCGCGCACACACACACACACATAAATACATGAGGGTATAAAGAACCAGACTCTTTGCCTCAAGGCAGTATATCGCTATAGGTCATCCCAGCTCCAGAAGTCCTCGTGTAATTAATAGGCTGAATCCTTCATAGTGATGGCTTCGAGGTTTTGTTTTTTTTTTTTTTAATTTAAATTTATTTTTTCTATTTTTACTTTATTTTACTTTACAATTCTGTATTGGTTTTGCCATACATTGACATGAATCCACCAAGGGTGTACATGCATTCCCAAACATGAACCCCCCTCCCACCTCCCTCCCCATAACATCTCTCTGGGCTTCGAGGTTTAAATCCTTTCTCTGTCCAACTCTCTGTGCTTTACTCTTCACAGCTATTGATCTCATGGTTACTTTAATACCAACTTTCTGAATACAAATATTCACCTTAGAATCTATTTCCTGTGGAACTGATGCAAGACAAACATGTTAGAAGTAGATGGAATAAAAGCTGAGCAAGCCAGCACTCAATATTCACTGTAATTTTTATTAAGAGTATGAAATGGTATAGTACATATAAAAAAAAATCTCTAAGATCTCACATAGTGTCTGGTCCAGGGTGAGCTAATCTATATTTTCTTAGTAATAATAGATATAGTTAACATTTATTGCCTGGAGGGGGACATGGCAACCCACTCCAGTATTCTTGCCTGGAGAATCCCCATGGACAGAGGAGCCTGGTGGGCTACAGTCCATGGGGTTGCAAAGAGTCAGACACAACTGAGTGACTAAGCACAGCACACAGCACATTTATTGAGCACTGATTATATTTTTCAAGTATGATTCTGTTATTTGCAACTTATTTCATTCTCATCATAATCTTAGGAAGTACATACTATTATCCATTTTACAAATGAAGTAAATAAGGCACAAATAGGTTTATTTCAATGTTAAATAGATTGTAAGTGGCAGAGTTAGGATTTGAACACAATTGTCTAATTTTAACCTACATAATTTTAGCCTACAGAGTTTGTATTCTTGACCACCTTTCTGTAGTCTCTGCTTTGACATTTCAAAAACATGTTAGGAAGAAGAAAAAGGGACTAAGAGATTTTTTTTTATGTTACTATTTTTTTTAATTGTATCAAGGTAACAAAAAATTGACAGTATATAGGTTTACCAATGCTGCATGGAAAAAATAGCTATTATCATATATCTTTAGCAAGACTGTAAGTAAATAAGGGCTTCTCTGCCTGCAATGCAAGAGACACAGGAGATCCAGGTTCGATCCCTGGGTTGGAAAGATCCCCTGGAGAAGGGAATGGCAACCCACTCTAGTATTCATGCCTAGAGAATTCCATGGACAGGGGAGCCTGGCAAGCTACTACAGTCCACAGGGTCAAAAAGAGTCAGACACAGCTGAAGTGACTGGTCTCCAAAAATATAAGAGAATAAATACATCTCTTTTAAGCCAGTAAATGTGTGCTAATTGCTTCAGTGGAAACCAGAAACTAACACAGAGACATAGAAAAGTATGGTATTTGCAGTATTAATGTGGAAGCATCTATTGCAGAATTAAGAGTTAGATCTGCTAGTGATTACAGGTTAATAGGTAGAATCTAATGGACTCTGACAATTCTGGCCTTGGACTTGGAGACTCCCTATCATCATCTATTTCAATATATGGGACAGTTAACTGGTGAGGAATGAAACTCAAAAATACATTGGGTTGGCCAAAAAGTTCATTTGGGTTAAGACATTATGGAAAAACTCGAATGAAGTTTTTGGCCAAGTCAATAATAAATGTGTACTTTTTCATCTGGAGAAGGAAACGGCAGCCCACTCCAGTATTCTTGCCTGGAAAATCCCATGGTCAGAGGAGTCTGGTGGGCTACAGTCTGTTGGATCTGAAGATCCAAAGAGTCGGACATGACTTAGCAACTAAACAACAATTTTGTCATCAGTATTAATAGGTAAAGCTTCTCACCCCCCAAAATTTAATTTCTTGGAGTTATAAGTTGCACATAGGCCAGGGAAACCAGTAAATAATACTGGATATGATTCATACTTAATTTTCCGAGAAGCTTTCTCTGTGTTGCACTTGATAAGTAGCCTTACACACAGTCAAAACATGACCCAGAGTTGACATCCACATAAACCCAAATATGAGGCAGACAAGACCAGCTCCCATTCACTAACCATCTGTCAGAGGGTAGGAGAAAAAGAAGGAGGTCCGTCATCTAAAGGCCATTAAAATTTAACTTGAAAACAGAAAATGTCTTCCAAATTTAGACAGCCTTACTCTATCTCTGCATTCTTAGCCCCTGAGCCAGCCTCCTTAAGTCCTTTCTGAAACAAAGTGGATATACTATAATAAATGTAGTAGATAGTTCCCTTTATCTTCACTGTCTAGCTATAAACCGGGTTGGCAACAACCACGGTGTGAGTCAGGAAGTAGAAGAAATGGTCAAGTTCTGAGTAATCTTAAATAACCATCTCAAAGAAACTGCAAATAAGGTGATCTAGAACCCGTGCTTCTCAAACTATCAGTGGTGAGAGAACAATTTTATTTAAAATCTCCAATCCATCAAGGTTCAATAACTATAAATTCAATCAAAATGAATTACTAGAAAAGTGAAATGGTAAGAAAGACATATGAAATGCAGGACTAATTTCTTTTACTGATTAGATACAACAAACATAAAATTACTCTTTCAAAAGGCTATTTCAGTTTCCAATAAATGAATTTTAATTTATGTGCTTATTGTGTCACCAACTGATAACAGTTCAAGAATGGACATCAGTCCACATGACAGACTGAAAAGCTCTGATCTGTACCAGCAGTCTCTAGGTTAAAATTCTGAGTAAATTTACTGCTAGATTCAGTATGCAAGATGCAATTCTCTAATGTCAGTTACAATTCTAGGTAACTTTAGCCAAGTGTGTCTTTCGTTAACTCACTGTGCCAGATTTGAGCATTCCCCACAGTTTTCTTTGAATAATTGAAATATTTCTATACCTATTAAATAAGGATGTTTTCTATTTCTACAATTTTTAAATTACCTTGGCTTCATTCTTAAGTTGAGAGCATCTTGAACTCCTTGGGATATTGGAATTGTGGAAGGTTGAATTAACAATGATCAAAACAATTCCGAATTATAGGCCAATTGAATGATTCTATGAAAAACAAATAGAACTGATTTCTTTCTTTCTCAAAGACCTGCACACCAAAAAATTCCATTCTCCAATTGATTCACAAAATATAGGATAAAGAAAATCTACAAGATATTCACCTGATGCTTTTTAAAAAGAAGTATTATAGGGACTTCTCCAGTAGTCCAGTGTTTAAGACTTCATTTCCAAGTACAGAGATTGTGGGTTCAGTTTCTAGGAGAGGAGCTAAGATCCAACAAGCTTTGAGGCAAAAAAAAAAAAAAGAAAGAAAATACATAAAATGGAATCAATATTGGAACAAATTCAAAAAAGACTTTTTAAACGGTCCCCATTAAAAGAAAAACCTTTAAAAAAATATTACAGGGGCAGCACCACAACCCACTGATTCAGCAACTTTGTTAGTGAAACCTAAGAATTCACATTTTAAATTAAGCAACCTAAGTTTTTGGAAGAAAAGCAATAACCAATCTAGATAGCATATTAAAAAGCAGAGACATTACTTTGCCAACAAAGGCCCGTATAGTCAAAGCTATGGTTTTCCAGTAGTTATATATGGATGTGAGAATTGGACCATAACGAAGGTTGAACACCAAAGAATTGATGCTTTTGAACTGTGGTGTTGTAGAAAACTCTTTAGAATCCCTTGAATGGCAAGGAGATCAAACCAATCAATCCTAAAGGAAATCAATCCTGAATATTCATTGGAAGAAGGACTGATGCTGAAACTGAAGCTCCAATAATTTGGCCACCTGATGCGAAGAGCCAGCTCATTAGAAAAGACTCTGATACTGGAAAAGACTGAAGGCAGAAGGAGAAGGGAACGACAGAGGAAAAGATGGTTGGATGGCATCACCGACAAGATGGACATAAGATTGAGCTAGCTCCAGGAGATGGTGAAGGACAGGGAAGCCTGACGTGCTGTAGTCCCTGGGGTCACAAAGAGTAGGACAAGACTGAGCAACTGAACAACAACAATATAATTTTTAGATGCACAAAGTATTAAGAAATGGTGTTATCATTTTTTAAAGGTACATTTATTGCACAAAACTGTTCTCTAATAAAATACAATTAAATTCTCTTTTTTTCATTCTTACAATTTTTTTAGATCTTCATAAATACATCATATGAGTGTTAGATCAGATGGTTTTACATTTCATCTTCTTTCAATTAAAGTAGCTAGAAATATTTTGAAAATAAATATTTTTTTCATTTTTTGTAGTCTTTATTTCAGAAATTGCTTGGCAGGAAAAAAGTTAGATACACATCAGAGGAAGAAGTGTAATGACTGACTTTAAAGAAAATGATACTCTTGCTAGAATTGCTGGAAATCATTTGGGATTCATTTATTTCTGACTTAGTGAGGGAACAGATCAAATGAATCTAGAAACTGAGTGATTAGTACATGGCATCTACAGAGTAACTAGTTCTGGAAATTTGATTGATGGGAGCTTTAAGTCACAGTATAATTTTCCCCTCCCTTTCTGAGCTCCCATGATTGAAAAGGGTATGTCTTTACCTGCACATCCCAAATTTTCAAGTTCATTTCAGTTCAGTCGCTCAGTTGTGTCCAACTCTTCGTGACTTCATGAATTGCAGAACGCCAGGCTTCCCTGTCCATCACCAACTCCTGGAGTTCACTCAAACTTAGGTCCATCGAGTCGGTGATGCCATCCAGCCATCTCATCCTCTGTCGTCCCCTTCTCTTCCTGCCCCCAATCCCTCCCAGCATCAGGGTCTTTTCCAGTGAGTCAACTCTTCACAAAGTACTGGAGCTTCAGCTTTAGCATCATTCCTTCCAAAGAACACCCAGGACTGATCTCCTTTGGGATGGACTGGTTGGATCTCCTTGCAGTCCAAGGGACTCTCAAGAGTCTTCTCCAACACCACATTTCAAAAGCATCTATTCTTCAGTGCTCAGTTTTCTTCACAGTCCAACTCTCACATCCATACATGACCACAGGAAAAACCATAGCCTTGACTAGACGGACCTTTGTTGGCAAAGTAATGTCTCACTTTTGAATATGCTATCTAGGTTGGTCATAACTTTTCTTCCAAGGAGTAAGTGTCTTTTAATTTCATGGCTGCAGTCACCATCTGCAGTGATTTTGGAGCCAAAAAATATAAAGTCAGCCACTGTTTCCCCATCAATTAGACATGAAGTGATGGGACCAGATGCCATGATCTTAGTTTTCTGAATGTTCAGCTTTAAGCCAACTTTTTACTCTCCTCTTTCACTTTCATCAAGAGGCTTTTTAGTTCCTCTTCACTTCCTGCCATAAGGGTGGTGTCCTTTCTGAGATCCCATGATTGAAAAGGGTATGTCTTTACATGCCATCCCAAATTCTCAAGTTACTTAACTTTATTGGCACTTCTCTGATGGCTCAGTTGGTAAAGAATCCACTTGCAGAGCAGGAGACAGAGAAGACCAGGGTTTGATTCCTGGGTCGAGAAGATCCCCTGGAGAAGGAAATGGCAGCCCACTCCAGTATTCTTGCCTGAAAAATCCCATGGACTGTGGAGCCTGGTGGGCTACAGTCCAAAAGGTTGTAAAGAGTCAAACACAACTGAGCACGAGCATGGATAGAACTTTATTGGGAAATACTGAGGTGTTCTTATTTTCATTTCACTCTTTCCTTGCTTCAAAACAATCCACTTACACAAGGTATCTAGAATGGTCAAATTCATAGAGTCAGAAAGTACACTGGTAGATGTCAGGTGCCAGGGTGTGGGGAAGTGGTAAGGGGGAATGGGGAGGTAGATTTTAATGGGGACAAAGTTTCAGTTTAGGAAGGTAAAAACCAGGGGAGATGGATGATGGTGAAAGTTGCACAACAATGTGAATTCACTCAGTGCCACTAAATGTACAGTTAAATGTGGTTTAAATCATGTTTTATGTTATGTGACTTTTACCACAATAAAAAAAATTAAAATAAAAAATAGTAAATAAACCAGAACATCACACATTTAAAAATATATATGATTACATTAGAATTATGTCTTTGGGATCAAGATGGCATGATTTTCAAGGAAGAAGCAGAACCAAAGAAAGAATAATCAAATAATTGAATGACTATTATGTATCAAATATTTTATAGACATTATTTCAGTTAATCCTTATAATTCTGCAGTGAGGAAATAGGATCCCCAGTTAATAAGGAAGTTAAAGATCAGTGGGGCTAAGGAACAATGGAGAAGGAGATGGCAACCCACTCCAGGATTCTTGCCTGGAGAATCCCATGGACTGAGGAGCCTGGTGGGCTACAGTCCATGGGATCACACAGAGTCGGACATGACTGAGCGACTTCACTTTCACTAAGGAACAAATCTGAAATCCCACAGCATGTAGGTGATCAAGCCAGAATTGCACCCAGCTCCACATGTTTGCTAAGGTACTTCAGTTGTGTCCAACTCTTTGCGACACCACTGAACTGCAGCCTGCCAGCGCCTTTGTCCATGAGGATTCTCCAGGCAAGAATACTCGAGTGGATGGCCATGCACTCCTCTAGGGGATCTTCTCAACCCAGGAATCAAACCCAGGTCTCCGGCATTGCAGGCAGATTCTTTACCATCTGAGCCACCAAGAAAACCCAAGAATACTGGAGTGGGGAGTCTATCCCTTCTCCAGGCAAACTTGCTGACCCAGGAATCAAACTGGGGTCTCCTGCATTACAGGCAGATTCCTTACCAGCTGAGCTACCAGGGAAGCCCCAGCTCTACCTTACTCCAAAGTCTGTGTGGGTCCATTACACAGCAAGGTTTCCTAAGCAAGATTGGCTTTACAAGTGTGCCTTTGCCTCAGCGATGCTTATTCTTCATAGGTTTGGGAGTCTATTGTTTCCTCCCTATGCTCTATCCAGAATTAGACCATCTAGCTTAGATACTACTGCAAAGGATGTGGTACCAGGGAAATCAACATAGCAAATTTGTACAAGATGTCAGCCAGTCATCCGTTTTAGGCATTAAAGAGCCCAATAAAGCTATCTGAAATTCAGCTATTTGGCTTCATCCCACAACAGCAATTTCTTATCATCCTACTAACTGAAAAAAACCTAGTAAAAAAAAAGACTTTCTTAGTCAATGAGATTGAGTCTCTGGATTTTCCCAATAGAACCCTTTCTCTGTTTCATAAGGCCAGACAAATCCTCAGATACAGTCCTATCTTAGGGAAGGGAGTGCTGCAGTTGGGAAAAAAAAAAAAAAGAGGTCAATTAATACTTATTCTTTCATTGAATAAATTCAGGTTTCTGGACAAGAAATAAGTGAATTCCTTGGGTGTCATATGCATCAATAAGATAGTTCTCAGATACAAAAAACCTGAATGACCCTTATAGCTTTACTTTATCTCAGAACCTTGCATGGGCAACCTTGCAAAGAAATACCTCTTGTCTAGAAGGGGGTCCAAACAAGATAAATGGAATCAAACAGCACAATTTGATTTCTTTTAAGTAGAGTTGGCAATAAATCCCTCTTTAAGCCATAGGCATTCCTAAACATAAAATATCTCTTTCTTGTTCCCCACTGCCTGCACAGAACACAAAAACGTACAAAACCACATTTTTTTTGTTTGTTTCAGTTTCTCATAAAGCCGTCTGTGGGGTCGCACAGAGTCGGACACGACTGAAGTGACTTAGCAGCAGCAGCAGCAGTGAGAGTTTCTAAGCAGGATTAAAGAAGTATACTTGGTCGATATAGTTTTAACCAGACTAACATTCTGTTGTTTTGGATAGTTGTCATGCAGAGAAATATACATTTTTTCAATCAAATTCCTTGAAAAAGTATACAAATATCTCCCCCCCCCCGTTTCCTCATTGCCATAAAAAATGTACAGGAAACAGTACCAGACAATGAATTGTTACATTTCTTATCACCTTACCTCCTTTTTCTTGAGCAACTGAACATAGAAAACAGCCCATTTATGTTCAAACGTTGACGTTTTTCTCAATTGAAAGTGAAAGTGAAGTCGCTCAGTCGTGTCGGACTCTTTGCGGCCCCGTGGACTGTAGCCCACCAGGCTCCTCTGTCCATGGGTTTCTCCAGGCAAGAATACTGGAGTGGGTTGCCATTTCCTTCTCCAGTGGATCTTCCCAACCCAGGGATCTGGGTCTCCTGCATTGCAGGCAGACACTTTATCCTCTGAGCCACCAGGGAAGCAGACTTTCCTCAATTAGGAGTCTTTATACTTTTCAGTGAGTTTTGGAGGCTTTATCTTTTTAGAAAAGTAATACACTATATGCAATGTGGTATCCTGGCTTAGATCCTGGAATAGAATAAGAACATCAGTTGATCAACTGGTGACATCCAAATAGAATCTGTAGTTTAGTTAATGTATATGTATGCTATGTTGCTTCAGTCATGTCTGACTCCTTGTGACCCCATGGACTGTACCCCACCAGGCTCCTCTGTCCATGGGATTCTCCAGGCAAGAGTACTTGAGTGGGTTGCTATGCCCTCCTCCAGGGGATCTTCCCAACCCAAGCAAGGATCAAACCCACATCTCTTCCTTCTAATCTGCATTGGCAGCCAAGTTCTTTACCACTAGTGCCACCTGGGAAGGTCACAGTGGTAAAATGCATATCCCAAAAGCCTATTAAGTGTCTTTTTTGTTTGGGGGTATTTTTAAACTTGATTTTATTTTTTATTGGAGCATAATTGCTTTATAATATTGTGTTAGTCTCTGCTGTACAATGAAGTGTGAATCAGTTATGTGTATACATACATTCCCTCCAACTTGACCCTTCCTCCCATCCAACCACCCCCATCCCACTCATCTAAGTCATCCCAGAGCATAGAGTTTTGTGCCTATTAGTTTTAAACAACAGTGTTAGGAAAACAAAGAATGACAGGGTCAGTAAATTTGGTTTCCAGTTATATAGTGCATTTTAGGCAAAATGTTCAATGATCTAGTCTGTGAATTTTAATCATAACATAAATACTTGTGGTTGTTATCTAACCATGAACATAGGAAAGGCAATTAACTGCCACTTGAGTGTAAGAGGGAAAGCTAAAATCACCTGTAAAATCAGGCTTGCTTGTTTCTCTAACTTAAGAGAGATCTTGTTCTCATAAGCCTTTCATCTGTGTTGTGAACAGCTAAGGTTCAGACAGGTTCTCTGTAAATTTCACCAGTGATTCTCCCTGGAAGCTCATGAAATAAAGTAAATGTACTAGTAGTTCAGTCATGTTCGACTCTTTGTGACCCCATGGACGGTAGCCTGCCACAGAACTCTCCAGGTAAGAACGCTGGAATGGGTAGCCATTCCCTTCTCCATGGGATCTTCCCAACCCAGGGATCAAACCCAGTGCATGCAATATTTAGAAATTCTCTTTTTCTCTCTCAAAGTCCACACTAACCCTAACTCTTCTCTGTGCCAACAGGCCAGGTATTTTCTTTCTCTACCAAAAGATCTATAAACACTGAGTCATTTGTATGGATAATTTTCCTTACATGTTGTTTTATTTTTTCAACCAGGAAAAAGTAAAACCACAATTTAAACCAGTATCAACAGCCCAGAATTAATGAAAGCTAAAGAAGGAAAAAAAAAGGATATGAGAAAATCTGCAGGGACAAATAGCCCCACACAGAGTAGAGGTGAAGGGAAAAGGATATTATGAAAAATTACAAACATAGGTAAGAACTATTTTTAAAAGAATCTTATGAAACACCTTATAATTCATTTCAATCGCCTCTAATTTTAGATAAGAAGTCAATATGAAACTCATGGCATTTTGGTCAGAAAATTGTGTGGGAGTTAAGTCCAATGAATCTGGATGCATTTCCTTCTTAACACAGGAAATAATTAAAGATATGGACACCCACACACACACATTTGATCATATGACTGCCATCATAATATAAGATCATACCTAAACTAATAAAAATATTTATTCTGGTTCGCTGAGTTTTTGGAGAATAGGTGTACATGGTAGATGTTGCAGGGACCTGTGGCTTAAGAGACAAACAGAGAGTAGTAAAAAATGTGTTTTCTCCTACTGGCACTAAGAAAGAAAAGTGTCTAATTTGCAACCCACTCCCATAACAACATGCTGCGAGAGAATTATATAGCCCTTTCCCATACAAGAGCTTCTCAGAATGAACATGTTAGGTTGCATCTCGTGGAACTGTTTTTGAACTTCATTTTTTTTTTGAATGACAATTCTATAAGGTTCGAGTTTCCCGTGGTGCAATGGTAAACAACCCTCCTGCCAATGTAGGCAATGCAAGAGATGCAGTTTGATCCCTGAGTCTGGAAAATGCCCTGGAGTAGGAAATGGCAACTCACTCAAATATTCTTGCCTGGGAAATCCCACAGACAGAGTAGCCTTTTGGGCTATAGTCCATGAGGTCGCAAAGAGTCAAACACAATTGAGTGACTGAGCACACACATGCACACACATAAGATTCAACCTGGTAAACTGGAGTAGAGGAGATAAAAGGTGCAACACGGCGTGACTTAGGTAGGGATCATTCCCTCCTATGGCCACCCCCAGGGGAACCATGTTGCTGCTGCTGCTGCTGCTAAGTCACTTCAGTCGTGTCCGACTCTGTGTGATCCCATGGACAGCAGCCCACTAGGCTCCTCTGCCCACAGAATTCTCTAGGCAAGAGTACTGGAGTGGGTTGCCATTTCCTTCTCCACAGGGGAACCATTAGGTACAGCAAAACTGTATGGGTCTGGGTCAAAAGCCCACCATCTCCTGGAAAAAAATTCAACTAACCGATAGCAAGTTCATTATTACAAGCAGCAACATGATAATATAAGAATTAGGCTAAAATCACAATAATATAATTGGAGCCAACCTTAAGCAAAATTGTGTAACAGTAAAAGAATACTGTGATTATGGCTATCTGGGAGTTAGACCTGAGTTGAACCCTAGGTCCTAAGTGTGCTACAAATGTATATGTTTTGTATTTTTCAGTGTATGCTCAGCACCTCATTCAGAGCCTATTAACCCCATATTTTTAGAGTGATTTAGAGAAAACTTTCCAATCTTTCAACTATTAGTCCTAACTAGTCCTTAGATGACTGAGTGCCGAAGAATTGATGCTTTTGAAATGTGGTGTTGGAGAAGACTCTTGAGAGTCCCTTGGACTGCAAGGAGATCCAACCAGTCCATTCTGAAGGAGATCAGCCCCGGGATTTCTTTGGAAGGAATGATGCTAAAGCTGAAACTCCATCCAGTACTTTGGCCACCTCATGCGAAGAGTTGACTCATTGGAAAAGACCCTGATGCTGGGAGGGATTGGGGGCAGGAGGAGAAGGGGACGACAGAGGATGAGATGGCTGGATGGCATCACTGACTCGATGGACATGAATCTGAGTGAACTCCAGGAGTTGGTGATGGACAGGGAGGCCTGGTGTGCTGCAATTCATGGGGTCGCAAAGAGTCAGACACGACTGAGCGACTGAACTGAACTGAACTGAGTCCTTAGATACATTTTAGGACTGTATTCCTAACAGTCTTTAGTCTTACTAATTCTAAATGAAATCATAGGAATACAGTTGACACTTGAACAATGTGGGTTTGAACTGCATAGGTCCACGTATATGCAGAGTTTGTTCCATAGTAAGTACTACAATACTACGTGATCTGCAGTTGGTTGAACTAGCAGATGCAAACTATAGACAACAAAGAATCATGTATATATGGACAGACAACTATAAATAAATTATAGGTAGAGTTTACAACACAGAGGGTCAGCACCCTAACCATCGCATTATTCAAGAGTCAACTGTATTTACCTTGCAGAAAAATCTGCATTTTAATAAATAACAATTTCTCCACTCAAAATAGGGAAGCTGAAAGACTGAATTTTAAGCATTGGTGAAGATTGTGAGGATGAAGTTTAGTCCTCTAAAAAGAGATCAGCACACTTTTCTATAAAAAGCCAAAGAGTAAAAATTTAGGTCTTATGGGCCATGTGGTTTATATTGCAAGTACTCTTCTCTGCATTGAAATGGGGCAGAAGCCAGAGACAATGTGTAAATGAGTGAGCATAGCTGTGTTCCAATAAACTTTATTTATGGACACTGAATTTAAATTTTGTATCATACTTGTGTGTCACAGAAGATTCTTCTTCTTGTTTAACCATTATAAAATGTAAAAATCCTTCTTAGCTCATGTGGTCATATAAAAACAGGTGGCAAGTAGGATTCGGCCCAGGGACCATAATATGGTGACCCATGCTCTGGAACTCAAAATTTATCACATTAACAACTGTCAGCTTACTTAGCCAAATGCAATCCCTCCTTCTATTTTTTTAGTATAAATAGATAAAAAGAAGAAGAAGGAGAAAGATGGATGTATGTATGTACAATATATTATAATACATATATATATATCAGTTCAGTTCAGTTGCTCAGTCATGTCTGACACTTTGCGACTCCATGGACTGCAGCACATCAGGCTTCCCTGTCCATCACCAACTCCCGGAGCCTACTCAAACTCATGTCCATTGACCCTGTGCTGACATCCAACCATCTCATCCTCTATTGTCCCCTTCTCCTGCCTTCAATCTTTCCCAGCATCAGGGTCTTTTCCAATGAGTCATTTCTTCTCATCAGGTGGCCAAAGTATTGGAATTTCAGCCTCAGCATCAGCCCTTCCAATGAATATTCAAGACTGATTTCCTTTAGGATTGACTGGTTGGATCTCCTTGCAGTCCAAGGGACTCTCAAGAGTCTTCTCCAACACCACAGTTCAAAAGCAACTATTCTTCAGCATATGTATAACACATATACACAAATATATATATATATGTATATATATAAAATTTTGTTTGGGTTTGTCTGTAATGTTATGGTGAAAAAGAGACCTATATACATATGTATCTATATTTTTACAGTTCTTCTCCAGTCTTTGTATCAAAACATTGCATTTTTGTTTGCTATTCCAATTGAAATACTCACTTGCCACAGAAAACCCTGTTCTGCAGAGTGAAGAGGTCCCGTGTAACTCAGTCAGTAAAGCGTCTGCTTGCAATGCAGGAGAGAGCTGGTTCAATTCCTGGGTCAGGAAGTTCCCCTGGAGAAGGAAATGGCATCCCACTCCAGAATTCTTGCCTGGAGAATCTCATGGACAGAGGTGCCTGGCAAGCTACAGTTCATGGGATTGCGAGTCAGACATGACTTAGTGCTATCTTTCTTTATCTTTCCTGCATATTGAAATAACTTGGCATGGCATGACAAGTTGGTTCAGACATTAGTTCTGCTGCACAGTCTTGACTAAGGTCATTAATCTCAAGACAGTTTTCTCATTTTAAAAATGGGATAGTAATGCTCAAAACAATCCATGTAGCCATACTAAGGTATTCAGTCCTATTAATCCTCTAACTTAAGAAAAATTACAGTGATAATTAAATGAAAGAATTATACACTAAAATTTTTAGATGAGTAGAGCTGTCTAATAAACTAGTACCATCATACTGTCCTGTTAAAAGAATACATATAAGTCTTACATTCTATAAGCAAGCATACATTAGGGGCTTCCTTTGTGGCCAAGATGGTAAAGAATCCACCTGCAATGGAAGAGACCTGGGTTCCATCCCTGGGTCAGGAAGATTTCCTAGAGAAGGGAATGGAAACCCACTCTAGTATTCTTGCCTGGAGAATTCCATAAACAGAGGAGCCTGGCTGGCTACAGTCCATGGGGTCACAAAGAGTTGGATACAAATGAGTGACTAACACTTTTCTTTTACTTTTCAAGCATTATTAGAAGTAAAATTCCTGTAACCAGAAAGAGTACTGGATATATTCAGATAGACTGTTGTTAAGCTAGCTGATAAACAGATGAAACTCCTATTTCTCAAAAGAGTGCTAATATTAATAATGATGTTTTCAGAAATGGGGAAGTAAATTGCACAAAGCCATATTGGAGGGTCATTTTCATAAGACATGCAGAGGAGGAAGGAAATACCATAGCCTGCCAATTGCTTTGGATTTTTATCAAAATTGGCAAGGAATTCTTATTTGAAAAGAAAAAAACACATAACATCAAGTAAAATTGTAGTTTTAATGAGAGAGCATAAGAGTGAAGACAATCTTGTCCACTTTCATGAAAGCTTAATAACTAATTTGGCTCCTGGTTTGTATTAGAAAAAAAAAAAAACTAGTTAAACACAAGGTAGTTCATATCTGTGAGTCATAGGAAGTACTGTGGTTCAGGGAAATTATATCATGTAATTTTATGACCTTTTGGGCAGTGACTCTATTTAATAAAGATACAGACGTATGCTTTGCCACATAGAAAAAAATTTTCAAGTGTTTTCATTATAACATTGATCAATTTTTAGATTTTAATTCTCTGGCCTATTTTTTCCTTTATTCCTACAGCAAAGTAAACTTTTAGAGGACTAAAAAAAAGTAAACTTCATGGAAAAGCCACTTTACTTAGTTACCCACATTTGTAGCCACTTCACAGAATTATAATCCAACCCAGAGAATGGTATCAATTGAGGGATAAAGATTTTTAATAACCTGAAAAACATCTTGATATAAGTGCATGCATGCATGCTGAGTCGCTAAATCATGTCTGACTCTGTGACCCTATGGACTGTAGCCCCCCAGGTTCCTCTGTCTGTGAGATTCTCCAGACAAGAATACTAGAGTGGATTGCCATGCCCTCCTCCAGGGGATCTTCCCAACCCAAGGATCGAATCTGGGTCTCTCATGTCTCCTGCATTGGCAGGAGGGTTCCTTACCGCTAGTGCCACCTGAAAAGTCCTCTGATGGATTACTGAAAGCTAAGTGGTCATGTATGGATATGAGAGTTGGACTGTGAAGAAGGCTGAGCGCCGAAGAATTCATGCTTTTGAACTGTGGTGTTGGAGAAGACTCTTGAGAGTCCCTTGGACTGCAAGGAGATCCAACCAGTCCATTCTGAAGGAGATCAGCCCTGGGATTTCTTTGGAAGGAATGATGCTAAAGCTGAAACTCCAGTACTTTGGCCACCTCATGTGAAGAGTTGACTCATTGGAAAAGACTTTGATGCTGGGAGGGATTGGGGGCAGGAGGAGAAAGGGACGACCGAGGATGAGATGGCTGGATGGCATCACGGACTCGATGGACATGAGTCAGAGTGAACTCCGGGAGTTGGTGATGAACAGGGAGTCCTGGCGTGCTGCGATTCATGGGGTCGCAAAGAATCGGACACGACTGAGCGACTGAACTGAACTGAACTTAAGTGTAGACCAGGCTTCCCTAATAGCTCAGTTAGTAAAGAATCCTTCTGCTATGTGGGAGACCTGGGTTCGAGAGAGAAACACCTGGAAGCCAGTCTGAAAAGAATGCCACACTTTCCTAGGCTTTGTTTTCAAGGCACACATAGGTTCTCAATATGAAAAGCCAAGAAGAATGGCTATATCAGAGGTCAAGAAAGAATAAACATTGTGAAATACAACCAAGGCCTTCTCCATAACAAGGTCTATTCTCCAGAAGGAGAAACTTTACCACAGCCTTATTCCCTTTAGAATAAGGTCATTTCTCTGACTCAAGCCTCCTTTAGACCTACTGTCTAAAGAGACAGAAGCTCAGAAACACTTGTGAAGCTCACAGCCCTCAGAGACTGGCCCATGCAAAGACAGATTTTTTTTTTATTGGAATATAGTTACTTTGCAATGTTGTATCAGTTTCTGCTGTACAGCAAAGTGAATCAGCTATATCTGTACATATATATGCCCTTTTTTTTTGGATTTCTTTCCCATTTAGGTCACCCCAGAGCACTGAGTAGAGTTCTTTGTACTACACTAGGTTCTCATTAGTTATCTATTTTATACATAGTATCAATAGTGAATATATGTCAATCCCAATCTACCAATTCAACCCACCAACTCCCTTCTCCCCTTAAGTGTCCATTTGTTTGTTCTCTAGATCTATGTCTCTATTTCTGTTTTGCAAATAGGATTACCTGTACCATTTTTCTAGATTCCACATATATGTTACTAATAGACAGTATTTATTTTTCTCTTTCTGACCTACTTCACTCTGTAAGGTGCATCCACATCTAAGTCCAACCATGTCTCTACAAATGACCAAATTTTGTTCATTTTTATGGCTGAGTAATATTCCTTTGTGTATATGTACCACATCTTCTTTATCCATTCCTTTGTTGATGGACATATAGGTTGCTTCCATGTCAATAGCACTGCAGTTAACATTGGGGTGCATGTGTCTTTTTGAATTATGGTTTTCTCTGGGCATATGCCCAGCATCACTCTGATACCAAAACCAGACAAAGCTATCACAGAAAAAGAAAAGGCTAGATTTATTTGTAAGACTATAGAATGCTTTCCCTCCCCCAAATCTTACATGATACCAGGTCTCTAGTATAATGACAATGACTTAGTAATACAATACAGCTCAAAGAGCACTAGGGTCTAGACTTTATCTAAGATAGAGTACTTAAGAAAACCCAGAGAAAACAAAGGAAACATAAACAAGGACTTTAAAGCTTCTGGCACCAACAGAGAAAATATTAAACACAATCCAGTGCATACCCCTATTAACATACAAGATCACACTAGAGGCCTGTCTACCTCGGTTTCTATTACTAGACAAATTTCTAGCTTTCAGCAAAAATGTGGAGCAATAAAGACTCTCAGGAATACAAAATGATACAGCTAATTTGGGATTCAGATTAGTAGTTTCTTTCTAAAATATTTATTTATTTGGCTGCACTACGTCTTATTTGGGGCATGTGGGGTTTAGTTCCCTGACCAGGAATCGAACCTTGTCCCTGCACTTGGTGTGTGGAATCTTAGCCACCAGACCACTGAAGACATCCTGGTAATTTCCTATAAAGCAAAACATAGTCTTACACATAATCCAGCACTTGAAATCAGTGGTATTTATTTATCCAACTGACCTTAAAACCCATGCCCAGGCAAAAAGCTCCACATGAATGTTTAGAGCAGTTTTACTTGAATTGCCCCAAACTAGAAGCAACAAATATGTTCTTCAGTGGATGAATGAATAAACAAACTAGTGAATCTCTTCAGTGGAATTATCTTTGGTAATAAAAAGGAATGATCTATGAGTTTTAAAATACAGGTTTTATTATTATTCACATATGGCAAAGCCAACAGAGTTGGAGATGATTGCCATTTATAAAATAGCCTTTGTAGTGACAAGGATGAACCTAGAGTCTGTCATAGAGAGTGAAGTCAGAGAAAAACAAATATCCTATATTAACACATATATGTGGAATCTAGAAAAATGGTATAGATGAGCCTGTTTCCAGGGCAAGAATAGAGACTCAGATGTAAACATGCAGACACACGGTGGAAGGAGGATGGGACAAATAAATAGGAACATATATACAGTACCATGTGTAAAATAGATAACTAGTGGAAGCTGCTCTATAACACAAGGAGCTCAGTTCTGTGTTCTGTGATGATCTAGAGGGGTGGGAGGGAGGTCTAAGAGGGAGGGAACATCTGTATATGTGGGCTTTCCTGGTAGCTCAGATGGTAAAAATTCTGCCTGCAATGCAGGAGACCTGGGTTCAATCCCTGGGTCAGGAAGATCCCCTGGAGAAGGGAATGGCCACCCACTTCAGTATTCTATTTTCTTTTTAAAGTAATATTTTTCTTAAAAAACTAATTAATTTATTTTAATTAAAGGATAATTACTTTACACTATTGTGATGGGTTTTGCCATACACTGACATGAATCAGCCATGGGTGCACATCTGTCCCCCTACCCTGAAGCCCCCCTCCAAACTCCCTTTCTGGTATTGAGCTGCATGAGCTGCTTGCATATTTTGGAGATTATATCTTTGTCAGTTGTTTCATTCGTTATCATTTTCTCCCACTCTGAAGGTTGCCTTTTCACCTTGCTTATTATTTCCTTCGTTGTGCAAAAGCTTTCAAGTTTAATTAGGTCCCACTTGTTCATTTTTGTTTTTATTTCTGTTACTCTGGGAGCTGGATCATAGAGGATCTTGCTGTGATTTATAGTCCATACTGAGGAGCCTGGTGGTCTATAATCCATGAAGTCGCAAAGAGTCAGACACTACTGAAAGACTTTCACTTTCACTTTCATAGCTGATTTGCTTTGCTGTACAATAGAAGCTAACACAGCATTGTAAAGCAATTATACTCCAATAAAACAAACAAACAGGGAACTCCCAGGTGGTGCAGTGGTAAAGAATCCGCCTGCCAATGCAGTAGATGAGGAGAAACATGTTCAATCCCTGGGTCGATCCTTTGGAGTAAGAAATGGCAACCCACTCCAGTATTCTTTCCTGGAAAATTCCATGGGCAGAGAAGCCTGGTGGGCAATAGTCCATGGGGTTGCAAAGAGTTAGACATGACTGAGCAGACATGCACAATCAAAGGTCAAGGTCAAACAAACAAGACAACCTGGTATACAGATCTCAAGGGTCATGGCACATCATGTTGCGGGGGGCGGGGGGCAGAACATCACCAGTGAGGAGTCAGGGAGGCAGAAGGAGTAAGAAGCAAGTGTGGGCAAGAGGTTTTACTCTGATTTTCACAAGAAAGAATCAGTAAGGTAAGGTAAGCAGGCTAAGCAGGTTTAGGATTACCTAGTTTGAGTAATTTCAGCAGACTGGCATGGAAGACAGTCCCTAGTTGTCTGGTACCTGGCCCTGTGTTATTAGGGCAAGGAGATAATAGCCAAATGTGAAAGCCCAACAAAGGCAGCTGGAGGTGTGGGCTTTGGATTGGTTAGTCTGTATATGAAATGTATATTCAAAGATGATGTGTTTTCTCTCTCTTGTAATTGTTGTTGTCCAGTTGACCAGTCATGTCCGACTCTTTGTGACTCCATGGACTGCAGCACGCCAGGCCTCCCCATCTATCACCAACTCCCGGAGTTTACCCAAACTCATGTCCATTGAGTTGGTGATGCCATCCAACCATCTCATCCTCTGTAGTCCCGTTCTTCTCCTGCCTTCAATCTTTTCCAGCATCAGGGTCTTTTCAAATGAGTCAGCTCTTCCCACCAGGTGGCCACAGTATTGGAGTTTCAGCTTCAACATCAGTCCTTCCAATGAACATTCAGGACTGATTTCCTTTAGGATGGATTGGTTGGATCTCCTTGCAGTCCAAGGGACTCTCAAGAGTCTTCTCCAACACCACAATTCAAAAGCATCAATTCTTCAGTGCTCAGCTTTCTTTATGGTCCAACTCTCACATCCACACATGACTACTGGAACAACCATAGCCTTGACTAGACAGACCTTTGTTGGCAAAGTAATGTCTCTGCTTTTTAATATGCTGTCTAAGTTGTTCATAACTTTCCTTCCAAAGAGTAAGTGTCTTTTTATTTTATGGCTGCAATCACCATCTGCAGTGATTTTGGAGCCCCCCCCCCCCAAAATAAAGTCAGCCACTGTTTCCACTGTTTCCCCACCTATTTGCCATGAAGTGATGGGACCAGATGCCATGATCTTAGTTTTCTGAATGTTGAGCTTTAAGCTCTCATCTTCACTTTCCTCTCCTCTTTCACTTTCATCAAAAGGCTCTTTAGTTCTTCTTCACTTTCTGCCAGAAGGGTGGTGTCATCTGCATATCTGAGGTGATTGATATTTCTTCCAGCAATCTTGATTCTAGCTTGTGCTTCATCCAAACCAGCATTTGTCATGATGTACTCTGCATATAAGTTAAATAAGCACGGTGACAACGGATGGGGGAATGAATTGGGAGATTGGGATTGACAAATAGACACATCTATATACAAAACAGATGAAATGAAAACCTACATAGCACAGGGAACTCGACTCAATGCTCCTTGGTGACCTAAATGGGAAGGAAAGCCAAAAAAAAAGGGCGGGGGGAGTATATGTATACATATAGCTGATTAACTTTGCTATACAGTAGAAACTAATGCAACATTGTAAAGCAACCACACTGCAATAATTTTTTTTTAAAAAAAGAAAGAAACCTGGTAAATACAAAGTCATGTCCAACTCTTTGTGAGCCCATGAACTACACCAAGCCAGGCTTCCCTGTTGTTCACACTACAAAGTCCTGCAAAATCATGGATGACTCAAAGACATGTTACTAAGTGAAAGAAATCAGTCTGAAAAAGCTGTACAATACAATTTATATGACATTCTGAAAAAGGCAAACTACAGAGACAGTTAACAAATCAATACGTGCCAGCCAGAAATTTGTGAATAGGTGAAGCACAGGGCATTTTTTTCCTGGCAGTGAGACTATCCAGTCTGATACTGTAATTGCGGATACATGAGGCTATGAATTTGTTAAAAATCCACTGAATTTTATAACACAAAGCGTAAATCCTGTGTAATCATTTAAAAATCATTTAGGATGTTGGGGAATTTTATGCAGACTGTGACAAAAGGATCTCAATATATTACAAATGTATGAAATAATTCCTTCCTTTATTAAAAGGAGTTGGGGGGGGAGTACTGATCTAAGTAACTATAAAACTAAAGCAAAAAAAAATACATAAGAACTTCATTAGCTGATAAATTTGTGTCCCCTGGAAATATGTGTTACAATTCTGAAATCATTATATGTTTTAATCTCCTCAAATTTTTATAACAAAATATCTGAATGGTATAAACAATAGAGTTATTTTTTCTAGAATAATATTAATTTATTATTTATTTACATATCATTGGTTTATGATTATTATTAATTGATTAGTTCTAGAACCTAGAAGTCCAAGATCAAGCCGTCAGTGTTGGCTTCTATTGCTGCCTCTCTGGCCACCGCCAGCTCATTATATGCTTACATGATTTCCTCTCTGCGTATCTGCATGGGGTCTGGGGACGGGGACGGGCGGAAATCCCTGGCTTCTCTTACTCTTCTTATTAGGACATCAATCCTTTTAGATTAGTGAAAGTGTTAGTTGCTCAGTTGCATCCAATTCTTTGCAACCCCATGGACTGTAGCCTGCCTGGCTCTTCTGTCCATAGAATTCTCCAGGCAAGAATACTTGAGTAGGTAGCCATTCCCTTTTCCAGGGGATCTTCCAAACCCAGGAACTGAACCTGGGTCTCTTGCATTGCAGATAGATTCTTTCCCATCTGAGCCAGTCCATCTTTATGACTTCATTTAACCTTGATTATCACCTTAGAGGACAATCACACTGGGGATTAGAGTTTCCATGTACGACTTTTTTTTTTTTTTGGTGAGGAGGGCAAAAACATTCAGTTCATATACTTCTATGCTGGGATAGAATAATTAGGTAAGTGTCCAAAAATGATGGAAGTAAGATTTCTCATATTGGAATGGGAGTTTACAAAATAGCAAGGGAAGAAGACTAAAATGATCCGTGTGATAATAGATAGTAATTCATTAATATGAACTCATCCTTAGCTTAATATAGAAACAAATGGTTACATGTATTTATATTTGTGAATATATGCCAATGGCTCAAGTGGTAAAGAACCAGCCTGCAATGCAGAAGACACAGGAGATGTGGGTTCAGTCCCTGGGTCAGGAAGATCCCCTGGTGGAGGAAAAGGTAACCCACTCCAATATTCTTGCCTGGAGAATTTCTTGGAGAGAGGACCCTGATGGGCTACAGTCCACGGGGTCGCAAAATGTTAGACACAACTGAACACAGACACATTACACATATAATGCTACGTATATATACAATTTAGGACACACACATATATTTTCTTGTTCTGTCATCTAAGAGGACCTAGAAACAATGACAGTATAGAAGCATTGATTGAGTACATCTAGTACCCAGATCTTGGTTTCTGACACCATTCTCTAATAAAAGAAGCCATGGCCTTGGGGAAACATCTGATTCCCAGACTGAGGCAGGAAACACAGTCTAAGTTCCCTACATAGGAACCTTCAGGGTGCAAATTTTCAAAGATTCAAACATGCATGGGGTTCCAGCAAGGAACCAGAATCTGTGCCATCAGTGCCAGGTGTGAGTGAACCTGCAGCTTGCCCTCCATCGCCTATCGCTGATGATCCTTCATCTCTACCATCTCCCACCTCCTAGGCCTCCTCCAGTCAATAACTCTTCTTGTCTGTTCACTTGATGTCAGCCCCTGTATGCCAGCTGCTGTATTGTACTATTGTACTTTTCAAGGTGCTGTACTGTAAAATTAAAAATGTTTTATTATTCATGCTTGGTTTTTATGCCTTGTTTGTTTGGAAAGTATTATAAACCTATTGCAATACAGTACTATATAGCTGATTGTGTTAGTGGGGTACCTAGGCTAACTCTGTTGGACTTATGAACAAATTGGACTTATGAACACACTCTTGGAATGAAACTCATTCATATGCAGGGGACTTATTGAATACAAGATGAGCCTGGAACCTCTTGTAGTGATGGAAAAAGAGGAAGTATTCAAAAAATCCACAATGATTGTGCTATGTCAAAGAAACACAGACATCAACTCAAAGAACTCCTAAAGGCCAAACAGGAAACAATTTGAACAACAAAATCTATTAATGGTTTTGGATTATACCTCAAAGGACAAAGTAAATATTCATGACTCCATATGTAGTTCAATAAATACTGAATAAATAAATGAGGGAAAAGAGATATATCTCCATGAAGAAGAATTCCAAATAGTCTATCCAAATACTCCATCCACAGTTAGCATAACTCTCTACATCTTAAATGTGGGCTCTGCATGGTGACTGCCCTCCCAGGAGCACAGAAAAGAAAGGCAGCAAAGGGTTAACGTTATAGAGGGGAAACCTGACAGACATTCCTTCAGTCAGAAGATCAAGGTTAATGCTGACAGTGATGTCATGTTGATGTTTGTGTATCTTCTTGAGAAGATATGATGAGAATGACATTTTACCTCTACAGTCTTCTTCCCAAGAACATATAATCCCAATCTACCTATGAGAAAAATATCAAATTTCAGTTGAAGGACATTCTACCAAATATGTGAGGAATATGCCTCAAAATGTTCAAGGTCATCAAAAACAGACTAAGAACTTGTTACAGCCAGGAGGAGACTAAGGAGACATAACAACTAAATGTAAGCTTGGCTCTTATACAGGATTCTAGAAAAGAAAAATGACACTGGGTTAAAGCTAAGGAAATTTTTAAAAATATGGACATTAGCTAACAATAATGTATCAGCAGTGGTTCACTAATTATGACAAATATACCTTATTAATAGAACATATTAATTATTAGAGAAACTGTATGAAGGGTATATGGAAACTCTCTAGACTCTATACATTCACGTCTTTTCTGTAAATCTAAAACTGTATTAAAAATAAGGTTTATTTGATTACATTCGTTCCATATAATAGATAAAAATTACTGTTTAAAGAAAAACAGTAATTTATCTGGGTACCTAAGGGTATCAGTGTTTATATAAACTGTCATGTATATTTAATCCATATCTTCTACCTATTCATACAAACGAGCATTTGTCCCATTTATATTTATTGATTCATTCTTTGTTCAAGAATTCAACCAGTTTATCAACTGACCACATGCTCAGGGTTTAGGGGGAACCCATACAGACTCAGTTGTTCTTTCTTATTCATCTGCAACTTTAAAAACACTCTTAAGATTTTTAGTTGATAGAAAACTCAAAAAAATATAGAAAATTAATAAAAGAACAACTCTCAAAGAGTGATCAGAAAAAGCAATGTGAATGAGTCATTGACAAATAAAAAGCTGACCAGCTATTTTTCCCAAGCTTCATAAGTATCCATAACTTGTTGAATATTTTAAATCCAGTTTAGTCCTTTAGTCTAAACTTAGAAGACTTTCTATTAGCACTCTGAGTGAGGCAGAGAATAAGAAAAGGATGTGTAACCAGTCCAGGCTCACAACCAAACAGCTCTCAGTTCAGCAGTATGATCCAGCAGATATAAGGGTGCTTGAAATGTATGAAGCAGACAGGCATGTTGCAAAGAGTGTTGGGCAAGAATCTCTAGGTGAATTACAGTGCAAATTTTGGGGATAGTGGAGCAAAGTTCTGCCATCCTTTGTCAATAAGCTCTATTTTGAGGAACAGCTTCTGGCTCACTGGTATGGATGCTGGTATAAACTGAATGCTTAACAAGGGTCACTAAGTTACCATGTGACTTGAGCTGACCATCATTCATTGGGGTTGTCTGACCTACAAAGGGCTTCCCAGGTGGCTCACTGATAAAGAACCCACCTGGCAGTGCAGGAGATGCAGGAGACACAGGTTTGATCCCTCGGACAGGAAGATCCCTGGAGGATGCAGTGACGACCCACTCTAGTATTCTTATCTGGGAAATCCCATGGACAGAGAAGTCTGGTGGGCTGCAGTCTGTGGGGTCACAGAATTGGATACAACGAAGAGACAGAGCACTGGCCTGCAAAGCCAGAAATCTGTGTAGTAGCATTCCATAATCAAATAAACGTGATATAAAAGAAGAAATTTAAGCAGATCCTGAAGGCCTAGGAAAATGTTGCCAGTTACAGCCGGTTTGTGGATGGTGATTAATGGTTTAGTTGGACCATCAGGGGCTTTGTAGGAACAAGATTGGAAACCTGGCCAAAAGGAAACCTGGAAAAGAAGTATGTGGAGAAAACACTACAAAGGGGCACAGTGTAGAAATATTTGTCTCCCTTATGAATGCTCACCAATGGGTGCCTTCAACAGAGGAGGACCTTGATAATCAGGTGGCTGAAATTTTCCTTTTTTATGAACATCAAGCAGCCTCTTTTCCCAACTATCACTTTCCTCGTCCAGTGGACTGATAGAGTGGCTGTGGCAACGTCATGTATCAATACATCATGCATGAGCTTAACAATGCAGACTTCCACTCACTGTAATAGTTACGTTACGTATTGACTGGATTATGCAGTGCCCTGATATTTGCCCAGATATTTCTGGGTGTGTCCGTGTGGGTGTTTCTAGATGCAATTATCTGAGTAAAGCAGGTGAGCTGGTGAGTGAAGCAGATGACCATCCCCAGTGTGGATGGGCGTCATTCAATTCGTTGCGGGCATAAATCAAACAAAAAGATGGAGGAAAGAAATCTTTGACCCTCCTGCCTGAATGTAGGAGCTGAGATGTCAGTCTTCTGTCCTCTTTGCTCCCACCTCTCAGATCTTCAGACTCAGAATGAGCTATACCACCAGCCTTCCCGGATCTCCAGCCTGCAAATGGCAGATAGTGGAACTTCTCTGTCTCCACAGTTGCATGCCCATTTCCTCATATTAATAATAAATGTCTTCCCGTATAGATATCTTATTGGTTCTGTTTCTGAGGAGAATTCGGACTAATATATTCACCAAGGCTGATCTGGTAACAGAGCCCAGCTGGCCAACACCATAGACCAATAATACCCTACAGTACTGCATTCCCAGAAAGGATTAGCCAGCTACCTGGTAGCCAGCTACATGCTGATTATATTGGACAACATCCATCATAGAAGAACAGTATTTAGTTCTCACTAGAAAGTAGACACTTTTTCTGGATATGGATTTGCTTTTCTGCCTACCTCACTTTGCCAATGAACTTAAAAAACACTACCACCCATGAACTTAACTTATTCACAGTCATGATGGCCTAGACAGCATAGCTTGTGATCAAAGAAATCATTTTATTTCAAGTGAAATGTCACAATGGCCCATTCACGTGGAATTCAGTGGACTTACAATGTTTCTATCACTTTGAAATGTAATGAAACAGTAGAATGGCCTTTTTACTTAGTCATGGTGTCAGCTGGGTGACAACCCCTTGCAGGGCTAGAATAATGTCACTAGAATCTGATCTATGCTTTAAATCAGTGGTCAATACATGATTTTACTTCTATCACCAAGATTCATGGGTCTGGGAGTCTAGAGATGAACATGAGAATGGTTTCACAAACTCTTACCACTAAAGGTTTATCCTTGAACAAGGTATTTGCTTCCCATCCTTATGACTTTGAGTTTTACTGGAGTAGAAGTCTTCATCACCAAAGAAGGAATGTTTCCACCAGGAGACACAGAATTTTTCTATTAAACACAAAGATGAAACTACCACTTGGCCACTTTGGGCTCTTCATTCCAAAAATTAAACAGGCAAAGCAGGTTTCTATAATGGTGGGGGTTATAGTTTATAACCCAAGGGGAAATTGAGTTGCTATAACAAAAGAGGAATATTGGTGAGAATGTCTATAAAGTAGGAGGTCCCCTGGGATGACTTGATACTATTCCCATATGCTAAGAATAAAATCAATGGAAACTACAGCAATCTAAGAGAGACAGGACTGTCGGTCCAGGCATTTCAACAATAAAGACTAGTGTCACCGTATCAGTAAGGAACTGTAACTGAGTTTCTTGCTGAGGGAAAATGTCAAGCAGGAAATAAACCTATCAATACCAGCTGTAACTGCATAATCCATTACAGAAATAAGGACTGCAATAATTATAATATTTCTTATTTTGATGCGATATAATTTTGTATATGGGACTTCTCTGGTGGCTCAGAGGGTAAAGCGTCTACCTACAATGCAGGAGACCCGAGTTTGAACCCTGTGTCGGGAAGATCCCCTGGAGAAGGAAATGGCAACCCCCTCCAGTACTCTTCCCTGGAAAATCCCATGGAAGGAGGAGCATGGTGGGCTACAGTCCATGGGGTCGCAAAGAGTCGGACACAACTGAATGACTTCACTAATTTTGTATATATTAACCAACTCTTGTTTCCTTTTTCTTCCCCATTTCCCTCCCAACTAACATGAGACAAAACAAGGATGAAAAAACTCTAGGATATCCAAGCAGAGGGGGGCTTCTCTTGTGGTTCAGTAAAGATTCCACCCTTCCAATGCAAAGAGCACAGGTTCGATCCCTGGTCAGGGAACTAAGATTCCACATGCCTTGGGGCATGGCTGAAAAAAATTAAGAGGGGGAGAAGAATTCAGTTATAAAAGGAATGAATATAAAATATGGATAAAATGATTTTGTATCCTCTTGTGAGGGCAGAGTTAGTGTGTTTTTAGGTGTACATGAGATAGTTGCATTATGTTAAATTAAAATATAATTTTATTATTGTCTTTATTTCAAAGTTAGATATGGTTAAAATAAGTGTGTCTGGGTACCAAATGGTAAATTGTGGTGGCTTTGAGCTGTATCAGTTTAGCTAAACTAAAACTACCTTTCCCAGAATTCTCTCCTTATATGGCCTTGAGTAAGGACTGGTCAATATTTGCACAAGATTTGTGGAGTCACAGTCATTTAGTTACTCTCTGAAGATTGGAGAGAGGTCAAGTGCAGCTCATACACATTGTCAATGATACAGATTTCCACTGATCATCTTTTTGGTATGGAACAGTACCTGAATCTACAGTAACTCTTGATTCTGCCAGATCTTCTTCTGTTGCTCCAAATCCTGCATCAAAGACATGCACAGTTCAGTCACTCAGTCGAGTCTGACTCTTTGCGACCCCATGGACTGCAGTATGCCATGCTTCTCTGTCCATCACCAACTCCCCAAGCCTACTCAAACTGATGTCCATTGTGTTGGTGATGCCATCCAACCATCTCATCCTCTGTCATCCCCTTCCCCTCCAGCCTTCAATCTTTCCCAGCTTTGGGGTCTTTTCCAATGAGTCAGTTCTTTGCATCACATGGGCAAAATACTGGAGTTTCAGCTTCAGCATCAGACCTTCCAATGAATACTTAGGACTGGTTTTCTTTAGGATTGACTAGTTGGATCTCCTTGCAGTCCAAGGGACTCTCAAGAGTCTTCTCTAACACCACAGTTCAAAAGCATCAATTCTTCGGCGCTCAGCTTTCTTCACAGTCCAATTCTCACATCCATACATGACGACTGGAAAAACCATAGCTTTGACTAGATGGACCTTTGTTGGTAAAGTAATAGACATTACAGAGACTGCACAGCCCATGGCAATAGGTCTCAGCTTCTTTTCCAGGTCATCCATGGGAACAGCTCCAATGATGAGAGATAGACATAAGGTTCAGTTTGTTCTTATGGAGTCATTCTTTCTGGTTCCAGTTCTCCTTGCTTTTGTTCATTCCCAGCTCTTCTTCCTTTCTCTCAGTCTGGTTGACTCATAATGGTAGACTTAGAGACACCAGCATTGCACAGACACCCCTACCAGTTCCCACCATTGAATAAAGTCTAAACCTTGAAATAAATCTCTTACCCATTGTCACTCAATATTCTACTTCTCCGAAAGAACCCAAACTGATACATTATGTCTTATTCTTACTCTGAAAGGAGGAAAGTAATAATCAAATACCAAAAAGAAAAAAAAGATCGTATATAGAATGACCATGAATTTAACTATTATTGTAAAATTACATGTCTGTTCTTTTTTTTCTCATGGCCTAGAAATAAAATTGTAATCATTTTTTTTTAATACAGCTCTTGTTAAAACCATATGGCATGCTGGAAGTTTCCATCCAAAAGGAGAGTGCAAGCTGGGACTAGTTTTAGGTGAAACAAGGACACGTTTACTAGGAAGAAAAGATTGTCCCCATTTGGGAAAAGAACACCAGCCCAAAACAACCAAACATGAACCTTATCTGGAATAGGCATCTATTGGGCTCACTGAAGGGACTGGCCCAGGATTAGGCAACAAAAGCTGCTGATCATCTGGTAACACTGGTAACATCAGCAGATGCTTTAATTAGATTGAGGAGGCCAATCTCCTCTAGACATGGGGAAAAATCAAACCCTTTTCTTCCTATTTGTTACAAGACTTCAATAGTGGCCTTATCTTACTCATCTTTGTATTCTTTGCACAGATGATGTAGTAGATACTCAGTCATACTGTTGAATGAAAAAAAAAAGTAAGTGATTTTCACCAGCCAAGCTAGGGACAGGCAGGAATTGATGATATTAAAAGTTGTTGTCATAAATACCTGCTACTGAGTAGTGACTTAAAATATTTCTTATAAGGTAAATGATATCATTCTCTCTATATATATTTTTCCATACCTACATTTTATATATAAAGATGTATATACAACTTTTATATGTACGATTTAAAATTTTTTAAGACCTTTATTGAGATATAAACCAATACCACTAAAAGTCACATACAATTCAATGGTTTTAATATGGTCACAGATTTGTGCTACTATCATCATAGCTGTATTTTAGAACATTTTCATCACTCTTCAAAGAAACCCTGTACCCATTTAGTCATTCCTGTTTCTCCCTTCTCACAGCTGCTGAGAACCAAGTCTATTTTCTGCCTCTATGGATTTGCCTATACTGTAATTTTTAAACAAAATCTCTAATGTTGAATATTTACACTGTTTCTATATTTTTACTATAATTAACAAGGCTCTGACAAACATCTAAGATACGTATTTTTAATATTTTGTCTGGTTATATTCTTTTTACTGGAATATAATTGCTTTCCAATGTTGTGTTAGTTGTTTTTTTTTTTTTAATTTATGAAGCTAACAGATACAGTAAGATCTCTTCTAGCTCTAGATTTCTAGATCTCTCTCACACACACAAACTCGCACACATACATTTATATCTCTAGTGCTAAGTCACTTCAGTCGTGTCCAATTCTTTGCAACACCATGGACCATAGTCAGTCAGGCTTCTCTGTCCATGAGAGGCTCCAGGCAAGAGTATTGGAGTGGGTAGCCATTTCCCTCTCCAGGGTATCTTTCCACCTGGGGATTGAACCCAGGTCTCCTGCATTGCAAGTAGATTCTTTACCACCTGAGCTACAGGGAAGCCTTTTTATTTATATCTCTATGTATAGACAGTATGACTCTCTATATACTCAGTATACATCTATATGGAGATATATAAATATACAGAAAGAAATCTTGAGAGCCACAAGAGACCCTACTGATATTTATTAACTGAACCCTTCTGTAAGATTAATAAGAGGAAGTTTTATTTTTCATAGGAAATCATTACCAGCACAATGCAATCTAAACAAAAAAATAGAATATAGAAAGATAAAGGGGGAACACAGATAATAACCATGAAGAAAATTAGATATTCAAATAGGACTCTTTTTCTCATATGTAGCATAGGCCGAAAGCCTTCTGACTGCCTTGCCTTCTCATTTAAAGACCCAGCCTGGGTTAGTTTCTTTGACTATTTCAAACTGGAAAGATAATACATCCACAGTAACCACTGAAAGTACTCTCACTCCCATAAAATAGTACCTAATATATCTTGGGAGTTTTGATCATATTTGTGCACTCTCCCCTTCCTCCAGCCTTCTAATCCTGGGACTTCCCAGGTGGCACTAGCGGTAAAGATTCTGCCTGCCAATGCAGGATACATAAGAGATGCAGGTTGGATCCCTGGGTCAGGGAGATCCCCTGGAGGAGGGTATGGCAACCCACTCCGGAATTCTTGCCTGGAGAATCCCCATGGACAAGAATACATGCTGTCTACAGTCCAAGGGGGAACAAAGAGTCAGACCATGACTGAAGCAACTAAGCAGCATGCACCCACGTCCTTGTCTTCCCCCTAGACTTTCATGCTAGTCCCAACCTGCTGGATTCAGTTCAGTTCAGTCTCTCAGTAATGTCTAATTCTTTGCAACTCCATGGACTGCAGCACGCCAGGCTTCCCTGTTCATCACCAAATCCCTGAGCCTACTTAAACTCATGTCCATTGACCCTGTGATGCCATCCAACAATCTCATCTTCTGTCATCCCCTTCTCCTCCCGCCTTCAATCTTTTGTAGCATCAGGGTCTTTTCCAATGAGTCAGTTCTTCGCATCAGGTGACCAAAGTATTGGAGTTTCAGCTTTACCATCAGTCCTTCCAAAGAACACCCAGGACTGATCTCCTTTATAATGGACTGGTTGGATCTCTCTGCAGTCCAAGGGACTCTCAAGAGTCTTCTCCAACACCACAGTTCAAAAGCATCAATTCTTCAGGGTTCAGCTTTCTTTATAGTCCAACTCTCACACCTATACATGACTACTGGAAAAACCATAGCTTTGACTAGATGGACCTTGTTGGCAAAGTAATGTCTCTGCTTTTTAATATGCTGTCTAGGCTGGTCACGACTTTTCTTCCAAGAAGCAAGCATATTTTAATTTCATGGCTGCAATCACCATCTGCAGTGATTGTGGAGCCCCAAATAAGAAAGTATCTCCCTATTTCCACTGTTTCTCTGTCTATTTGCCATGAAGTGATGGGACCAGATACCTGATCTTAGTTTTCTGAATGTTGAGTTTTAAGCCAATTTTTTCACTCTCCTCTTTCACTTTCATCAAGAGGCTCTTTAGTTCTTCTTTGCTTTCTACCATAAGGGTGCTATCATCTGTATGTCTGAGGTTATTTGTTGGGGGCCAGCGTGAGGAACTCCGCCTATGGAAAAGGTCATGAGGAAAGAGGCTTGGCATACACAAAGGCGTGATCAAGCCTCAGGAAACCCCCTGTTCCCGAGCATCTACCCCAAAACCAGAGTCTGTTCTATGCTCTCGCCTACACCTCTGACTTTACAGGGGGCTCTCCCCCATAACCGTTTTTCTTGGAGAAGGAGTAAACGTGCAGCTCCAAGGCAATAAAAATTCCTGGGCGGGACAAGAGTGTTTCAGCTTACGGACTCCTCTGAAGATTATCTAGCCCGCTTGTATAGGTTTGTCCAGCCACATGTGATTGTTTACAGCCTCCCAATCTGAGAGGCACGAGATGTTTTAGACTTACTAAAGGCAAATTCTTTTGGGGAGTTAGAAATTATTAATACAGTGGGTTGGTTAGGAATTATATTGGTGAAGGGTTTTTCATTTGTTGTGCCAATAATTGCTGCTAATTCCCTGCTCTGGGTGGGACAAGGATGTCTCAGGTCAAACCTCTCTGCTGACAGACTAGCTTGTGTGACAGGATTATCCATACTCCTGCCACTACCACATGATTGTTTACTACCTCTTAACCATAAACAGCACAGAGTTTTGGAGTATTTTGAGAGTCTTAATTAGCATAGGGCTTTTTCTTCTCATTGAGTCAATGATTGCCGCCAGGCCTCCATATCCTTAGGCATCTGGGAACATATTAATCAATGTATTTGGAATATAGAAAAGGAAATATAGTAGTTTTTTTTATAGTAGTTTTTGATGTTAGCAATTCTAGACTTTTTGAGTTAATGAATTTTCTCTTTTGTAATAGATCACTGTGCTTTGTTAAAAATCACTGTGTCTTTGTTATGTAAAAATGTAACTTTATCGCTATCTTAAGACTAAATAGATCTTAAGGGGAGCATTGGTAAAAGGATTTTCATTTGTTGGGCTGATGTTTGCTGCTAAATCTCCATATTCCCTGTCCTTATAATGAAAATAACTAACAATATAGGAGAAATAAGTATTAACCTTTAAGCATATAGGAGAAATAAGTATTAACCTTTAAGATTAATCCTGTTAACCTTGGGTTAAATAAATTCCTTTCTTGATTGTAACTCACTACACCCTCACCCTATAGGAATGCAACTTTCTCTGGAGGGTGGTGCCTGGTTTAAGGAAAAATCACCCTTGGAGGAAATAAGGTTTTTGGTTATCAAAAAGAAAGGGTCATAGAAGGTCAGCAGGCCTCACTCATGGCCAGAGGATGATGTAATATCCCTAAGACCCCCGCGTGACTCTGTATTCATCCCTATGTGTAACAAAAGGTATATAAGCAAACCCAAAAATAAAGAAATCGGATCAGTTTCTGCAAAGACTGATTCCACCATGTCGCTTCTTTCTTGCTCCCGTTTCTCTGGCTGAAATTCAGCCTCTTTTCTCCACTAATTCTCCTACTACACTATCCGTTTCTAATCTCTCTCTATATCTGTGATTAAATATGTATTTTTCCAAAGACGCTGATGCCGTCCCCACCTTCGAATTCCCTGGATCCACCGGGGCTGGACCCCAGCAGTTATTGATAGTTCTCCTGGCATCTTGATTCCAGCTTGTACTTCTTCCAGCCCAGCGTTTCTCATGATGTACTCTGCATATAAGTTAAATAGGCAGGGTGACAATATACAGCCTTAAGATACTCCTTTTCCTATTTGGAACAAGTCTGTTGTTCCATGTCCAGTTCTAACTGTTGCTTGCTGACCTGCATATAAATTTTTCAAGAGGCAGGTAGGTGGTCTGGTATTCCTATCTCTTCCAGAATTTTCCACAGTTTGTTGTGATCCACACAGTCAAAGGACTTGGCATGGTCAACAAAGCAGAAATAGATGCTTTACTGGAACTCTCTTGCTTTTCTGATGATCCAAGAGATGTTAGGAATTTTATCTCTGGTTGGTTTCTCTGCCTTTTCCAAATCCAACTTGAACATCTGAAAGTTCACGGTTAGCATATTGTTGAAGCCTGGCTTGGAGAATTTTGACCATTACTTTACTAGCATGTGAGTCATGTATGGATGTGAGAGCTGGACTGTGAAGAAGGCTGAGCACCGAAGAATCGATGCTTTTGAACTGCAGTGTTGGGGAAGACTCTTGAGAGTCCCTTTGACTGCAAGGAGATCCAACCAGTCCATTCTGAAGGAGATCAACCCTAGGATTTCTTTGGAAGGAATGATGCTAAAGCTGAAGCTCCAGTACTTTGGCCACCTCATGCGAAGAGTTGACTCATTGGAAAAGACTCTGATTCTGGGAGGGATTGTGGGCAGGAGGAGAAGGGGACGACCGAGGATGAGATGGCTGGATGCCATCACCGACTCAATGGACATGAGTGTGAGTGAACTCCAGGAGTTGGTGATGGACAGGGAGGCCTGGCATGCTGCAATTCATGGGGTCACAAAGAGTTGGACATGACTGAGCGACTGAACTGAACTGAGATGAGTACAACTGTGCAATAGTTTGAGCATTCTTTGGCATTGCCTTTCTTTGGGATTGAAATGAAAACTGACCTTTTCCAGTCCTGTGGCCACTGCTGAGTTTTCCAAATTTGCTGGCATATTGAGTATAGCACTTTAACAGCATCATCTTTTATGATTTGAAATAGCTCAACTGGAATCCCATCACCTCCACTAGCTTTGTTCAAAGTAAGGCTTCCTAAGGCCTACTTGACTTCACATTCCAGGATGTCTGGCTCTAGGTGAGTGATCACACCATCGTGATTATCTGGATCATGAAGATCTTTTTTGTATAGTTCTTCTATGTATTCTTGCCACTTCTTAAAATCTTCTGCTTCTGTTAGGTCCATACCATTTTTGTCTTTTATTGTGCCCACCTTTGCATGAAATGTTCCCTTGGTATCTCTAATTTTCTTGAAAAGATCTCTAATCTTTCCCATTCTATTGTTTTCCTCTATTTCTTTGCACTGATCACTGAGGAAGGCTTTCTTATCTCTCTTTGGTATTCTTTGGAACTCTGCATTCAAATGGGTATATCTTTCCTTTTCTCCTTTGACTTTTGCTTCTCTTCTTTTCAAAGCTATTTGAAAAGTCTCCTCAGACAACCATTTTGCCTTTTTGTATTTCTTTTTCTTGGGGACAATTGAACTCTGCCTCCTGTACAATGTCATGAACCTCCGTCCAGAGTTCTTCAGACACTGTCTATCAGATCTAATCTCTTGAATCTGTTTGTCACTTCCACTGTATAATCGCAAGGGATTAGATTTAAGTCATACCTGAATGGTCTAATAGTTTTCCCTACTTTCAATGTAAGTCTGAATTTGGCAATAAGGAGTTCATGATCTAAGGCACAGTCAGCTACTGTCTTGTTTTTGTTGACTATATAGAGCTTCTCCATCTTTGGCTGCAAATATAATCAATCTGATTTTGATGTTGACCATCTGATGATGTCCATGTGTAGAATCTTCTCTTGTGTTGTTGGAAGAGGGTGTTTGCTATGACCAGTGCATTCCCTTGGCAAAACTCTGATACCCTTTTGCCCTGCTTCATTCTGTATTCCAAGGCCAAATTTGCCTGTTACTCCAGGTGTTTCTTGACTTCCTACTTTTGCACTCCAGTCCCCTATAATGAAAAGGACATCTTTCTGGGTGTTAGTTCTAGAAGGTCTTGTCGGTCTTTGTAGAGCCTTTCAACTTCAGCTTTTTCAGCATTAGTGGTCAGGACATAGACTTGGATTACTGTGATATTGAATGGTTTTCCTTGGAAATGAACAGAGTTAATTCTGTCATTTTTGACATTGCATCCAAGTACTGCATTTCGGACTCTTTTGTTGACTGTGACTTCTCTATTTCTTCTAAGGGATTCTTGCCCACGGTAGCAGATATAATGGTCATATGAGTTAAATTTACCCATTCCAATCCATTTAGCTCACTGATTCCTATGGTGGAGGTAATGAAGTTAATGGAGACCTCCTTCAAGAGGTCCCATGCAAGTACTGCTACACTCAGTGCCCCAACCCTGCAGCAGGCCACTGCCAACGCATGCCTCTGCCAGAGACGCCAGGATCCTCACAGGCAAGTCTGGGTCGGTTTCTTGTGGGGTCACTGCTCATTTCTCCTGGGTCCTGGTGCACACAAGATTCTGTTTGTGCCCTCCAAGAGTCTGTTTCCCCAGTGCTATGTAAGTTCTGGCAGTTCTATGGCAGGCTTAATGGTGACCTCCCCCAAGAGGGCTTATGTCATACCTAGGTCTACTGCACCCAGAGCCTCCGTCCCAGCAGCAGCCCACTGCTGACCCGTACCCCCTCAGGTGACACCCAAACACAGTTCTGTCTCAGTGTCTGTGGGGCCTCTGGGTCCTGGTGCACACAAGGTATGTTTGAGCCCTCTAAGCATCTCTGGTGGGTATGGGGTTTGATTCTAAATGCAACTTCGCCCCTCCTACTATCTTGCTGGGGCTTCTCCTTTGCCCTTGGACATAGGGTATCTCCTCAAAGAATGCCTGAAATACAATTACACTTTGCCAGTCATGAAAACAAGCAGAAAAACATGTCTAATAGCAAGGAGAAAACTCAATCAATAGGGACAGACTCAGAAAGAACACAAATATAAAGTTAGTGCATAAAGATTTTTAAATTGTTTCCGTAAATATGGTGCAATGGTAAAGAATCTGCCTCTCAATGCAGGAGATGCAAGAGATGTGGGTTCAATCCCTGGGTTTGGAAGATTCCCTGGAGTAGGAAATGGCAATCCATCAGTCCTATATCCTTATAAATATCTCTACCCCTTCTGTATCTAATCATTCTTCTCTTTTCCTCCAACTAGTCAATATCACAGAGGAGGCAATGGCAACCCACTCCAGTACTCTTGCCTGGAGAATCCCATGGATGGAGGAGCCTGGTAGGCTATAGTCCATGGGGTCGCCAAGAGTTGGACATGACTGATGTGACTCAGCAGCAGCAGCAGCAGTCAATATCAAGCTTCCAGTATAGTCTGAGTCTGAGATTATTTATACATGGAAAACTCTATTAAATTCTTATTTCCCTGATCCCAGATATCCATCAACTGCCTTATGATCTGATTATAGTTTTACATGTATGTTTGTGATGGTACAAATGTTTCCTGGGGGACTTCCCTGGTGACCCAGGGGTCAAGACACTGCACTTCTAATGCAGGAGGCATGGATTCATTCCCTGGTTGGGGAACTACGATCCCACATGCTGTGCAGCATAGCACAAAGATTGAAAAACTGCTTCCTGGCTATAAAGTAATCCTATAGCTTCCTATCTTTTAAAAAAATTAATTACAGAGGGTCCTGGATACTGTAATACATTGAATATAATGGTTCCACGGTTTAGAAATTATAAAACCAAGTCTTGCCATTCTGAGTCACTTTCTAAAGATCTAATCTACACCGTGACTCTTTACTTCACCACACAATTCTGGCTCATTATCATATCTTGTGAGAAACATTTTCCTGAGCAGAGGAAATATAGTCCAAGAATAAACATATATTAGTGTACTGCCTAAGTTCCTTTGCCATTCACTATAAGATACTCCAAATTGCTGCCTGAAGGCAAAAAACTTCTGATTTACCTTAAGAACAGAGCCATTAGTGTTTCAAATTTTCCATTGAGTTCTTTTTTCATCATTTGAGTAACTATACATACTGCAGTACAGTTTTTTGCACAGAGGTGCTTATTATAATCTAAGGACTTTCATTCATCAGCACAATGCTAAGCATCCTGCCAAAATGATTCTGTGCTCAAAGAAATCCTGTATGACAGATCATCAACAAGGAAACCAAAAACTCTACCTGCAAAACCAAATATGTTGACATTTGTGACACTCAGTTCCCTGATAATATGATGAAAAAGTAGGCAAATGAGTAGGAAAACCTCAAGACTGCAATAATGTCTCTCAGTCCCCCACATGCTGTGATACTGCTATGTAAGTTTTGACAATTCCATACAGAAACAGGTCCCATGAAGGCGGGCAACCTACTTCAGTATTCTTAGCTGGAGAATCCCCATGGACAGAGGAGCCTGGTGGGCTCCAGGGCATGGTGTTGCAAAGAGTCAGACACTACTGAGTGACTAAGCACAAGGGAACAGGCCACATAGAATTTAGCCACAGACTGACCAAAATATTTGCTTGCTGCATAGATTTGGTCTAAGGACAACCAAAATTCATCTCTCCATATTCAATTTTTTGGGAGTAGACAGAGAGAGGATGAAGTTATTGGATGGCATCATCAACTCAATGGACATTAATTTCAGCAAATTCTTGGAGATAGTGAAGGACAGAAAAGCCTGGAGTGCTGCCGTTCATGGAGTCACAAAGAATCGGGCATGACTGAGCAACTGAACAACAACAGACAATGTAAGGGAGAGTTCCAAATTCTTGAACTCATCCTCAGCCTATGTTAATATTAACTATAGTCAGATGACCTCATCATTGAGTTCAAACACTAGCTTTTACTAAACCAAATGTTTAAGGAGATGGGCACTATCCCAGGGCCAACACATGAAAAGTGTTTGATCCCAGGGCTAAGGCGAGCATAGCAACAGCTCACAGAACAAAAATGTTCTCTGGCATGGTGTTAAGGAAAAACTACTTCCAACCATCAGACAGTGGCTGAGCTGAATTTCTTCCTTTTTTCTTTCCTCCTGACTTCTTGAGAAAGATAGTGATGTGACAGTGCTCATATCTAAAATGATCACAGTAAAAAGGAAATTTATCTTTCACCATAGTTTCTTATGTTTTTTTGTTTGTTTTTGCTTTTTATTTATATTTAATTGAAGAATAACTGCTTTACAATATTGTGTTGGTTCTTGCATACATCTACATGAGTTAGCCCTATACATACTTACGTCCGCTCCCTCTTGAACCTCTCTCCCACTTTCTACCCCATAGTTTCTCATGTCTTCAGTATCACATGGATGTGTGCTGAGTCACTGAGTTGCATCCGACTCTTTGCAACCCCATGGACTGTAGCCCTGCCGGCTTCTTTGTCCATGGAATTTCCAGACAAGAATATTGGAGTGGGTTACGTTTCTTACTCCAAAGGATCTTCCCGACTGAGGCATTGAACCCACATCTCCTGATTGGCAGGTGGATTCTTTACCACTGAGCCACATGGGAAACCCTTTTAACATCACACTTTCTGTTCAGATCAAAAATCATGTTGCAAACTGTGCCTTTTCAATATTAAAAAATTGGAAAAACAGCATCACTTACAATCGTTCTGAAGATCCAATGAAGTTAAATATATATAAATATTTCTGCTGCTGCATCCCATGTAAACTCCCTTTTGTTTTAAATTAGGAATTAGAGGGATATGATTCATTTCAATGAATGTAGTATTTTTGCCTGATTTCACTCTCTGCTCTTACCCCAGGTTCTCAGTGCTCTGTTTGCTGATCTACCAAAAGCCTTAGTCCTTCCCTCATTCTTAGAGTATCTTCAACTCCTTCTGGCTCACCATCACTGCAGGCTTGGTTTGTTTAATTAGGCTTTAGTCTTAGCCTCCATTGTAAGTCTTTATTCCAATTCTTTTCTTTTTTTAAAAAAATATTTTATTTCTTATTGGCTGTGCTGGGATCTTCAGTTGTGACCTGTGAATTCTTAGTGTGGCATGTGGGATCTAGCTCCCTGACCAGGGATGGAAGCCAGGTCCCGAATTGGGAGTGCAGAGTCTTAGCCACTGGACCACCAGGGAAGTCCCTCCAGTTCCTTGCTATTCATCCCCTACTTATTTGAGTATTATGGTTCTTTCTTTTCCCTACCAGGTTCTGCTCCCATCTCCTTGTGAACTTGAGTTCTACCTCACTCTTAGTGCTAACCTTGTGTCTACGATGTAGCTATCTTTGGACTCAAACCTTCTCCTTTGGTTCATTTTATATTGGTTTTATAAAATTCAGAGAGGAGAAAGGTCACCTTAAAGTGTTCTAATGCTTTACTCTGGCCCCAGGCCAAGGAGGAATACCTCTTTATACCCTTATTTAGCCCCACTGACCTGAGATACAATCCTAGTGATGGAAGCTTGAGGCCAAGGAGAAAAGAGGCTAGATTTGGGACTGGGTAGGAGAGGTGGCTCCCCTGGTGGCTCAGACAGGAAGTAATCTGTCTGCAATGCAGGAGACCCAGGTTAGGCCCTGAGTCCGGAAGATCCCCTGGAGAAGGGAATGACAACCCATTCCGATATTCTTGCCTGGAGAATTCCATAGACAGAGGAGCTTGGCAGGCTACAGTCCATGGGGTTGCAAAGAATGGGAAACAACTGAGTGACTAACACACACACACACACAGGAGAGGTGATGGAGGGGAACAGATGGCTTAAGACACTCTGGAGTCCCTTAAAGAAGGGAATTCTACAGATGAGAGGCTTCATCTCTGGAGAGAAAGGTAACCTGTTGATAAGGCATTAATGGGCAGGTACTCATGGGATAAAAGAACACTACCAATTCCCCATTACATAAAACAGAGACTGTCTCATATTGTTATTTAAATTAAGTGCAATAAGATAAATAAAACTTGTAGCACACAACTTAGCACATTGCTGGCAATGAGAAAATGAGAGCTGCTACGATGATAATGATGACAGTGATGATAACAGGATGCACATCCTTATAAATACATGCACAAGAGAAAAGAAGCAGCTTTCCCACCTCCAACTCCCAGAAAATAACAGTTCTCAAGGGCAAAATATTACTATCTAGAACTCTGGACAGAAATAGATATGATTTGGCTTGGCTCAGCCACAAACCTTGGTAATTCTAATCTATATAAGAAAGGACATACAAGGTAACTTGTTAAAAGTTTTACTTGCTATTAGAATATCCATTCTTAGTTATAAGAGTGTGTATATCTTTGCTGCTGCTCTAGGATTTCTTTAATACAGGGGTTTCTTCCATATAGACATATAAAGAAATCTCCATGAACCAGCCATTGTGCTATGGATACATATTTCTACAAGACAGACATGGCTTATGCTCCCAGAGAGCTTTTAATATAACTGGAAAGACACAAAATTAAACAAATAATTACAATAAAATGCAATAAGCATCAGAACAGAAGTTTATGGTACTATGGAGACATATAGCTAGAAGGATTTTATTATTTTATAGACTACAGTATCTCCTTGAAGTAATAAAGTTTACACAAATTCTTGAAACTATTCCAGTAAGAAGACAGAGGAAGCATTTCCCTGGCAAAGAAAATAGCATATGTAAACATATCTTGGCAGAGGGCATGGTAACCCACTCCAGTATTCTTGCTTGGAGAATCCCATGGACAGAAGAGTCTGGAGGGCTACAGTCCGTAGGTCACAAAGAGTCAGACACAACTGAAGTGACTTAGCATGCATGCATGCATGCATGCAAGGGTATGTTAAATGAGTTAGCACAGTATATTGGGATAAGTGAAGGAGTATGGAGAATAGAAAAGAGAAGGAACATGGGATTTGCTCAGAAATGTTAAATTTTCACTTTTTCCTAAAGACAAGAAAATCACCAAAGCATATTTAAGAAGAAAGATGATATTATCAGATCTATAATTATGATCAATCAGACTGGATGCCTCTTGCACAATTTAAATATCAAAAGGTTTATATATTAGGGCAGCCCTGGTGGCTCGGAAGCTAAAGAATCTACCTGCAGTGAGGGAGACCCAGATTTGATCCTTGGGTTAGGAAGATCCCCTGGAGAAGGGAATGGCTACCCACTCTAGTATTCTTGCCTACAGAAGTCCACAGACAGAAGAGCCTGGTGAGCTACAGTGGTCACTCAGAATGGTGCCTCTTCCACTTTTTAAGTATCAAAAGGTTTATATATTACAGCTCCCAATGTGTGACATTCTCCTAATCAAAATCCTTCAGTAACTCCCCATGGTGCACTGAATAAAATCCACCTCCTTGCTTGATACTCAATGCCTTTCACTTTTTGGCCTCAAGTATATTTTGAGATCTATCTTCCTCTACTCCTTTTCATACATTCTATAATTTGATGAATTATTCCCAAAATTCAGCCCAGGCTTTTTTATTTGCCTTTGATCCTTTTCTTCACTGAGGCTAGGAGATTCTTCCACATTATTTTCATTTGCTATGTCATTCAAGTGTGTGTGAGCTGCTCAGTTGTGTCTGACTCTTTGCGACCTCATGGACTGTAGCCCACCAGGCTCCTCTGTCCATGGAATTCTCCAGGCAAGAATACTGGAGTGGGTTGCCATTCCCTTCTCTAGGAGATCATCCCAACCCAGTGTTCAAACCCCGGCCACCAGGGAAGCCCAAGGTCCACCTATATCATTCAAAGCCCCATTCAAATGTCTTCTTTCCTCTAAAGTTGATTCCCTAAGGTAGTATTCATCAATATTTCAGTTTTTTTTTAAATGTTATTGGCATTTAGTTGATTAACAATGTTGTCTTAGTTTCAGGTGCACAGCAAAGTGAATCAGTTATTCTTGAATCAGCTATACATATACATATATCCACTATTTTTAGATTCTTTTCTCATATATGTCATCAGAAAGTATTGAGTTGAGTTTCTTATGCTATACAGTAGATCCTTATTAATTACCTATTTTATATATGGTAAAATGTATATGTCATTCCCAATCTCCCGATTTATTCTTCCCTCCCTTTTCCCTCTGGTAACCATGTTTGTTTTCTGCATCTGTCACTACTTTTAGTCTTTTATCCTTTCCTACTAAAATTTGAATTGTATATATTTGTCATATATTTTAATCGCAAATATGTGAAGGCACTTGATATAAGTCACTTGATAGCAAAGGATAAACGTTCTCAAGTTTAATATTTCCTGAAAATCTAAAGGCCATTCCTGGATGATGATAGATGCATAATTAATTAGTGAATAAATTAATGAATGACTGCTTTACCACTAGAAGAAAAGATGTCTCTGTTTCAAAGCTATAAATGGCATTGTAATTTATGGTTTCACTTTCTCAGAACCTTGTACCAAGTTTCCATATTATAAGATGTCACAAATGAGTTAATAAGATAATAAAGGAGGGAAAGCCTCAAAGTTGGATCATTGTGAGAAGCAGTTGAAAAACTAAAGAATTTTTAAAAGTATTAAGTGCTATACAAATATAAAAATTTATCATACTTTTAAACAACATTTAATATAATTTCTTATATTGAATAGTGGTTGCTACACAAATATGAAAATTTATCATACTTTTAAACAATATTTAATATAATTTCTTATATTGAAAAATGGCTACCTATAAATAGATTATATATTATATCTGTTATGGATAAATTATGTGTACATGTTTATATTGTTATTAATTTTATAGCTTACAAAATGAGCCTTAATATAGTGAAAAGAGAGCTTCCCAGGTAGCTCAGTGGTAAAGAATCCGCCTGCAATGTGGGAGACCCAAAAGACATGGGTTTGATCCCTGGGTTAGGAAGATCCCCTGGAGTAGAAAATGGCAGCATCCACTCCAGTATTCTTGCCTGGGAAAACCCATGGACAGAGGAGCCTGATGGACTGCAGTCCATGGGGTTGCAAAAGAGTCAGACAGGACTTAGCAACTGAGCACACATGCCGCAGTGAAAAGAATATGGGACCTCGAGTCACTAAAATGGACCTGAATAATGAACCTATATATTACTTCTTACTTATGTGAGTAAGTTACTAAACCCTATGGGCTTTGATTTTCTTATAATGAGGATAATAATCCTACTACCTCATAAGATATTAAGGAGTGAGATAATGACTATAACAATGTTTTTGTAAACCAGAACATCCTTTGCAAATATTGTTTATTATTCCCATTGATCCACTGAAGGTCATGATACACAAAAACTATGTTACAAACCCCATCTCAAAAGTAGAAAATGCCTCTCCATAATCTATTGTGTGAAACAGGGTCTTCATGTTTTGTCTGTTTATTAAAAAGTGCTGCTGGCATGCCTGGAATGGTTTTTAAGGTTGTAATGGACAAAACATGAGATGTACAGTAGGCTTAAATGTTTCTTGATGAGAAAGATAGAAAGAATAACTACACCATGACTACCAAGTAAATATCTCTCATTGCAGATTTCAATTTAACTATAAAATTTCCACCCACATTATAATCTAGTCAAAGTGTTACTGCATCTCCCAACTTGCGCTTAACATTCTGATTTTAGGGAAACAACATAAGCAAATTAGCTTATGATATATACTGTGATATATATTATATATATTAGGTTATGATATATATAAGTGATATATTTATTTATTCTATGGATTTTTACTGAAAGCCCCATCAAGCATGCTGGATAGCCTAGAAATGACAAGACAAGGTTCTTCTCTTTAAGAATATCATCAACACAAAAACATAAAATACCGTTTGCAAGTGTCAAAATAAAGGTGAGTATAGAGTATTCTGAATAAAAAAGAAGACCAACTCTGGAAATAGAATAGGAAAAGCTTCAAAATATGACAAAACATTTGCCATGCCCCAAAGAATATGGCCCAGTGGTAAAGAACCAGCCTGCCAATGCATGAGAATTATGAGATGTGGGTTCAGTCCCTGGGTCAGGAAGAGCCCCTGGAAGAGGAAATGGCAAGCCATTCTAGCATTCTTGTCTGGAGAATCCCATGGACAGAGAAGCCTGGCAGGCTATGATCGATAGGGTAATAAAGAGCTGGGCATGACTGAAGCAACTGAGCACACACAAACAATAAATTGGAATTTTCTAAGAAAGTGGACAAAAGGGTAGATGGGAGGAGATTCCAAGCCAAAGAAATAGCATGTAGAATCAAATCTCAACATGTTTGAGGAAATAGAAATCCTTTTCTGCTATCTTTTTCTCCGACACAGATTAGACATAGGTCTCTTTCATCCTTCATTATGACATGGATTAGACATAGGTCTCTTTCACCTTTCATTTTATTTAACAACCAGCACTTAAATCTTCCCACCATCTTTAAAAGAGGGAATGATTCAGTATGACAGAATTGATGCTGACATATCTGCTTCGCTTTAATAACAAGCTAATTACTACACCTCTTATTATTTATATTACATGTAAACTTTACATGTGCAACAGCATATCAAATGAGATGTTTCCTCATCATGTTAATTTTGGCTGGTTCTCCAAACCTGAAACCAAAAGGTAACAAATACCCCCAGTTCTAAAGAGAGATACCAGAGCATCTAACAGGTAATCCAACAAACAGGCTTACTAAACATTGGGCCATGTAGAGGGCATACACAACCAAGGATGTTTGACAACTAGAGAGTAAGCATTTCTTTGGCAAGAACATTTCAAAATCTTATTTTTCTTTCTCCCACCCCACCCCCATCCAAATAAACTAGAGTTTAGAAATCTTGGCACCGGTGTACTCTAAATTTGGGGGAGGGAGCTGGTACCTGGCTTATAACCACCCTCACAACAAACTACGACAAAAACTTGTTGGAAAGAAAAGAAACTGTTTAGAGAAGACTGGCATGACAGAGAACAGATGGGGTCACATTAAGAACATCTTTTATGTTGAGAATTTCTAGAGTTTCAAGGACAAGAAAAGATGTAGGCACTGGGGCAGAGAGTCAGACATGAGTCAACTCGAAAGGAATCCTGTTCCAAAGGTAGACTTGGAAGAATAAGTCATCTTCAAGAAAGTTGTTTGGAGTAGATAGAGAATGACTGAAGGAGCTCTTCAGCAGATACATGGTTGTGAAGACAAAGGAATGAGCAGATGGAAGATTCTCAGAAATAAGATGCTTTGAAAAACAGAAAAAAGAGCACAAGAGAGAAGGGCTAGCATTTTTCTCTGCCATACTGTGCTCACTGGTGTCTGATTCTTTGTGACCCCATGGACTGTAGCCAGCCTGTCTATGGGATTCTCCAGGCAAGAATACTGGAGCGGGTTGCCATGCCCTCCCTCAAAGGATCTTCCTGACCGAGGGATAACACCTGCATTTCTTACGTCTCCTGCATTGGCAGGCAGGTTCTTTATCACTAGCACCACCTGGAAAGCCCTGAAAAATAAGACTATATGCTAACATTTAAAAATAATCAGAAAACTTGTGGTTTATTTGCTTGAGATCTCAATCAGCTGAAATGAAGGAACTGGCAGACCAATTTTAAAGAAATATTGGAAACAAAAAAGAAATGTGTCTTTCTCTCTATGCTCTATTGAGTCCCTAATGTTTATCAATCACTTACACATATTTCATATAATTGTCAAGAAATCCTATGAGCAATGCATCATCATTCTGCTTCTGTAGATGATTTAAAACTAGGTCTTGCAAAGATAAGGTAAATATTTGAGAATCAGCACCTGTAAGGGTGGATTTAAATACAGATTTGCCTAACTCCAAATCTGGCATTTAACATCTAAGCTATTTTTGCCTTCTCATCATATACTTTATCAATTTAAGTTCTCAATAACATTTAAACATACCTGTTTGTGAAGGTTCTTAACATTTGACTTAAAATTCACATTCCAGAAAAGGATGATAAATGATATGGAAAGAAAGGACTAGAAATAGCTAAGGGGTGGGGCTTTCCAGGTGGTTCAGTGTTAAAGAATCTACCTGCCAATGCAGGAAACACAGGATATGCAGGCTGGATCCCCTGGAAGAGGAAATGGCAGCCCACTCCAGTATTTTTGCCTGGGAAATCCATGGACAAGAGAAGACTGGTGAGCTACTGTCTACGAGGTTGCGAAAGAGTCAGACACAACTTAGCGACTAAACAACAAAAAGTATACATGTATTATAACTTGGCCAGAAGTTACCTTCACAAATTCCTCGTGTATTATATAAGATACAGATCAAATATATTGATTTAACAAATATTAATTGAGTTCCTCTTCTGTGCTGGGCACTGGACACTCTGTTTGATCCAAAAATGAACATGGTTTCCACTTACATGGGAATACAGGAAGAGTGAATATTACAGACAGACAATATGTTGTTTTACTATAATGTAAATGTAAAACCACACAAAAGGGACGCTGACCCTGACTCAGTTGTCAGAGAAAGTTTCCTGGAGAAAGAAAGCTGTAAGCTGAGACCTGAAGGCAAAGCAAAGGGGGCCTAGAAGTGTTTCGAACAGAAGAAAGAGTCTATGTTAAGGTCTAGTTGTAGGAAAGGATATAACAGTTCAAAGAACTGAGAGAAGCTGAGAAGTGCCGAGTCACATAGGGTAAAGGAAGATGAGAGGGCTGAAGGAGGGTAAAGGTAAGAGATGGGGCTGAAGGAGGAGGGAAGATTTATAGGCCATGTTAAAAGGATTTATTCTAAGAGAAGTGCAAAGAAAACGAGGCTACAGCAAACAACTCATAGGTTTACACAAATTCCTGAAATCATATAAACAATTCAACTTCTGAAAAACCTCTCCCTCTGAACTCAATCCAAACCACAACTCTGGTCCAAAAAAATGGGAAAAGTGGGTGGAATGCAATGAACTGAATTTAATCACTCATTTCAAAAAGCTCTTTTTTTTTTTTTTTCAAATCTGCACCTCATGCTGACACGTACTCAGGGAAAGGTTCAGTTCCATTGAAAGGGCCATACTGCAAGAGATCCAGATAGACACAGATCTACCACAACAAAAAACAAATTAAAAAAAAAAAAATCTGTTCTTGAAAATTTCTAAAATTGCTGGAACTAAGGTTGAGAAGCCCTTTCTACTTCAAATCACAGACATAATCAATTTTGTCATGTTGACTACAATGCACACTTATCCATCATTGTATTATTAAGTATTCTTCCATGCTAAAAAGTTTTTTGTGTTTTTGTTTGTTTGTTGGCAGTATTTGCTTTGTTCTGTTTAGAAACAGAAAACTGCTGAATGGAAATATAGATCCAAAACTCTGTCTAATCATCAGTTCAAAGTCCAAACAGTTATAGTCCTTTGTTATGCCTAAACTCTTCTTTACTTCTTGCTTTTAATTACATTTTGGGGCACTAAAAGGAAAGAAATGGGTAAGGGAACTTGTGTTCACTAATAAATCATAATAAAAACAATAAAAATTAAATAAAACCATCATTTATTGAGCTACTATTCAATAAGAGGCATAGCATTGGATGTTTTGCACGTATTTTCTCATTAATCCTCTCAAAAATCCTATGACATATGTAATATTATCTTTATTTACCAGATGAAGAAATAAAGCTCAGGAAGATTTACTTAGAGGTCTCTCTGACTCTGGCTTTCCCTGGTTGCTCAGAGGTAAAGAATCCATCCGCAATAGAGGAGATACAGGAGAACTGGGTTCAATCCCTGGGTTGAGAAGATCCCCTGGAGTAGGAAATGGAGACCCATTCCAGTATTCTTGCCTGGGAAATCCCATGGACTGAGAAGCTTGGAGGGCTACAGTCTATGGGGTGCCAAGAGTTGGACATGACTTAGCAACTAAACCACCACCACTCTCTGACTCTACGATCATTATATGCTCTTAGTTACTCTAGAAAAATTGGAAATAATCTTCGGTTCCTTCATAGATTTATTCAGAGCTAGTCTTGAGTATGTGGGAGAGGAATAAAAATAGGGGTAGTCTTCTTCAAGACATACAATATGTTAGCTTCAGAGACTATCTGCAATATGCAAGAAAAATATGCAAAACTGCAAACTTATTCTTAATCCCTATCCTTAATTTTGATGAAGGAGAAAATAAAAATTTTCTTTTGTGCTGCAAATCTATTTTTCACTAAAAGCAGTCATTCTCTCAAGTAATATTAAATATTGGGCAGGCAACCAAAATATATTGCCAGTTTCTGTTCTTAATTTGGTCATGTGAAGCTATTTCTAATTTTCTCTGACAACAAGTTTTCCAGGCTGACAATTGCTCAGCAAACTTGCATTATGATAAATCCTTCAGCCTTGAGAGATCTTGCAGTAGCAAAATTAGAAATTTCAGAGCTATATCTCATGAAAGATTTCATTTTAAGGTGAGACACATGCAAAGAACTACTATATAAATTAACACATAGTAAAGGATCCGTAACACTTGCATTTCTGGTAATAGTTATAAATATTCAGGTTTTGCTTTAGAGGTGTCTCAGTGTATATGAGTGGACTCAGAATGGAGAACTTTTTGTAAGATACATATCAATTTGAGTGTAAGGATGCATGTGGATGTAAGATAAACTGAAATTCACTGCTTCATAGTTTATAATCTTTGACTAACATTGATGGGGCTGCCTTGTTAATCTGTAAACATTTTAAATACACAGAAAGTATGATATTCATCAAGTAACTGGAAAAGCTTCAAATCTGCGATTTAACCTAGAAACTTGGGAAAAAATAAACAGATTAAAGATCTAGATGGAAATCTGAGCACACAGGACTACAAACCATCCTCTTCTCTGTTCGCTTCTAAATTTTTTCTAGAGTAGACAGAAGGAAATAAAGGGAAATCTGTATGATTTCAGAAAATGAGAGGACTATACACCAAATAAAAGCAGAGATGGAGAGTCGGTCAATTTCATATTAATCAAAGAAGAGGGCCAAACCTTCACTGGGAAACAGATGGAACAAACCACCAGTCTTTGCTATCCTAAATTTACAGTGATATGTTTATGGGGTAGCTGTTTCAAGCAAATGCTGATATTTCTAAAGTCTTAAAGATGTATCAGAGATGTATCAGTTTTGACAAACTGAACTTGCTATTCCAGGGATTATTTCTCCCTTACACTAGGTATAGACCGGTTGCTTGCTAAATACATCAGGGGGTTGGATGACTATGTCATACAAAAGCAGTTCTGGCATTTAAAGAAGGTTACCCTCACAAACCCATTAAAGAAATAATTTGTCCCAAAGACAAAGATTTATACTTAGACATTGCTAGTCAATTAAAACTAGTATTTATTTTATTAAATAGTAGCTTTAAAAGGGAACTTGTTAAGCATCTTTAATTTTTTTATTTTTAATAAAATTTAAGGAAGTGTGAAAAGTCTTAAACAGTTGGAAACATTCACTGAAATGAAAAATCATCAGATTAACAAATACAAATTCTGGAAATTTAACAAAAACTAACAATACTCAATTCTGAAAATATAATTGGGACAATTAAAAGCTGATTAATTATTATAGAAGCTGTATTTATGAATAAAGAGAAAAACTTGAGATTCTCATAGAACTAACAGGAAAGGCTAAAAATGAAAATTTTTGAGTCATTCAAGAAAGAGGAGTCCCTCTTCTCCCTCCTCATCTATGCCAAGAAGCAGAATCATTGGCTCAAAGATGTGTGTCAATGGTTTAACACCAGCAAGTTAAAGACCTTAAAAGTCATCACTCCTGTCCTTAGAATAAGAGCATGTTAGGCAAAACAAAAGTCCTAATAATTTTTCTTGAACCCATTAAGGGATTGAAAGTTGCAGGGAAAATGATCACCTCAAACTGAAAGAAAATTACATTCAGAAAGTCATATCTAAAATAGGTTTATCTGCAGCAGAAGATTTTAGAACCGTAACCTGGTAGGAATCCTTAAGTGGTGATTTTGATGAATTGTTGGAGCCTGAATGTGAGCTGGTGTGAGAGTAAGAAAACTGCTAGGGAAAGCAATATCAGGGGACGACCCCTACACACACACACACACACACACACACACAATTTTCATGGGTTTTACCACAAAGAACACCGCCATCTTGCGGTTCTGATGAAAGAAGGGAAAAATGGTCATTGTAAAACATGTACAGTTGTGAGAGTTGGACCAAGGAAGGCTGAACGCCAAAGAATTGATGCTTTCAAATTGTGGTGCTGGAGAAGACTCTTGAGAGGTGCTTAGACTGCAAGGAGATTAAACCAGTCAATCCTAAAGTAAATCAACCCTGAATATCCATTGGAAGAACTGATGCTAAAGCTGAAACTCCAATACTTTGGCCACTTGATGCAAAGAACTGACTCATTGGAAAAGATCCTGATGCTGGGAAAGATTGAGGGCAGGAAGAAGGAGCAACAGAGGATGAGATGGTTGGATAGCATCACCAATTCAATGGACAGGAGTATGAGCAAACTCTGGGAGATAGTAAAGAACAGGGAAGCAGTTGAACACGAGTGACTCAACAACAACAACAACAACAACAAAAGATGCCCAGACCCTTCTCCATAACAGAGCCCTATTCTCCAGGTAAGAGACCTTTCCAGAGCATTATCCCAGATGGACTATTGGCATTCCTCCTGCTCTGTTACCCTTTAGCCTGAAGAATCTAAGCTACTCCATTTTGTAAGGTTTCGGGAGAAGAGTCTTTGGAAATCCAAGAGCCTTTGGAAATCCCCTGACCTCACCCCACCACCTGCGAACCAATCAGAACCCTTGGCCAGCCCGGGAAATTCGAATCAAGCCTGGGAAATGGGAACCAATCAGCACCCATGGCCAGCCCGGGAAACAAGAACCAATCAGAACTCAACACCTAACCCTTCACCAGAAGGTGACCAATCAGACCGGGAGACTCCTGGTTTTCAAATTTTTCGAGCAAGAATACTCTATATAAGCAATGTAACCCAGAGCTCAGGGCTCCTCCCTATAGCTGCTGCGTCGGTATCAGTGGGAGCCCCAGCTTGAGCTTGGTAATAAAAACTCTCTTGCTTTTGCATCGGATATCGGCTCCCTGGTGGTCACTGGGAGATTTCGCGACTTGGGCACAACAAGCCTTCCTTATCTCACATAAGTGGAAAACCAAAGTTAACATGCCACAGGGCTTCAAGGAATTAGATTGGGAATTCTGCAGTCACAGAGGCGAAGAATAATGGCTTAGAATTTCCCAAAACTAATGACAGACATCAAACCACAGATCCAGGAAACTGAGAGAACATTAAACAGAATAGACACCAAAAATATCTATACATAGGCAAATTGTATTCAAACTACAGGAAAACAAAGACAAAAGAAAATATTTAAAGAAGTTGAGGGTGGAGGGGAAACTGACTTCTAGAGGAAATGGGACAGGAACTACAGTGGACTTCTCATCAAAAATCATGCAAGCCAGAAGAGAATGAGATGGACCATTTTAAATGTTTTTAAAAGAAAAGCAAACTAAACAGCTACATCCAGTTAAAGTACCTATCGAAAGCAAAGGAAAAATAAAGACCCCTTCAGGTCATTCATTGTTGTTACATCTGTCCTGCAAAAATATAATGTTAAAACAAGTTTTAAGGACAGCAGGAAATGATATGTGTTAAATACTGAAAGTGAAGTGAAAGTTGCTCAGTTGTATCTGACTGTTTGATACCTCATGGACTGTATAGTCCATGGAATTCTCCAAGCCAGAATACCGGAGTGGGTAACCTTCCCCTTCTCCAGGGGATCTTCTCAACCCAGGGATCGAACCCAGGTCTCCCCCATTGCAGGAGGATTCTTTACCAACTGAGCCACGAGGGAAGCCCAAGAATGCTGGAGTTGGGTAGGTTATCCCTTCTCCAGTGGATCTTCCCAACTCAGGAATCAAACTGGGGTCTCTTCCATTGCAGGTGGATTCTTTACCAACTGAGCTATGAGGGTTCATATAATAAAAGGAAAAGCACTAGAGAAAAAATGAGGGGAAAACAAACATTTATATTTTTCTTACTGTTAGTTGATCTAAACAAATGTGTTTAAAATAATGATTAGGTTCTCAGTGATGTCAGCATCACAGTGGTACAAGATTTTGAGGTGGTGGTCTTCCCTGCAAATCCCTAATGGGTTCCAGAAAAGTCATTAGGATTTTTAAAATTTCATTCAACATGCTCTTTGTCATAATTTTAAACAACTAATTAAGCATCCATTCATGAACAGAAGTGCCTCTCTGGGAGTTGTGGGATCCAGCACCATAAGCCAAGAGACCAGGGAGGAATCTCACCCACCTGTGCATTCTGCAGTAGGCAGACAGACCTCCATGCAGGCAAACCCCCCTCAACCCTACTCACCCTGGTCAGGGCAATTTTGAAGAGTGCTAACTTAGGGAGATACTGACGAGAGAGATTTTATAGACACCCATCCTTCTAGAGGGACTATTCCAACGTACGAGGTTGCAAACATTTTGAAGAGGCTGAGTGGAAGTTTGCCAGCACTGCTCCTCCCCAGGGTGACAAAGTACGTGGCTGAACTAGCTAGCAGCAACTCCTCCTGAGGGGGAAAGTTAGTATCCAGCTAACGCACCTGTCCAAGACACTGCTGGAGAAAACTGTTTCCCTCCTGCAACATCCACAATGGGAACTCCATGACTTGGGAGGACGAAGATATTGGGAAAGAGGCAGATGAGAAGATCAAAAGGCATTAAAGTGATGCAGTTCTTGCTGCATGTCTTGGGAGTTGAGCAGGAATTCCACCCATACGTCTCTGGGGGAATTTCATCTGAAGAAACCCCCCACACCACGTCTGCAAACACCCCCAGTATCTTACACCTCCTCTCACTCTGCAGCCAACTGCTTGGGCACCCCCACCCCTTGTGCAGCAGTGAGTGTGAGCACCTGTAACAAAGTGTTTTCACAAAAACAGACCAGGTCTGTGGACAAGGAAGGAAGCACAAACTGAAGTTATGGTGTCACTTTCTGGAAAACAAAAGATTTCCCTCAGCTAGCCTGGTGAGTTGAGAGGCAAGGACATAAAAACTTAAGAATTCTGCCACAAGAGGGAGCAATAAGTGTGGAGCAGGTAAATAAACAAGCTTGGAGGAAACTAGATGTAATAGGACAAATGAACAGTTAATTATTAAAGGCAACTAGTATAGATTTGGCAATCCACCACAGCTAGTCTCTCCTAAATTTAGTATCTGTATATATTGAGCTATCCATCTTTCACTTCTAGCTTATTTCCTCCCTGTCTTTGTCTACTATAGAGACTATAAAAACTAAGACTCCATTTCCAGCCTTTCTGTGTACATGAGACACAATTCTGGCTAATGAAATGTACACAGACTTTTGCTGGTGTTACCTCTTCTGTTTCCTTTTCTACTGCCTGAAGTATGAACCCAGGATAGGAAACTACAGCTGTCATCTGCAACCATAAATTAGCATCAAACAACACTCCTTGTGCTGAAAGTGACAGAACAGAAAAAGTGGACAGCACCCTGGACTTTCACCACCAGCCCCAGACTATCTAGCCTCATATATCCTGTGATATAGCACAGCAAGGGTCTACTTGTTTAAGTCAATCTTCGTCAGGCTTTCTCTTACTACAGAAAAACTTTCTAAGCGATACTCTGAACCTGGTAAAACTCGAAAGTTAAAAAGAGTGATGGATTGCACTGCAAAAGAATTTAAAATTTTTGAATAGGATAAGGCACCATAAATAAAGTCAAAAGATGAGTGCAAAGTTTGAGAAAAATAATCAACAAACAATACAAGCTTAAGAACCTAAATATATACATAAGCACTCATACAAATCAATAAAAATTACAAAGAGCGAAATAAAAAGAGAAAAATTATAGGAACTAGAAAGCTCACAGAAGGAATCTAAGTGGTCAAGATATATTTGCCTGTTTTGTTTACTACAGTATTCTGGTTTCATATTCATAGGATGGGCAACTAAAAATGGTTGAAAAAAATGAGAAACAAATGGAAGCATTTGAAAAGAATGTCAATGGTATTTGTATGCTAAGGGGAAAAGACAAGTTTTTAAAATGAGGTATGTTCTCCCATCCAGTTACCTTTCCTTCACAATATATAGGAAATAAATATGAGATATAGACACAAAATTCAAGTATAAAATAACATAGTTTCTAGAAGAAAACATTGTAGAATATCTTCATAAACTTGAGAGAAGAAAAAACAAAGTAGTAACCATATAAGAAAAATTGATAAATTGAGATTCATTAAAATTAAGAATGCTCATTCATCCAAAACATGGTTAAGTGAGAAAAACAGGTAAGCCACTGCTGGGAGAAGATATCTGCAATGCATATTCTAATATAGTATTTATACCCACAACGTAAAAGAACTCCCACAAATCAGCAAGGCAAAGACAAAGAACTCAAAATAAAATTGGTCAAACAGAGGCACAAAAGAGAATTTCTAACTGGCCAGTGGGTGTATGAAAAGGTAACCAAAATTGGTACTGCTCAGAAAATTGCAAATTTGAACCACAATGAGATATCTCTACAGAGTATCCCAAATTTAAAAAGACAGACAATGGCATAAGATATCGAGAAAGTAGAATGATTTGAACAATTGTTTTACAATACCCACTAAAGTCAGAATCATGCCTACCCCATGACCTGTCAGTTCTGCTCGCTGGTATATACACAAGAGAAATTAACAGGTCTGTCCTCCAAAGGACATAATCATAGAAGTGTTATTCATAATAGCAAAAAACTCGAAATAACTGAAATATTCATGAATAGCAAGAAGCATTTTCAAATTAGAATATATTCATACCATAGTGTATAATGAAATACTGTGTAACAATCATAAAGGAGAAAAACTATGGATTGAAGCAACCATGCAGACAAAAATCTTCAGATATAATGCTGAATAAAGAAATCCAGCCACAAGGTCAATGTATAGTAAGACTCCATAAAATTTCAAAAACATAAAAAATTAACCAGAGGATCCTGATGGCCTACAGTCCATGGGGTCTCAAAAGGGTCAGACATGACTGAGCACACACACGTGAAAGGAAAGGAGCTATCAACTCAGAAGCTATATGATGGAACGTTCCGGGCTATGGAATATTCTGTATTTTAATGTGGATGATGGTTACAGGATAAATTAAAATTTTTCCTTGATCCGTACACTCAAGATTTGTGTATTTAAATACTATATTGCATATATTTTAGACTAATAAAAAGAATATTCAATAATGAAGTACCATTATTTTCAAGTGCATGCAATATAATACTCTTTAAATCAGAATAAATATTCTTTAGAAAATTAAAACACACTCATAGCTTCAGGATGCAGTGGATATTATAAAAAGAAGACCATTTGTGCTCTTTTCAAAAGATACAGACTCTAGAACTAGTTCTTGGTAGCCAAAGGACTTTGAAAAGTCACTCACTTCTCTGTATCCTAACTTCTATATCTATGCAATGAGGTGATGAATCTAGCACTGACATTGTGTAAATCAGAGAGGATAATGGGTGTATCAGTGTTCTGTATATTCTAAAACTGTATTAACATATTTTTGATGTTGTTTATGCATTTCAGAAGTTCATCACTGGCCAAACAAGCAGAACAGTAAAATAGATTCTGCTTTTCATTGTGAAATGTTATTTTAGCTTTTATTTAAAGGAATTTTGACAGGTGATTTCTAATACTTCCCCATATTTAAATATTATAAAGTAGAAAATAAGTCCCCTATAAAGTCATATATTATTATTGGCATAAATTCTGTCCTTAGTCCACATATTAAAGAATGAGCTACTTGTGGAAAAAAGACTCTATTTTTTCAATGTTATATTCCCATGCAATACCTCAAACAGTGCCAGGAATTCAGTCAGGCCTCAGTAATTGCTGGATGATGAATAAAAGAATTTTTGAAAATGAATGAAACACCCTCATCTGCCTTAAACTTTCTTAATCTACACATTCTCAGATATCTTTCCAACTCCACCTTTTTTTTTTTTCAAATTGCTTTTTATTCTAACTTCCTTTTTCTTTGAGGCATTCTTGCCCTTCCCATTTTCACAATTTACTTAAATCAGCTATTAATAGGACTCTTTAGGATGCTTTGTCTGTTTGATTCTTCTTAAGATCATTTAGTAATGTCACTAAGAACTCAAGAGCGTCTTTCAAAATATCTCCATAAAATACTTAGTTCGAAATTCAGCACAAACCTAAAAAAAAAAAAAAAAAAGAACTTACCTTTTTGGGTAAAATTAGAAGAGTCAGACACGACTGAGCGACTTCCCTTTCACTTTTCACTTGCATGCGTTGGAGAAGGAAATGGCAACCCACTCCAGTGTTCTTGCCTGGAGAATCCCAGGGGCGGGGAGCCTGGTGGGCTGCCATCTATGGGGTCACACAGAGTCGAACACGGCTGAAGTGACTTAGCAGCAGCAGCAGCAGCCTCCATCTTGGGGCCTTCCTGAGGGCTCAGTGGTAAAGAATCCACCTGTAATGCAAGAGATGAGGGTTCAATCCCTGGGTCGGGAAGATCCCCAGGAGTAGGGCATGGCAACCCACTCCAGTATTCTTGCCTGGGGAAAGAATCCCATGGACAGAGGAGCCTGGCGAGCTACAGTCATAGGGTTACAAAGAGTCGGACATGACTGAAGCGACTTAACATGCACCCACGCATCCTCTATCTATGTTATAAAGTCAAACACTGACCTTATGAACAATGAAATCTGGTAAGTCTAGTTTGCATAGGGGTTTAGGGCCTGGTATTATAACAGGTAGGAATAATCCGACTGCATATCAGATCTGTTCCTTTTACTTTAAACTTTGTGCTTTGTTGCCTGTGCTTGGTCATTCTGGGGCTGCCCCATGTTTTGTAAAAGAAAAACATGACTGTAAAAACAAAACTATATGACTGAAACATACAGGATAGCCTATTCTCAGGGTTCTGACCTTTAAGAGTCCATTCATAAAGAGATAAGTTGCAGAACAGAGAGTAACGTTTGTCTTACTAGAGATTTATAGGAACATCATGCCCTGACATACGTGGACAGCTACTTAAAAAAAAAAAAAAATGATTCTAACACCAAGAAGTTTGCAACAACTAACCACGTCCTTTTCTTACCTTGCCTTTAAAAATGCCTTCCCAAAACCCTGCTAGAAGTTTGGGACTTTTGCAATGCCCTGCAATAACTGTTTCTCTGCTCCAAACTCCAACATTTTGGTTTGTTTGGTCTCATTGTGTGTCAGGCACACAAACTTGCATTTGTCTAATAGCATTTTGAGATCATCCAAGTACACACTTGACATTCACTTGAATATCTCTTGAAGTAAATACCTATTGAACCAAAACACTTATTAGTGATAAGCTGGCTTCCTTCAAGTAACCTGCTTGGATTCTGGCTTCCAATGAAACTAGGCTTATATCTTTGATTTTCTTTTATTCTTCTCGCCACACCCACACATACCTGGACAGACACACATACTTGACTTTGTGTATCTATACTATGATACTGGGCACAAGGTGGGTGAACGCTTCTTGACTTCTCTGCTGCCTTCTCATTTAATGCTGTTATAGCTCAACTTAACTTTCTGATGCTTATAAAGAATTATCCTTATTTTTAAATCCGTATGGTTCTACTGCACATGTTTATTTTGGTAAAATGTTCCTTGAGATAAAAAATCTTTCTGGATGCTGCTGATGTTAACAAAGAAGTGGGGATCATCAAAGCCAACATTTTAGGTGCATTGGTGGTAACCACATGAATTTAATCTTAGAGTTTTATAGATATCTATTCATAAATGGGTTTGGAAATTACCCCAGAAAGAAGAAACAAAAGTTGCATTTGGACGTCATCACGTTATCCAAAAAACTTGGATTACATGATCTTTAAGCAACAATCTAGCTTGGATAATGTACCAATCTAGATAAGAGAGCTACAAACTGATATTTTATTCTGGGAGAGGAAAAGATGGAAGGGAAGGAAGTGTTTATTGATGTAAGCATGTCTTTTTACAATTCAGGGCAATTGAAAGACCAAAGATTATCTATATCAGATGCTGTGTGAACTCATTTCATTAAAAATGCAAATTTTCACTGGTGTGAAAAGGAGGTCTATATTATAATAGACACCACTTTTGAAGTTATATTCCTCAATTTTTAAGTAGAAAGTTAAAAGTAATATTTCCAATATTTCTTAATTCAGCTGATTTCTTCACTTAAGCAACTCAAGATTCCTTTGGTTACAAATGAATAACAGAAATAGTGTCAAACATCCTTCTCTAACTAAGGACATCATTTTTATTTTAAGAAAAGTGGGGAGTTATGCAGTTTTTTAAAAAGCACACCACACAATTTCCAAAATGACTGTATCTCTAGTTAGTTACCCCATTAATATTAAACATCAAGTGCAAAATAAATAAAAAAGATGTTATTGAGCCTTGTAAATCTGTTCTAAAGAGCGATAACAAATGAAGGTGATTAAACTTGAAAAATTGCTGTAAACTTCCTGAAGATGAACGGAAAATTAGCAGCCACTTTGTCTTCCCGCTTGTGCACTGGGCAAAATTAAATTCACGGAGAAGTCTAGAATCCCTTTAAATCCCAGCTAGTCATCTTCTAAGAAGGGGCATGGATGCTTGCACCCTCCTACCCTCACCCCCGCCTCTCCCCACCCCAGCCTTTGATGTTTCCTAGCGATAAAGGTTTAGAAGTTCTCAAGCTGCTTCGTGCCACCCCTCCCCCCAAGCATCTGACTTGTTTGTGCCTTTCTCTCCCTGCGATTTCACTGTGTATTTAGCCCTCCCAGAGCAGCAGTTTCCTTAGCAACAAGCTTGCCCTTTTAGAGGCTCGAATGATGACAGCGGTTTATGGGCTTGCGTTCTCCCAGACCTCCTTGCTGCCTGCTCCTCTGTCTCCCTCATGAATGTTCAAAGGTCAAAAAGTAAAGTCCGTGTTGTTTCACTCTTTTCAAACAAAGGGCAGGAAGCTACACCGGGTTGGGAAAACATTTTCACAGGGATATCTCATGTAGAAGTCATATTCTAAGGTTTAGATGAAAAAGAACTATTTTATCTGGCATAAGAGGACAGAGAGGTAGAAACGGATTACAGAGGTTAGACCTAGAGGGCTGCCTATGTGGAGAGATACAGATGGGGAACACAGGATGAGATGGTGGGAAAACAATGTCATCATTTCCCTCTTTCTCTAGATCTTAGAGCCACAGTAATGGAAGGAATATTGGGGACCAGTGCACAATCAGGTACAAGCATGGGTTCTGCAATTTGGGACCTGTGCTCTGAGCCTTTTTATTTAAAATTCACCTTTTAGTAGTTAACGACTCTGTACTTCCCATGCAAGGGCACAGGTTCAGTCCCTCAGTGAAGAACTAAGGTCCTACATCCTGCGCTGTGCAGTCAAATATATATATGTGTGTATATATATATATATATATATTCACCTTTTAGGTATGAATTTTGGACATTTAAAAGCTATAATAAAAGAAACACTCAGTGGGTCATTTACTGAATTTTAATGAAGTGCCATTAGATCAATACTAATTTCTATGTACAGAATTTCTAACTCTTTCATGGAGTCATCAAATATTCATTACAGGCCTACAGCACAAAGGGGAATCTTCTAAGCTTTGGGGAATGTCATTGGGCAACACAGACTTTTAAAATGGAAAAGTTGAAAAGCCAAAGGAGGGATGGTGACACAACCCAGATGTTATAATCCAGGCAAAATCTGTTACTACCTTTAGGATCAGAGGGATTCAGGGCACAGATAGTATTATCAGAACCCATAAGCCAGGACCCATTTAAAAAAAATAGATTTCATCTTCAGATCCTAATACAGTAATTTTGAAGGTGGAGTTCGAGAGTCTGTAATTTTTTTAGTAAAAATCACAGATGATATTGATCAGAGTTGTCTTCAGAGTTTACTTAATAAACACCAGAAAGAAAAGGAGACTCAAGAGTACTGATGACCAAGGAAATACAAGTATTTTGGGAGCCTGTGACAGGAGGGGGCTTCCCAGGTGATGGTAGTGGTAAAGAATCCACCTGCCAATGCAGGAGACAAGAGACTCGAGTTCAATACTTGGGTTGGAAAGATCCCCTGGAGGAGGGAATGGCTACTTACTCCAGTCTTCTTGCTGGGAGAATGCTATGGATAGAGGAACCTGGCAGGCTACAGCCCATGGGGTCACAAAGAGTCAAACACGACAGTGCCTGAACACACAGCACATTACTGGGTTGGGGAGCTCTGATGGTAGTCTGGAGAATCACAAGCCCCTCCCTGAGGGTTGAATTGCACTTAGGAAGAAAGCTTGACAGAAAGAGAGAAGAGAGTGGGTAGGACACAGGGCCTGCATGTGTAAAGCCTCATTGAACAAGGATGATGAGGGTTCATCTAGGCTGCTGATGGATAACTGGAATAACTGGAGTTTAGAGAGTAGAGTGGCTGGTCATCAAGCAGGAGAAGTGGGCAGGACCACCTATATGAAGCTGTTTGGACTTCAGAGTAAGAAAAGCCAGTAAAGGGCATTAGGCAGAGAACAATTTGTGTTGTATAATTTATTTTGCAATAACATCGGGTATTTTCATTTTGGTCTGCTTAATCTTTTCCAGTGTCCTTATACTGCTTGGAGCTATTTCCTGCCCAGCCTTTTCACATTTCATTACATTTCAGTTCATTCATTCACTTAACCAATATGCCTTGAGTACATTCTCCTTACTAGCCATTGTTCACATATTTGAGAAAGAATGATTTTTTAAAAAAAAGCAAAACAATCACTCACAGAGCTTATATTCCACCGGCAGAGGTGGGGCTGGATACAAGTAAATAAACAAAACACAGTAATCAAGTGAGGTGGTTTCAAATTGGGATAAGTGCTCTAAAGAAAAGAAAAAATGTGGACACAACAGAGAAGGAGAAGGTGGGACAAATTGGGAGAGTGGCATTGACATATATATACTGCTGCTGCTGCTGCTAAGTCACTTTAGTCGTGTCCGACTCTGTGCGACCCCATAGACAGCAGCCCACCAGGCTCCCCATCCCTGGGATTCTCCAGGCAAGAACACTGGAGTGGGTTGCCATTTCCTTCTCCAATGCATGAAAGTGAAAAGTGAAAGTGAAGTCGCTCAGTCGTGCCCAACTCTTAGCAACCCCATGGACTGCAGCCCACCAGGCTCCTCCGTCCATGGGATTTTCCAGGCAAGAGTACTGGAGTAGGTTGCCATTGCCTTCTGCGATATATATACATTACCATGTGTAAAATAGATAGCTAGTAGGAACCTGTTGTATAGCACAGAGAGCCCAGCTCAGTGATCTGTGATGACCTAGTGGGGGTGGGGAGGGATGGGAGAGTGTAAAGAGAGGCTCAAGACGGAGATGATATATGTATGTATACAGCTGATTCACTTTATTGTACAACAGAAACTAACACAACATTGTAAAGCAATTGTACTCTGATGATAAAAAAAAGAAAACAAAATGACAGAGAAATAATGGAGGCGGTTTAGAAGTGGCTCAGCTCCTTGCCTATCATGGTACCTCTCTGAGGAACTTATCTATGATGGTACCTCTCTGAGGAACTTGTACTTAGCTGAAATCTCAAAAATAAAAAGTAAAGATCTGGACAAAGAGTATTTAAGCAAGAAGGAACAAGTGCAAAAACCTATAGCATGCCAGATTAAGGAGGATGAAGGGCTCTGGGATGGGAGTATCTTAGATTAAAGATGCTTCATTAGGATGACCAACAAAATGATGCATTTGAAAAATGTTGAGGTTATGATGATGCAATATGACATAATAAAAAAGGAACTTTAAGAAAAAAATTAAAACCTAAAAAGGAAATAAAGCTTCAGTTCAGTTCACTTCATTTCAGTCACTCAGTCATGTCCGACTCTTTGTGACCCCATGAATCACAGCATGCCAGGCCTCCCTGTCCATCACAACTCCCGGAGTTCACCCAAACTCATGTCCATCAAGTCAGTGATGCCATCCAGCCATCTCATCCTCTGTCGTCCCCTTCTCCTCCTGCCCCTAATCCTTCCCAGCATCTAGTTATCTCTAAAGTGAATATTTATATAGTAGTAATAATTGAACATCCCTTGTGGCTCAGCTGGTAAGGAATCTGCCTGCAATGCAGGAGGCCTGGGTTCAATCCCTGTGTTGGGAAGATCCCCTGGAGAAGGGAAAGGCTACCCACTCCAGTATTCTGGCCTGGAGAATTCCAAGGACTGTATAGTCCATGGGGTCGCAAAGAGTTGGACACAACGGAGTAACTTTCACTGTTGCAAATAAAAATGTAAGACCAAAAGAATGGTGTGTGCAAAAACAGATCCTGAGGAATTCTCTGGAAGTCCAGTGGTTAGGATTCCTTGCTTCCACTGCCAGGGGCCCAGATTCCATTCTCTGGTCAAGGGCCTAAGATCTCACAAGCCCATGATGCAGCCAAGTAATAATAATAAAAACCCAGATCCTGGAAGGGAAGGGTTCAGTTCAGTTCAGTTCAGTTGCTCAGTCGTGTCCGACTCTTTGCAATCCCATGAATCGCAGCACGCCAGGCCTCCCTGTTCATCACCAAATCCTGGAGTTCACTCAGACTCACGTCCATCGAGTCAGTGATGCCATCCAGCCATCTCATCCTCGGTCGTCCCTTTCTCCTCCTGCCCCCAATCCCTCCCAGCATCAAAGTCTTAACCAGGGTTGATCTCCTTCAGAATGGACTGGTTGGATCTCCTTTCAGTCCAAGGGACTCTCAAGAGTCTTCTCCAACATCACAGTTCAAAAGCATCAATTCTTCGGTGCTCAGCCTTCTTCACAGTCCAACTCTCACATCCATACATGACCACAGGAAAAACCATAGCCTTGACTAGACGGACCTTAGTTGGCAAAGTAATGTCTGTGCTTTTGAATATACTATCTAGGTTGGTCATAACTTTTCTTCCAAGGAGTAAGCATCTTTTAATTTCATGGCTGCAGTCACCATCTGCAGTGATTTTGGAGCCCCAAAAAATAAAGTCTGACACTGTTTCCACTGTTTCCCCATCTATTTCCCATGAAGTGATGGGACCAGATGCCATGATCTTCGTTTTCTGAATGTTGAGCTTTAAGCCAACTTTTTCGCTCTCCTCTTTCACTTTCATCAAGAGGCTTAAATTACAAGTAATTCATTGAAGAAATGCCTTTAGGAAGAAATCAACAAGAGAAAGAGGGAAGCAGTATATGGATGGTTTCATGCCAAGTCCCCACTGAGCATGACTCAAGTCAGAAGGAGGAAAAGAAGCTGGGATTTCACAATCCCTACATATGGCCACCTGGGGTGACATTAAATTTTAGGTAGTTAAATTAAATTAAATTTAGTTTAATTTAATTTAACATTAAATTCTTTGGACTCTCCAGGTGGCAAGAACACTAAGCATCTCCAGTGGCCAGAGTCTGGTGGAGAGAGGGCAATATAAATACCAGAACAAAAAGCACACAGAAACTTCTAGGGAGTGACATGACAATAGGGAGGGATGGGGAAGGGAAAAGAAATAAATGTGACCTTACTTTGTCACCATCACAACATAGCATTTATTAAGTATCTAATAATCACCAGAGTCTGTTAGGATTGGCTGGCATATGGATTAACTATTTAGCCCTGAAAATTACTTAAACCCTTTCCCCCTAACTCTTACATTTCATTTCCAAAGTATGCTTAGTTATTTCATTTGGAACTGTCCTCAGAACTTGTCATATGTTCTTAAATTTTCAAGATTTTCAGAAACAGTCTAAATCCATTCATAGCTGAGTTTTCTAATATTGTATGTAGTCAAACTCAGTTAAAAATTAAATGGACTTTTGATATGCTAGCACTAGTTACTCTGAGTGGCTAGTGATGAATTCTAAGGACAATTTAAAAATGGAATTTGTAAAAATCATCCTATGCAATGACAGCATTACTGGTATAAACATGTTGTGTTTGAAGAGGTCTCCCTTTAAGGAGACTCAATGCAGTGGGATGATATGTTGATTTATTATGAAATAGCAAAGGGACGAATTCATTCATAGTCATGCCTTCATGGTATGTCTTTAACCAAAGATGCAGATAGAATATAGATAAGCCTGGAATGTTCTCTTCAGGCTCTAATTAGGTCAATCTAGCACAATTCGTCCCTTATGATTATACAGTGGTGGTAGTGGTTTAGTTGCTAACTGGTGTCCAACTCTTGCAACCCCATGGATTGTAGCTTGCCAGGCTCCTCTGTGCATGGGATTTTCCAGGCAAGAATACTGGAGTGGATTGCCATTTCTTTCTCCAGGGGATCCTCCCAACCCAGGAATCTCCTGCATTGCAGGCAGATTCTTTACCAACTGAGCTATGAAGTGACAAATAGATTCAAGAGATTAGACGTGATAGACAGAGTGCCTGAAGAACTATGGACAGAAGTTTATGGTATTGTACAGGAGACAGTGATCAAGACCATCCTCAAGAAAAAGAAATGCAAAAAAGCAAATTGGCTGGCTGAGGAGGCCTTACAAATAGCTGTGAAAAGAAGAGATGCTAAAGGCAAAGGAGAAAAGAAAAGATATACCCATTTGAATGCAGAGTTCCAAAGAACAGCAAGGAGAGATAAGAAAGCCTTCCTCAGCAATCAATGCAAAGAAATAGAGGAAAACAATAGAATGGGAAAGACTAGAGATATCTTCAAGAAAATTAGAGACACCAAGGGAATATTTCATGCATAGCTGAGCACAACAAAGGACAAAAATTGTATGCACCTAACAGAAGCAAAAGATATTAAGAAGAGGTGGCAAAAAATACACAGAGGAACGATACAAAAAAGATCTTCATGATCCAGATAACCACAATGGTGTGAGCACTCACCTAGAGCAAGGCATCCTGGACTGCAAAATCAAGTGAGCCTTAGGAAGCATCACTACAAACAAAGCTAATGGAGGTGATGGAATTCCAGTTGAGCTATTTCAAATCCTAAAAGATGATGCTGTGAATGTGTTGCACTCAATATGCCAGCAAATCTGGAAAACTCAGCAGTGGTCACAGGACTGGAAAAGGTCAGTTTTCCCAAAGAAAGGCAATGCCAAAGAATGCTCAAACTACCGCACAATTGCACTCATCTCACATGCTAGTACCCGCAATGCGGGAGACCCGGGTTCAATCCCTGGGTCGGGAAGATCCCCTGGAGAAGGAAATGGCAACCCACCCTAGTATTCTTGCCTGGAGAATTCCATGGACAGAGGAGCCTGGCGGGCTACAATCTATGGGGTCTCAAAGAGTCAGACATGACTGAGCGACTTCACTTTCACATGCTAGTAAAATAATGCTCAAAATTCTCCAAGCCAGGCTTCAGCACTATGTGAACTGTGAAATTCCTGATGTTCAAACTGGTTTTAGAAAAGGCAGAGGAACCAGAGATCAAATTGCCAACATCTGCTGTATCATCAAAAAAGCAAGAGAGTTCCAGAAAAACATCTATTTATGCTTTATTGACTATGCCAAAGCCTTTGACTGTGTGGATCACAAGAAACTGGAAAATTCTGAGAGAGATGGGAATACCAGATCACTTTACCTGCCTCTTGAGAAACCTGTATGCAGGTCAAGAAGCAACAGTTCAAACCAGACATGGAACAACAGACTGGTTCCAAATAGGAAAAGGAGTGCATCAAGGGTGTATATTGTTACCCTGCTTATTTAACTTATATGCAAAGTACATCATGAGAAATGCTGGGCTGGAAGAAGCACAAGCTAGAATCAAGATTACCAGGAGAAATATCAATAACCTCAGATATGCAGATGACACCACCCTTATGGCAGAAAGTGAAGAGGAACTAAAAAGCCTCTTGATGAAAGTGAAAGAGGAGAGTGAAAAAGTTGGCTTAAAGCTCAACATTCAGAAAACTGAGATCATGGCATCTGGTCCCATCACTTCACGGGAAATAGATGGGGAAACAGTGGAAACAGTGTCAGACTTTATTTTGGGGGGCTCCAAAATCACTGCAGATGGTGACTGCAGCCATGAAATTAAAAGACACTTACCCTTTGGAAGGAAAGTTATGACCAACCTAGATAGCATATTCAAAAGCAGAGACATTACTTTGCCAACCAAGTTCCGCCTAGTCAAGGCTATGGTTTTTCCTGTGGTCATGTATGGATGTGAGAGTTGGACTGTGAAGAAAGCTGAGTGCTGAAGAATTGATGCTTTTGAAATGTGGTGTTGGAGAAGACTCTTGAGAGTCCCTTGGACTGTAAGGAGATCCAACCAGTCCATTCTAAAGGAGATCAGTCCTGGGTGTTCTTTGGAAGGACTGATTCTAAAGCTGAAACTCCAATACTTCGGCCACCTCATGTGAAGATTTGGCTCATTGGAAAAGACCCTGATGCTGGGAGCGATTGGGGGCAGGAGTAGAAGGGAACAACAGAGGATGAGATGGCTGGATGGCATTACTGACTCGATGGACATGAGTCTGAGTAAACTCCGGGAGTTGGTGATGGACAGGGAGTCCTGGCCTGCTGTGATTCATGGGGTCGCAAAGATTCGGACACAACAGAATGACTGAACTGAACTGAACTGATGTTTGAAGAAAATGAAGAGAGGAAAGTCATCCTAAAGATTTTTTTATTTTTACTTTACCTCTGTAATTATAGCCTCAATAAAAGCTGGGAAACTGGGAAAGCGACACACTTTATGTCAAATGGCCTCAACATACTGTATGGCCCTTGTTAATGAGGGGATTCTTCTGACTTTGGCAAAGAGAAAATGGTGCAATAACAAAGATATGGGTCAAATAAAATCAGAAACTTGGAAGTAAAACTCCCATGCCCAATTTGCCACTTTTCTGCTTTGAGCCAATCTGTTTTGCATTTTCAGGAATAATTGATTATGGCTTCAAGGTGAAGTTTGGCTAAAGCCAAGTTAAACATGTTCCAGGACTAGCCTGGGGCTATCAAAGCCTAAAAAAAGAGAAGAGTTGGACCCATAAAAAACTACTTTCAGGACCCAGAGAACTCAATTTAATTCCAAGCACAATATTCAATCACTTTAGCCTCATTAAATATATCATTATTAATAAAATTATTAGTAATACTTTAATGAGAGCAAATGGAAAGGAAATGGCAACCTACTTCAGTACTCTTGCCTGGGAAATCCCATGGACAGAGGAGCCTGGCAGGCTACAGTCCATGAGGTCCAAGAGTCAGACATGGTTTAGCAACTAAACAACAACTATATATGTTTATATGGGTGATCCATTTGCTGTACAGTAGAAACTAGCACTCTTGCCCCTCTTCTAATTCATTCAGCCCACAGGAGCTACTGTGACTTTTTAAATGACATTCCCTTGCCTAAAATTCTCTCATTGGTTCCCTTTGTCTTAGAAGAGCTGCTGAACACTATTTCTTTGTTAAGACTCCACCTAATCTGGATTCTTCTACCTATCTATGTCATCATATACAACATTCCCCTGGCTCTCAATCCATAGCTACATCGACCTCTCATTTAATCCAAACACATCAGTCCTTTCCTACTTGTTGGTCTCTCCAATTTCCTCTGCCAAGAACGCATCTCTTCTAGCTCTTTATAGTGGCATTTTTATTCTTTATGTATCTACTCAAATACCATCTTCCAGAAACTGTGGCAGACTTCATCATCCTCATCCATATCCTCTTATCTTTACCTTGCAGGCCTGACTTCCAACTGCTTGCACTTGCACTTCTTTAGCTGAGGGTTTTCGCCTGGCTATATGTGCAGTATGATGGAAAAGCCAGGGAATGCCCTATTTGGTGCCCTTCACCCACAGCCAGTCTCAACCAATAACTGAAAATAGTTATTTTGTAAATATCCCAACTCTTGCTCCCCTGGAATGGGATAGTTCAGAGACCATGTTCAATACCATTTCCAAAAGTTCCCAAGGAGATTCAGCTGCAGTTGCCCAAGTGATAACATGATGGATAAAGCATCCTTGATTGGCTCTTTTCCCTCTTTGTCCTTCCAGTGATTCTTGGGATGACCTCCCAAGTAAACTACTTGTGGTCAAATTCTTATCTCAGAGTCTATTTCTGGAGTAACCAAACAAAGAAAGAGGCCTTTCCTGGCCACTCTCTCTATAGAGGCCACCCTCAGTTACTCAAATTTATTACCTACATTGTTTCTTTTATAAAACACATCATAATTATTAAAAGTCTTGTTTGTTTGTTGTTTACTTGTTTTCTATTTGTTTTCCTGAGACTTTATCTTCTCAACTACTGTGTCCCCTTAGTTAGTCCTATGTCAGAGAGATTAATAGATACTCAATAAATATTTGTTAAATGAATAAACAAATGATTGAACCAGTATTCTACTTCTTCCTTGTCATGCCATGATTATAAAGTAGCTATATTTTTATTAAAAGACCTGTAGGTTGTCTTTTTGCCTTTTCCTACTGTTCATGGAGTTCTGACAAATATCCATACAGTTAAAGCTATGGTTTTTCCAGTAGTCATGTACAGATGTGAAAGTCAGACCATAAAGAAGGCTGAGAGCTGAAGAACTGATGCTTTGGAATTGTAGTACTGGAGAAGACTTTTGAGAGTCCCTTGGACTAAAAGGAGATAAAACTAGTCTATCCTAAAGGAAATCAACCATGAATATTCATTGGAAAGACTGATGCTAAAGCTGAAGCTCCAATACTTTGGCCACCTGATGCAAAGAGCTGACTCACAGGAAAAGACTCTGATACTGGGAAAGATTGAGAGCAGTAGGAGAAGCAGGAGAAGGGGATGAGATAGTTAAATGGCATCACCAACCAACAGATATGAATTTGAGCAAACTCCGGGAGATAGTGACAGACAGAGGAGCCTGGCAAGCTGCAGTCCCTGGAGTCACAGAGACACACAACTTAGCAATTGAACAACAACAAGACTGTATTAATGAAGACTTTTATGCTACTTCCAGCCATGTCAGGCAACCAAAACACAGAAACATTCTGAAATGTTCTGAGAGCTTTAAGAGAACAATACAGAGAGAGATTGCAATTCAAATTTTCCAAATCTAAGTCTAGTAGACTTTTTACTGTAATTCACTATTACAAATTTTATATAGCTCCAAGTCTCCTTTTCAGGCACTGAGATAGGTCCATATCAGAACAGTCACAGCTCTAGCCTGCCTGATTTGCCTTGTGTCAAAAATTATGTGATAGGTCAGGGATGCAGCTGTGTCCAAAAAAATGAAATAAAAACAACGAAGTATTCATTGTGGAAGGCTAACTGGACAGAATGACATCTGAACCCTTGGCCTTGTTAAAGTATCCTTCAAATGGGTTGCAACCAAAATCTGCAATCCTTATCTTTTTATTTCTTCCTTTCATTTGGCTTAAACCCACTTTGTATTTCTAGCCTAAAAAGCCCCTCACAAAATATTTTGTCCTTCTTATACTTGTAAATTTTATTTCCTTTCACAGTCAAATTCATATACTCATTGTCTCCAGTGCTCACAATCCATCACAATTAGTTTATTTTTCTCACCTCTTCTGGTGAGGAAGTCACCCAATAATTTCCAAATTGAAGTATCCTTCCATATTAAATCACCTGCCTATCCCTGTTTTCCTGATATTTTTCTTTTTGATTACACAGCAAAGGCGATCATATTGCAAGTATTCAAAAAGTTTCTGTAGACTGGTATGAGAAACTCCTGCCTCTGGGGCTATTTCTTTGTCTTCTTCACTGTGTCCCCATTTTCTGGGGACATTTCTCAAGACTATGTCCTTGGTCATAATCTTTTAAGCCCAAGCAGTGACCAAGGAATCATCTATGGGTAGTTTGGCTATAACATGTGCTATATGAAGAGATGTTTATAGGAGATATGGATGAAATGGCTGATGAATTAATTGAAAGCCTAAAATACTAGGCCATCAAAAGTGGTCTTGACTGTATAAGCAAGAGGGGTCGTGGATGGTTCCCCATGTATGTAACAATCTCCTAAATGTCACAAGAGTTGAAACAGATATAAACCTATGTTTCACACCTTATATATGCACAGATTCTCACAAACATCCATCTTCTGGAGAATCTTTACTATATAAGCTAAGCTAAGCTAAGTCACTTCAGTCGTGTCCGACTCTGTGCGACCCCATAGATGGCAGCCCACCAGGCTCCCCCATCCCTGGGATTCTCCAGGCAAGAACACTGGAGTGGGTTGCCATTTCCTTCTCCATGAAAATATTACATAAATGAATTTCAGTAACTCTTAAACATTCCACAAAATTTCCTAAGAACCTGTGAGAGTATAATACCTGGAAATCTAATTTTATTTATTTATTTTGTCTGTGCTGGGTCTTCATTGCTGCACAGGCTTTTCTCTAGTTGCAGCAAGCACGCGCTACTCTTTAGTGGCCGTGCACATGCTTCTCATTGCGATGGCTTCTCTTGTCATGGAGCACAGGCTCTTAGGGTGCACAGGCTTCAGTAGCTGTGATACACCAGCTTAGCTGCTCCGTGGCATGTGGGATCTTCTTGAATCAGGGATTGAACCCTTGTCTCCTGCATTGGCAGCTGGATTCTTTACCACTGAGCCACCAAGGAAACTCTAAACATCTTAAAAAATGTTTGAATCAAATTCTCAATAACATGTGGAAAAGAATGTGGTGCTAAGATAATCTAAGTCATATAGGTGGGGGAAATGAATACATTCTCTTGTAAGAAGATTTGATTTATAATATTATCAATTTCTCATTTTATTAGCAAGCTATGTAATAGATATCAAAGGCTATTACTAAACCACCCAGTGTTTTATTTAGATTATTCCTTTTTTATTTAGATCTCCTTTAATTATTTCTAGCAATGTACTTTTCATTGTACAAGTCTTGCATATCTTTTGTTAAACATTTCTAAATAGTTCCTCTTTTGATGCTATTGTAAACCGAATTGCTTTTGAATTTTATTTTTTAATTGTTCCACATCAATTTATAGAAACACAATTACTTCTTATATATCGACCCTGTATGCTGCTGTATTGCTGAACTTATTTGTTCAAATATTTTTAGTGGATTCCTTATGAATTTCTATGTATGAAATTATATACAAGACCATCTGGAAATAGAGATGATTATATTTCTTCCTTTCCAAAGTGAATACCTTTTATTTCTGTTTCTTGACTAATTGCCCTGGCTAGAACTTCTAGTACAAGTTTTAACAGAAATGGCAAAAGCAATATCTTTGTCTCATTCTTGATCTTGAAAAGTGAAAGTGAAATTCGCTCAGTCATGTCCGACTCTTTGTGACCCCATAGACTATACAGTCCATGGAATTCTCCAGGCCAGAATATTGGAGTGGGTAGCCTTTCCCTTCTCTAGGGGTCTTCCCAACCCAGGGATAGAACTGGGGTCTCCTGCATTGCAGGCGGATTCTTTACCATCTAGGCTATGAGGGAAGCCTTGCTCTTAGGAGAAAAGTACTCTGTCTTTCACCATTGTTTTAAAATGGTGAAGTATCTTTGAAAATATCTTGATTTTTCTTAATTTTGAAAGAAGAGATTATTCAAATTCAGGATTCTTGGCTGACAATCTTTGACCTGTTTCATCAATTTGACTATGATTCATATGTCTATGTGTAGATTGATATCCCTAAGTTTACTGACTTTCTTGAATGTGTAAATTAGTATTTCAAGTTTGAGAAGTATTTGGTCATTATTTCTTTATTTATTCGCCATTTTGTTCTCTTACCCTTTTGGAATTCCCATTGTGTGTATGCTTATGGTTTCCCACAGATCTCTTAGACTGTTCATTTTTACTTACGCATTTTTCTTTCTATTCCTCAAACCAGATAATGTCTATTGGCATTTTTTGAAACTCATTCCTTCTTTATTCTGTCAGCTCAAATTTGCTCTTCCCCTAGATTAAATTTTTGTTTTTGTTATTGTATTTACAATGTCAGGAATCCTATTTGACTATTTTTTATAATGTTTAACTCTTTAGTAATATCTTTTATTTAATGTGACATTATGTTAATCTTTTCCATTAAGTTTTGAGGCATAGATTTCTTTGAGCATATTAAAAGTAGATGATACAGTCTTTGTCTAGTAAGTCCAATATCTAGTTTCCTTAGGGACTTATTAGACAAGCACTTTATTCTTTTTTTAATTATTAATAAATTTCCTAAAACATATATTATAACAACTGTGGTATCAGTTTCCTTTACTCAGTTCAGTTCAGTCATTCAGTCATGTCCGACTCTTTGCGGCCCCATGAATTGCAGCATGCCAGGCCTCCCAGTCCATCACCAGCTCCTGGAATTCACTCAAACTCATGTCCATTGAGTCAGTGATGTCATCCAGCCATCTCATCTTCTGTCGTCCCCTTTTCCTCCTGCCCCCAATTCCTCCCGGCATCAGAGTCTTTTCCAATGGGTCAATTATCTGCAGGAGGTGGCCAAAGTATTGGAGTTTCAGCTTTAGCATCATTCCTTCCAAAGAACACCCAGGACTGATCTCCCTTAGAATGGACTGATTGGATCTCCTTGCAGTCCAAGGGACTTGCAAGAGTCTTCTCCAACATTACAGTTCAAAAGCATCAATTCTTCGGCGCTCAGCTTTCTTTACAGTCCAACTCTCACATCCATACATGACCACAGGAAAAACCATAGCCTTGACTAGACAGACCTTTGTTGGCAAAGTAATATCTCTGCTTTTGAATATGTTATCTAGGTTAGTCATAACTTTCCTTCCAATGAGTAAGCGTCTTTTAATTCCATGGCTGCAATCACCATCTGCAGTGATTTTGGAGCCCCCCAAAATAAAGTCTGACACTGTTTCCACTGTTTCCCCATCTATTTCCCATGAAGTGATGGGATCAGATGCCATGATCTTCGTTTTCTGAATGTTGAGCTTTAAGCCAACTTTTTCACTCTCCTCTTTCACTTTCATCAAGAGGCTTTTTAGTTCCTCTTCACTTTCTGCCATAAGGGTGGTGTCATCTGCATATCTGAGGTGATTGATATTTCTCCCGACAATCTTGATTCCAGCTTGTGCTTCATCCAACCCAGCATTTCTCATGATGTACTCTGCATATAAGTTAAATAAGCAGGGTGACAGTCCTTTACTCAGTCACCCCCAAATTTTCCTGTTGTGACTTTTTTATCATTTCTGATTATTTTTTAGCAACATTTCTAGATTCTGTATACCCTGAAGTGTGTTGCCTCGGAGTTCTCCACTAGTTTCTTTACTAAGTTCTTGTTTTTATTTTTAAGTCTGACTTCCTAGGCATCACATACCTGGTTCAGTATAATTTAGTGGTCAACAAATAGTTGGTCACAAAATTTTATTAGATATTTTACCTTTAAAACTTCTATCCCTTTCCAAGGGGATCTGCATGAAAAGTCTAGCCTTAAAACTTCAGTCAGCTTATAAAACAGTCTTAGCTTTTATGTACTTTTTACCTAGGGCCTCAAGATCATCCAAAGGTGAATGAATGGTATCCTTCTCTCTTCCCAGGTCTTTCCTGGGCATTAGCAAATGTACAGCCTTTTAGATTTCCAAGAATATGTCTGAGTTTTCTAAAGTTTGCTGTGACTATCAAGTTCTGCAGGATTTCCTTTTAAATTCCTGTCAGGCTCTTGTTTGCCCAACTAAAATGACCACCTTAGGCAACTGACATTTTGCCAGCAATTTGATATAGTAAAGGCCTGAGGTAGGCTTCTCCCTACACACAGACACAGACACACGAACACACATACATACACACACACACACACACACTGAGTTGAATTCTAGTCCAATCAAATAATCACTACAGTCTGAGAATAGAGGTTTCCCACAGTTCATCTTTGAACAAAATATTGACTGTGCTCTGTGGATGGCGCATTTAGGAAATCTCAAAAAGCAGTCAGGTCTTTTCATTATCTGCAATGCTAACAGATTTTGGCTACTATACTACTGAACTGGGAAAGGTGAAGAAAAGGAAAGAGCTACACGTTAAAATGTCACAGACCCCATCGTCTCACTGAGTTTCAACAGTTTCTCTTTGAGGGATGAATTTCAGTTTATCCTATGACTTTGATTATTGCCGGAACTGTGCACTTGATTTTAGATTATTGATTTATTTTTTTCCCATAATTGTGTTGTTTTACACAAAGGACAAAATTCACTGAGATCTTTATTTTGCCATTCCAGGTATTCACTCTCTAGTTCATTTCTCTTTCAACTGTTAAAAACTTATGTCTTGTACTCTTAAAAACTTATGACTTGTACTGTTTGGCCAACTAAGGCAAATTTTCTCTCTGTGCTGTTTCTTTCACTCAAAATGCATTCCTAACAAATGCTATACATTGTAAAGGACCACTGAAAAATCAAGTATTAAAAAGGCCTGGGAAACTGCATTGAATATGTATATAAATATGTGGTGGTGGTGGTATAGCTGCTAAATTATGTCCAACTCTTTGCAATCCCAAGGGCTGTAGCCTGACAGTCTCCTCTGTCCATGGGATTTCCCAGCCAACAATACTGAATTGGGTTGCCATTTCCTTCTCCAGGGGATCTTCCCGACTCAAGGATTGAACCCACATCTCCTGTTGGCAGGTATTTCCTTACCACTGAGCCACCTGAGAAGCCCATGTAAATATGTACCTACATATGTGTGCATGTCTGTAAATAAATAAGTGGGTATACTTTCCTTTCTTTGTTCTAAAAATGATTTAAAAGAACAACAGCCATTTTATCATGATGGCTTCTACTGAAAAAAAAATGGCCAGAATAATTTGGCAGCTGATAGCAAACTTGGGCCAAAATAGAACATGATTTTTCAAAAACAGAAGATTTATGAAGATAATCATAAAGTAACTATTTTTTTCTACCACTAGTAGTGCTATGGGTTTGTTTGTTTGTTTTCTGCCATCGGATGGTATCTAGTAATGCTATGGGTTTTTGTGGTTTTTTTCTGCCACTAGGTGAAAATTCAGTTAGCTCCTCTGCATCCTTTATGGAAATTTAAAAAAAAAAAAAAGGAGAGAGAGCTATTATCAGTTTGAGTCACAAACACTCTCTCAATTCAGTAATCAAAATGATCCAGTTTAATGATCTATGTTGGTCAAAGTAGGACTTCTCCCCATACATTTCCTAAGCTAAGTGTACTGAAATCTGGGCATACACCTTTAGGAAAGAATTGCAAGTGACTTTTCTCTTTCTCCCCCATTTCCAGCCCTTACACATGAACTGCTAATTCTGATTCCCTCTTCTGAGGTTTCAGGAAAGGAAGAGAAAAGAAATAATGTGAACGAAAACAATCTTACTTGGGGGGTTGTAGTCCCTGCTCTGTTCTGTTGAGTCGTGGGACTTTTGCCCTCTGCTACTGAGAACCTCAGGCAGCCACTCCCATGAGCACATGCCCAGGCACTGTTCCTGTTCTGCCTTTTACTTCTCAACTGCCAAGATCTTGGAGGTATTCCCTAGGTACTTCAGTTGTTCCTTATGTGAAGGTCAGAAGACCCACTGTTCGGGTTGCCATCCTGTAAATGTGAGTGTTGATCCAGTACAATTTTTGCAAGAATGAATCAGGATTTTCATGACCAAGTGTTAGAGAAGAGAGGCTTTTTCTCCTCAGTTTCTACCTGTTGTGGCCTGGAGTTTCTTTGAAGCTCACAAAGAGGGGAAATCCATTGAGAATAGTCTGTCCAGAGATCAAGCCCTGAGGCTTTGGAGTGGGAGCACTGGCTCCGACTAGACTACCTAGACTACCCAGAGAACTAACCCTAGAGAGTATCAAATAGTGAGAACTCACACAAAGGAAAACACATGCCATGACCCAACCACCGGTAGCACCCTGTGCAGGATGCCTCATCTAAACAACAAACAAAACAAAAATACAAACCCAATCATTAGCGGACAGGATTACCACCTCACTCAGCCTTGCCCATCAGAGGAAAAACCAACAAACAAAAACTCAGTACAAATCATACCCTATACAAAGCTTACACAAACCACTGGACCAAACTTAGGAGAGCAGAAATCAAAAGGAATAAAGAATTCAACCTTGAAGCCTGGGAAAAGGAGACCTCAAACACAATAAGTTAAAAAAATAATAATGAAAAGGCAGAGAAATACTATACAAATGAAGGAACAAACTAAAAACACAGAAGTCCAAATAAATGAAGAGGCAATAGGCAAACTACCTGAAAAAGAATTCAGAATGATAGTGAAGACGATCAAAAACCTTGAAAACAAAATGGAGAAAATGGAAGAATCAATTAACAAAGACCTAGAAGAATTAAAGAATAAACATACAAACAACACAATTACTGAAATTAAAGATACTCTGGAAGGAATCAATAGCAGAACATCTGAAGCAGAAGAGTGAATCAGTGAGCTGGAAGATAAAATGGTGGAAATAACTTCTGAAGAGCAGAATAAAGTAAAAAGATTGAAAATAACTGAGGATAGTTTAAGAGACCTCTGGGACAGTATCAAAGGCACCAATATTCAAATTATAGGGGTCCCAGAAGAAGAAGAGAAAAAGAAAGGGTATGAGAACATTTTTGAAGAGATTATAGTTGAAAATTTCCCCAACATGGAAAAGGAAATAGTCAATCAAGTCCAAGAGGCACAAAGAGTCCCATACAGGATAAACCCACCAAGGAGAAACACACCAAGACACATACTAATCAAACTAACAAAGACTAAACACAAAGAAAGAATATTAAAAGCAGCAAGGGAAAAGCAACAAGTAACATACAAGGGAACCCCATATGTTTAACTGCTGATCTTTCAGCAGAAACTCTGCAGGCCAGAAGGGAATGGCAGGATATATATTTAAGTACTGAAAGGGAAAAATCTACAACCAAGATTACTGTACCTGGCAAGGATCTCATTCAAAATTGATGGAGAAATAATAAGCTTTTCAGATAAGCAAAATTAAGAGAATTCAGTACCACCAAACCAGCTTTACAACAAATGTTAAAGGGGCTCATATAGTCAAGAAATACAAGAGAAGAAGAAAGATCTACAAAATCAACCCCAAACAATTAAGAAAATGGCAATAGGAACATATATATCAATAATTACTTTAAATGTAAATGGATTAAGTGTTCCAACCAAAAGACAGACTGGCTGAATGGATACAAAAACAAGACCCGTATATATGCTGTCTACAAGAAATCCACTTTAGACCTAAAGATACATATAGACTGAAAGTGAGAGGATGGAAAAGTATATTCCATGCAAATAGGAAGCAAAAGAAAGCTGGGGTAGCAATCCTCATATCAGACAAAATAGACCTTAAAGAAGATTATAAGAGATAAGGAAGGACACTACATAATGATCAAGGGATCAATCCAAGAGGAAGACAAAAAGTCTTTGACAAAATTCAGCACCCATTTATGATTAAAACTCTTCAAAAAATGGACATAGAAGGAACCTACCTCAACACAGTAAAGGCCATATATGATAAGCCCACAGCAAACATTATTCCCAATCATGAAAAACTGTCAGTAATGCCTAATGTGGGTCCAGCTCCAGCAAAAAACTGAAAGCATTCCCCCCTAAGAGAGGAACAAGACAAAGGTGTCCACTTCCAACACTATTATTCAACATAGTTCTGCAAGTCCTAGCTACAGCAATCAGAGAAGAAAAAGAAATAAAAGGAATCCAGATTGGAAAAGAAGAAGTAATGCTCTCACTGTTTGCAGATGACATGATACTGTACATAGAAAACCCTAAAGATCAGAAAATTACTAGAGCTAATGAGTGAATTTGGCAAAGTTGCAGGATACAAAATCAATACACAGAAATCACTTGCATTTCTATATATTAGCAATGAAAAATCAGAAAGAGTAACTAAGGAATCAATCCCATTCACCATTGCAACAAAAACAATTAAATATCTAGGAATAAACTTACCTAAGGAGACAAAAGAACTGTACACAGAAAAATATGATATTAATGAAAGAAACCAAAGATGACATTAACAGATGGAGAGATATTCCATGTTCCTGGGTAGGAAGAATCAATATTGTGAAAATGACTATACTACCAAATGCAGTCTACAGATTCAATGTGATCCCTATCAAATTACCAATGGCATTTTCCCCAGAACTAGAACAAAAACTTTCACAATTCATATAGAAACACAAAAGACCCCAAATAGCCAGAACAGTCTTGAGAAAAAAAAAATGGAGCTGGAGAAATCAATCTTCCTGACTTCAGATTATACTACAAAGGTACAGTCATCAAGACAGCATGGTATTGGCACAAAAACAGAAATATAGACCAATGGAACAAGCTAGAAAGCCCAGAAATAAACCCATGCACCTATGGGTATCTTATTTTTTACAAAGGAGGCAAGAATATACACTGAGGCAAAGACAGCCTCTTCAATAAATGGTGCTGTGAAAACTGGACAGCTAAATGTAAAATAATGAAATTAGAACACTTCCTAACACCATACACAAAGATAAACTCAAATGGATTAAAGACCTGAATGTAGACCAGAAACTATAAAACTCTTAGAGGAAAACATAAGCCAAACACTCGATGACATAAATTAAAGCAAGATCCTCTATGACCCACCTCCTAGAATGATGAAAATAAAAACAAAAGTAAACAAGTGGGACCTGATTAAACTTAAAAGCTTTGCACAGAAAAGGAAACTATAGGCAAGGTGAAAAGATAACCCTCAGAATGGGAGAAAATAATAGCAAATGAAACAACTTGACAAAGGATTAATTTCCATAATATACAAGAAGCTCATACAACTCAATGCCAGAAAAACAAACAACTCGATCAAAAAGTGGGGAAAAGACCTAAACAGACACTTCTCCAAAGAAGACAAACACATTAAAAGATGTTCAACATTGCTCATTATTAGAGAAATGCAAATCAAAACTACAATGAGATGTCACCTCACACTGGTCAGAATGGCCATCATCAAACAGTCTACGAACAATAAATGCTGGAGAGGGCGAGGAGAAAAGGGAACACTCTTGCACTGTTGGTGGGAATGTAAATTGATACAGCCACTATGGAAGATGGTATGGAGATTCCTTTAAAAATAGAAATAAAACCACCATATGACCCAGCAATCCCACTCCTAGGCATATACCCTGAGGAAACCAAAACTGAAAAAGACACATGTATCCCATTGCTCATCGCAGCACTACTTACAATAGCTAGAACATGGAAGTAATCTAGCTGTCCATCAACAGATGAATGGATAAATAAGTTGGGTACATATACACAATGGAATATTATTCAGCCATAAAAAGAAATGCATTTGAGTCAGTTCTGATGAGGTAGATGAACCTAGAACCTATTATACAGGCTGAAGTGAGTCAGAAAGAGAAAGATAAACATCATATTTTAATGCATATATACGGAATCTAGAAAAATGATACTGAAGAATTTATTCACAGGGCAGCTTTGGAGAAACAGACATAGAGAATAGACATATGGACATGGGGAGAGGGGAGGAGAGGGTGAGATGTATGGAAAAAGTAACATGGAAACTTACATTACAATATGTAAAACAGATAGCCTACGGGAATTTGCTGTATGGCTCAGGAAACTGAAACAAGGGCTCTGTATTAATCTAGAGGGAAGGGATGGAGCAGGAGATGGGAGGGAGGTTCAAAAGGAAGGGGATATATGTATACCTATGGCTGGATTCATGCTGAGGTTTGACAGAAAACAACAAAATTCTATAAAGCAGTTATCCTTCAATAAAACAATAAATTAAAAAGCAAAAAAAAATCTTACTTGAATAGTATCATAATAAGACACCTTCTGGCCAACAGATAGTTAAATCTGAGTTTTTTTTCTATGAAGCTTCCAAGTTTGGGTTTTTCGTGATACCCTCACTCCAGGGTTTTTACTCAATAGAGAGTTGTTCTTAGGACCTTTTGCTAAAGACTCCAACTTTGCCTCAAAATTTCTTGATAGGCCACTTGCACTTCTATAGCTGTTCCATTCCCACATGCCCCCCATTAGCCTAACCTTGCAAACCAACTGTTATGGACAATTAGCTTATACATCTACCTTTCCTTGTTATTTAGTTATTCAGGCATTATTCTTTGAGTCTTGAATCAGACCTAAGCTTCTTACAGTCAGAAATGATGTTACTTGTTCTTTATAACCTTGAATCATTTCAGTTGCTATCAACATTTGAGTAAATGTGTGCAAAAATGTGAGGCTTCCCAGATGTTTCAGTGAGCAAAGAATCCACCAGTAAGGCAGGACACAGGAGATGAGGGTTTGATCCCTGGGTAGGAAAGATCCCTTGGAGGAGGGCATGGCAACCCACTCCAGCATTCTTACCTGGAGAACCCCATGGACAGAGGAGTCTGGCAAACTACAGTCCCTAGGGTGGCAAAGAGTCCTACATGACTAAAGCGACTGAGTGTGCAAATAAATGTACACCAATGAAATGCTAGTTGGTGTAACAATAACTAATAGTAGCTAACACTTACTGAACACATATTAGGTATTGCTCAAGAATATAGTTACTTCACATATGTTGATAATTTTACATATATTATCATATGTAATCACTTTATAGGGCAAGTAAAGCAAACCCTTAGAGAAGGCAGTATCTCCATGTTATATATGATGAAGATGAGTTCCAGAAGATCAGGCAAATGACTTAAGAATATATAGCTGATGGATGGCAGAACTAAAGAGTCCAGTTCTAACATACCTATACTTTGGTATTTTAACATACTAGTTATCCCTAACATACTCAACATACTAGTATCTCTAACGTATTCAACATTCTACTATGTTTGGCATCCCTAACATACTCAACAATCAAAACACTAAGAACATGGCATCCAGTCCCATCACTTCATGGCAAATAGATGAGGAAGCAATGGAAATAGTGAGAGACTTTATTTGGGGGGGTTCCAAACTCACTGCAGGTGGTGACTGCAGCCATGAAATTAAAATACACTTGCTCCTTGGAAGAAAAGCTATGACCAATCTAGACAGCATCTTAGAAAGCAGAGACATCATTTTGCCAACAAAGGTCCATCTAGTCAAAGCTATGGTTTTTCCAATATTCACTTATGGATGTGAGAGCTGGACTATACAGAAAGCTGAGCGCTAAAGAATTGATGCTTTTGAACTGTGGTGTTGGAGAAGACTCTTGAGAGACCCTTGGACTGCAAGGAGATCCAACCAGTCCACCCTAAAGAAATCAGTCCTGAATATTCATTGGAAGGACTGATGCTGAAGCTGAAACTCCAATACTTTGGCCACCTGATGTGAAGAACTGACTCACTGAAAAAGACCCAGATGCTGGGAAAGATTGAAGGCAGGAAGAGAAGGGGATGACAGAGGATGAGATGGTTGAGTGGCATCACTGATGCAATGGACATGGGTTTGAGCAAAGTCCGGGAGTTGGTGATGGACAGGGAAGCCTGGCATGCTGTAGTCCATGGGGTCACAAAGAGTCAGACATGACTGAACAACTGATCTAAACTGAACTGAACTGAACATACTAGTGGCTCTGACACTAACTTTTTGCATAGTCCTTAAAAAACCTCTGTTTTTCATCCTCAATTGTCCTTTTTACAAAATGAGGACAGACTGAAGCACCAAAGCCCACACTCCTGCTTTGTCATGCTATGGTTCAGTGAAGACATCTCTAATCACATCCTCTCTATAAAGTTCTGCCCATTAAAACTGTCACAGACGAATTGCCTTGAACAACAGTAACAATCTCTTCTCTCTACACCTATCACTTCACTTCATTTTTAAAGCATTTCTAAGCTATAATAGAATCTCTAGGAATAGAGCCTCAAACACAGGTGCAAAACTAACAACAAGAAAATGCTGCATTCTGACTCTTTAAAACTTCAATATTTTAGTGTTCCTTGACCTTGAGATACCTGAATTCAGCACATGAACTTATGTAGCCCTGCAAACCTAACAGTAGGACCAGAATAAATAAGAAGCAGCAAAAAAAGTGCAAAACACTATTATCTGCTAACTCTTAAAAAGAAAATTGCTCCCTATCACTTTCTGCAAGACAAATTTTCTCAGTGGTTATATCTTCTCTGCCCACCCACCCACCCCCATCAATCATTGTTCTCTTCTCCTTGGTTTTCCAAACTTCTCCCTTCCTGATGCATGACCAGGTTTGCTTAATCCTTTAAAATACACATTCTATTGTGTGCCAGTCTGAACTTGACACAGAACTCTTTTCTGTGAGCTGTCTGAAGAGGATCAGCAGAGGTCTTGGCAGTAAATAATAAAAAGTTCAGCACATGCAAGTTGGAAGTATCCAGAATACAGGTGTGACCTAAAAATGTCTCAAGTGTGAGCAATGCAGGCTTATCTCTTGACAAGACATAGATTTACTCTCATCAAATTATCACTTGACAAGAGTTTATAGGACTGATGCTGAAGCTGAAGCTCCAATACTTTGGCCACCTGATGTGAAGAGCCAGCTCATTGGAAAAGACCCCAGTGCTAGGAAAGATGAGGGCAGGAGGAGAAGGGGGCAACAGAGGATCAGATGGTTGGATGGCATCACCGAGTCAATGGACATGAGCTGAGCAAAGTCCAGGAGATAGTGAAGGAAAAGGAAGCCTGGCATGCTGCAGTCCATGGAGTCTCAAAGAGTAAGACATGACTGAGTGACTGAAGAGCAAACAACAAACAAATCACCTATGGAAAGGCAGGAGAGCACTTTGTATCTGATGCCATCTTCAAAGTCAGTATTGAGCCTAGACTGACAGGCACCATGTTATCAGCTCTATAGCTCACTATCATTGAGTCCCATGAATGGGATTTGTGCATTTGTTCAGTATCTTGCACCCATCTCAGTAGTTTCTGGCCTGGATATCCATAACAAGTTGATAAAGGCCAATAAACACAGCTGGTGGAGGTTTAGGGATAACAAGTACCATGGAAAATCTCCATGTGAGGCAAAGAGCTCTACTTGGCCCCAGAGATCCACATCGTATCTTGACCAGCTATGTCTATGTATTATTAGCATTAAAAGCCAGGGGCTTCACAATCTTCCATGAGAAAATTATACTGAGTTGGCATAATACGATAAGCAAGACACGTTAGAGTCTATAGTCAACTCCAATGATTCTTAACAACCAGAGCATGCTGTGCTTATCCAAAAATCAATTCAATTTGGCTTTGGATTATGTCACTTGAAAAACAAATAAAGCAAAATTTACTTAAAAGGTTCATAGTTATACAATTGACTAATTTAGATTCAGGGCCCTGAATCTAAAATCCAGGCCTTCTCACTCCCATTAAGATGATCTTGTATTTTTATCAGATGACTGTCAATTTGTCAACAAATTCTAGTATTTGACAGAATAAGAAGTTAGAATAGATATGGTTGCAAAGAAAGGAAGAAGATATAGTCTTGGGGTTCTCAGAAAAGTTAGATCCTACTGAAATAGTAACAGAGGAGAATAAGAAAATAGGCTAGAATGTTTTGTGCAGAAGGAATAAAACACATCTACTCATTTTGGGCTTCCCAGGTGGTGCTAGGGGTAAAGAACCCATCTGTCAGTGCAGGACACATAAGAGATATGGGTTCAATCCTGAGTTGGGAAGGTCCCCTAAAGCAGGGTATGGTAACCCACTCCAATATTCTTGCCTGGAGAATCCCCATGGACAGAGGAGCTTGGCGGGCTAAAGTCCATGAGGTTGCAAAGAGTCAGACATGACTGAAGTGACTTAGCACGCACTAATTATTTTAGTTAAGTATTTAGTTGTTATTATTATGATTTAGCAACAGGCCTTCCCTGGTGGCTCAGACAGTAAAGAATCTGCCTGTGAAGCAGGAGACCCAAGTCACCTGAAAGACTTGGCAAATTAGTTTATTTCTTAAAATTCTGTAAGTCCATCAGTCTTATATACGACATTCCTGTTAATTATTACCTAAAAAGCTTAAGTCTGAATGTGAGATTCTGTCACAAACATTCATGTAAGCCAACTGTTCTTATTGCAGCAACCTCCTCTGAAAAAGCAGACAGAACAGAACTGATGTGGCTGGAAGTCTAAAGCATTTTATGGGAGAATCTGAGTTCAGCAGAAAATTTTATCACCCTGTTTCTTTTCTAAAGATTTCTATATGCATGTGAATTATAAGAGCCAGAATAATTAGATCACGTTTAATAGTAATGCTTGCATTATAGACTCAAGGTAGTGTGAATGATAGCTGATATTTATACCCTAAGAATTATAAAATAATTTTTCTACCTCCTCCCATTTAATGAGCTTCTTCACATATCCATTGGGTTTTCAACCTCTGACAAGTGCCGCTATGGAAAAGGAAAAAGAGAGGGAAAAAAATGAGCACTTCTCAAAGTTTGAAAAGCTTATTAACACCAACAAATTTCACACCTCACATAAGTATTAAATTTTTTCTCACATAAGTATTAAATTTCAGCAGAATTTATTAACTCAGTTCAAAAAACGTTTCCAGGGACACAGCTTCTTCCTATCTTCCGGTTTTGCATCTTTGATCTGTTTTCTTTCAACTATATGCTTGTTTCTCATTGTCACAAGTTAGCTGCTGCAGTTCTTTGTAGGACAAGCAACACATTGTAGGAGTCACAAAAGTGTTGAGCAATGGAAGAAAAGAAAAATAGTTCCTCCACTGTCAGTATTTACCAGTGAGAAAAAGCTTTCCAAACAAACTCTTCAATAGACTTTCTCTCACATCTCATTTGCCGAAATTACCTTAAATGTCAATGATAAATTCATTCACAGTCAAGGACAATGGTTAACACCCATCAAGATCCATTTCCTGCTTGTGGAGATGAAGCCAAGTTTACACGTCTGCCTGCATTCAAAGGAAGAAAAATAATCAAAAGTTTCTTCTCATTTGACATACCTACTGGCCATCCAGCATCTCTGCCTGAGTACTTTGCAGCAAACCTCAAGCATGTCATTTTTCCCATAGATTAGCATGCAACCTAATAAAGACACCATGCCATAATTACACCTCACAGAATTAACAGTTACCCAGTGCCAATGCAGGAGACATGGGTTCAATCCCTGGGCTGGGAAGAACCCTTGGAAAAGGAAATAGCAATCCACCCCAGTATTCTCACCTGGGAAATCCCATGGATAGAGGCACCTGGCAGGCTACAGTCCGTGGGGTTGCAAAAGAGTCGGACATGAATTAGCAACTAGATACCACCACACCACTTGATGAAGGATAAAAATTCCAAAGAACAAGACAGGATGAAAATCCAAGAGGTCAGGAATCACAGGAAATGACTATGATGTGAAGTATGGAATAGGAGCTAACATGGCAAAGTGTGGAATAATTAAAACCAGCAGCTGTAGCAGTTTTTTTAAGTTATATAAGAAACACAGATATGGGAAAACCTGAGACCAGATATTACTGGCAATTTTATTAGTGTGTAAATGTTACCATATGACTGTATTTAAATAAGTTAACAACCTGCACCTTCTTGCACCATCACGCTTCCTTCCCCTCCCCCCAAAAAAAGACTCAGGCTAGATTTAGCATATGCCGTCACTTTTAAGAACATTAAGATACTTAAATGCTAATATTTCATTATTATGAGATGACTTCACATGGAAAAGGTGCTAAACAGCACTTAAACAGCATTTTTAAAATACAAATTGAAAAAAAAAATACAAATTGATGTTCACGGCAGTAATCACCACTGCCACAGAGGCGCCAAACCATGGATTAGACATTTAACTTGGAACAGAAAAGAAAGAAAAAGAAAAGCATTTTTAAAACTTTAAGATAGTTAGAAGAATTGATGTTTTTCAAATGTTGTTGTTGGAGAAGACTCTGAGAGTCCCTTGGACTGCAAGAAGATCAAACCAGTCAATCCTAAAGGAAATCAATCCTGAATGTTCACTGGAAGGACTGATGCTGAACCTGAAGCTCCAATACTTTGGCCACCTGATGCTAAGAGCCGAATCATTAGAAAAGACCCTGATGCTAGGAAAGATAGAAGGAAGGAGAAGGGGATGACAGAGGATGAGATGGTTGGATGGCATCACCTACTCAATGGAAGTGAGTTTGAGGAAGCTCCAGGAGTTGCTGATGGACAGGGAAGCCTAGCGTGCTGCAGTTTGTGGGGTCGTAGAATCAGACACAATTAAGCAACCGAATGATGACAACAAAGATAGTCAGAAAGACATTTGTGAACATGTTAATAATAGGTTTATCCTCATAGGCACCATGGGCATCCAAGGTAGGCTTTGGAAAGTGAATCGTTAAACTAACAGAGGTTTTTTGATGGGCTGTTCACAATAGTTAAAAGAACTTTAGGTCTGGAATCAGACAAACTTAAGCTTGTATGTACTCATTCGCTTTGGTCGTGTCTGACTCTTTGAGACTCTATGGACTGTAAACTGCCAGGCTACTCTCTCCCTAGGATTTTCCAGGCAAGAATACTAGAGTAGGTTGCCATGCTCTCCTCCAGGGAATCTTTCTGACCTAGGGCTGGAACCTGTGTCTCCTGCTTCTCATGCATTGGTTAGATTCTTTACCACTGGGCCACCAGGGAAACCCTAAACTTAAGCTTGCTCCCTGGCTTTACTGATCACTAACCTTAGACACATTACCTAATCTTTGTGAGGATCAGTGTACTCTCGTAGTAGGAGGACAGCAATGTAGGAGTCTTGGATACTTGGAAAAGAGCTAGAGATGATGCCTAGCACAGTGGTAAACATAACAGCCAAGAGTGAGAGCAGTAGTGGAAACAGAAGTAGTGTTGGTGGCGGCAGGGGTTGTGCATGGCTAGAGGTGGTGACAGAGAAAGAAAGTGTCATAAAGCCATGTTAGCAACTGCACAGGGCATCTGTTTACATATCATTGACCATATAGAAGCAATATACTACTGAATAAAGAATAGTCTCTATATATCAATGAGAATTATCCCTTGATAAAATGTTCTTAAGAAATGCCATGAAATAGTGAAGGAAGAGAAGAATACCTCCAAAACCAGTCAGATGATTCCATCTACATAGAGTTTCAGGCAAGAACTATGGAGTGAGATCACTGGGCAGGTCAGGCAAATATTAATTAAGGCTTCAAAAGTAGCACAAGTTGTGACATGAGGGATGAATTAGAGGTGTACTTTAAAAGAGAGAGAAATCTAATATGCAATAGAGCAGAAGGACTGAAACAAGAGAGTGTGGAACTAAGAAATATTTGTCCTTTGAAATAATGCCATTTGCTGCAACAAGATGCAGCTAGAGATTATCATAGCAAAGTAAGCCAGAAGGACAAAGACAAATACCATATAATATGTACAGTATATGATACAAATACCATATAATTTGACTTATATGTGAAATCTAAGACACAAATGAACCTATCTATGAAACAGAGAATCACAGACATAGAGAAGAGATGAGTGGTTGCCAAGGGGGAGGGCGTTGGGGAAAGAATGGAGTGGGAGATTGGGGGTAGCAGATGTAAGCTTTTATGTTAATATACAGAATGGATAAACAAAACAAAATCCTATTGTATAGCACAGAAAACTATATTCAATATCCAATGATAAACTATATAAGAAAAAAATATATATATGTATATATATATATAACTGAGTAACTTTACTGCAGAAATTAATACAACTCTGTAAATCAACTATAGTTCAATTTTAAAAAAGAAATAATTATTGTTTTTCAAGCAAAGTTTTCTCAAGTCTCAAAGTGATATTCTCCACTAGACACATTATTATTTTCTCCATAACGTATTAAATTCTCTGCCTCCCAGTTCTGCTTTCCTCACTCCAATAATTCATTAACAATTATTACACACAAGTTCTATGAAAGTAGAGCTGCTTTTGGAAAGCTGTGTAACAAATCACTGCTACCTGAAGGAATGGGATGAAATAGCATAAAAGGAGAAGCTGCAAAAATATAATTTATAAAATAATGAGACACTGCTCTACAAAAATATTGTGCTTAATGTCACAAAAGTATTATGCCATCCTCTCTGAAATTATATGTTACCATTTGCAACTTGAATTTCTCATTCTAGACAAGCTTATTTTCACCAAACTACTTCTCCCAAATGCCAGAATTGCCATCTTGTTTATTCTTGTTTAGTTAAAAATTGTTTTATAAATCATTCTTTTGAGTCCCATTCTCTTTGTGGAGTCTTTCTTGGTCACTTCAATCCATGCTAACGTCTCCTTAGTTCCTTTTGTGCTGGTATTTGATCCAACCATTAGACATTTACCATACATAGTTCTTTGCTCTCTTGTAATCACTTTTCATTTCAGTATGTTCCATGTTCTCAAGTAAGCATCTTGGGGATGAGGTCTATGTCTTAATATCCCTGGCATCCATCACAGTTGTGTTTTATTTATTTATTATGTTTTAGTGTTTCCATGACAGACTATTCATTATATTGCTCCAAACACAATTTTTAAGATAGCTTGCCTGTTGCTATTTTAGTCGCTAAGTCATGCCTGACTCTTTGTGACCATGTGGACTGTAGCCCACCAGGCTTCTCTCTCCATGGGATTTCCCAGGCAAAAATACAGGAGTGGGTAGCCATTTCCCTCTCCAGGGAATCTTCTTGACCCAGGGACCACACCTCGTGTCTCTCGCATTGGCGGGTGGATTCTTTACCACTGAACCAGCTGGGACGCCATCACAGTATGCTGGTCCAAATGGAGCAATAGTGGCAATGACCCTGAACCAAGAAACAAACTTTGACTTAAACGGTTGTACAAGGCAAAGGACAGAATAAAGGATATGGCAATTTGTGTTGCAAGAGTCTTGAATCATCCATGAAATGGTAATCTGTGAAAAGTTAAAGATTTGTATTGTAAACTTGAGAAAAATTGTTCAAGAACTAAAACAAACCCCGAGGAGATCAAAATTGAAAAAGACACATGTATCCCATTGCTCATTGCAGCACTATCTGTCCATCAACAGATAAATGGATAAAGAAGTTGGGTACATATACACAATTGAATATTATTCAGCCATAAGAAGGAATGCATTTGAGTCAGTTCTGATGAGGTAGATGAAACTAGAACCTATTATACAGACTGAAGTCAGAAAGAGAAAGATAAATATCGTATTCTAATGCATATGTACAGAATCTAGAAAAATGATACTGAAGAATTTATTCACAGGGCAGCAATGGAGAAACAGACATAGAGAATAGACATATGGACATGGGGAGAGGGGAGGAGAGGGTGAGATGTATGGAAAGAGTAACATGGAAATTTACATCACAATATGTAAAACAGATAGCCAGTGGGAAATTGCTGTATGACTCAGGAATCTCAGAGGCTCTGTATCAATCTAGAGGGATGGGTTGGGGCAGGAGATGAGAGGGAGGTTCAAAAGGGAGGGGATATATGTATACCTATGACTGGATTCATGCTGAGGTTTGACAGAAAACAACAAAATTCTATAAAGCAATTATCCTTCAATAAAAAAATAAATTAAAAGAAAAAAGAGATATCAATATAGGAGATAAAATGAAAGCATATTCAATACAGAATTAGTTCAAAAGATGGGAGAAAAAAAAGAAAATGGCACCAAGAACAGATGAAACAAATAAAAAACAAATAGTAAGATGCTAAATAGAAACCAAACCATATAAATAATTATGTCACTGTAAATATTTTAAACATTTTGATTTAAATACAGTGATTTTCAGGTCAGATAAAACAGGCAAATCCAACTGTATGGTGTCTAGAAGAACCTCACTTTAAATATAAAAACACAGATTAAAAGGAAAAGGAGAGAACAAGGAGGTAAATACTAATAAAAAAGAAAGCTATAATGACTACAGTGATATCAGAAAAAGTAACCTTAAAGCAAGAAAAATTGCTAGATATGTCAAAAATTATTATTTTAATGAATAATGTGAATCTTACTATAGATTCAATGATTCCCATCCAAAATCTCAATGGGTATTCTGCCAAAGTTGACAGCTGATCCAAAATTTTAGATGGAAATTGCTGGGGTTTGAGGGAAAGATTAACCTTAGATTGGAAGAGAAAATGTTATTCACAGAAACAAAGCATGGGGATCAGGATGAATGCACAAAAATACATTGTGGAGCATGGAAAACATTAGTCACAAATCCCACCTGATGGCTATAGGCAATGAGGTCATCAGCTGAAAACAGTTGGACAGTAGTCTGAAATTTTTAAAGAGAGGTTTAGTGTATTGGGATATCCTCTGAATTTAACTGTAGTTAAATTTAATAGTCTTGCACACAAAGTTAAATGGTTCTTAGGAAGCATCACTACAAACAAAGTTAGTGGAGGTGATGGAATTCCAGTTAAGCTATTTCAAATCCTGAAAGATGATGCTGTGAAAGTGCTGCACTCAATATGCCAGCAAATTTGGAAAACTCAGCAGTGGCCACAGGACTGGAAAAGGTCAGTTTTCATTCCAATCCTCAAAAAAGTGGCAACGCCAAAGAATGCTCAAACTACCACACAATTGCACTCATCTCACACACTAGTAAAGTAATGCTCAAAATTCTCCAAGCCAGCCTTCAACAGTACGTGAACTATGAAATTCAAGATGTTCAAACTGATTTAGAAAAGGCAGAGGAACCAGAGAACAAGTTGCCAACATCTGTTGGATCATCAAAAAAGCAAGAGAGTTCCAGAAAAATATCTACTTCTGCTTTATTGACTATGCCAAAGCCTTTGACTGTGTGGATGACAATAAACTGTGGAAAATTCTGAAAGAGATGGGAATATCAGACTGCCTGACCTGCCTCTTGAGAAATCTGTATGCAAGTCAGGAACCAACAGTTAGAACTGGATATGGAATAACAGACTGGTTCCAAATAGGAAAGGAGTACATCAAGTCTGTATATTGTCACCCTGCTTATTTAACTTATATGCAGAATATATCATGAGAAATGCTGGGCTGGAGGAAGCACAAGTTGGAATCAAGAGTGCCGGGAGAAACATCAATAACCTCAGATATGCAGATGATACCACCCTTATGGCAGAAAGAGAAGAATTAAAGAGCCTCTTGATGAAAGTGAAAGAGGAGAGTGAATAAGCTGGCTTAAAATTCAACATCCAGGAAACGAAGATCATGGCATCTGGTCCCATCACTTCATGGGAAATAGATGGGGAAACAGTGGAAACAGTGTCAGACTTTATTTTGGGGGGCTCCAAAATCATTGCAGATGGTGACTGCAGCCATGAAATTAAAAGACACTTGCTCCTTGGAAGAAAAGTTATGACCAACCTAGATTGCATCTTAGAAAGCAGAGACATCACTTTGCCAACAAAGGTCCATCTAGTCAAAGCTATGGTTTTTCCAGTAGTTATATATGGATGTGAGAGCTGGACTATAAAGAAAGCTGAACACTGAAGAATTGATGCTTTTGAACTGTGGTGTTGGAGAAGACTCTTGAGAGTCCCTTGGACTGCAAGGAGATCCAACCAGTCCATCCTAAAGAATCAGCTCTGAATATTCATTGGAAGGACTGATGTTGAAGCTGAAACTCCAATACTTTGGCCACCTGATATGAAGAACTGACTCATTGAAAAAGACCCTGATGCTGGGAAAGATTGGAGGCAGGAGAAGGGGACGACAGAGAATGAGATGGTTGGATGGCATCACCAACTTAATAGATATAAGTTTGAGCAAGCTCTGGGAGTTGGTGATGGACAGGGAAGCCTGGCATGCTGCAGTCCATGGGGTCACAAAGAGCTGGACAAAACTGAGCAACTGAACTGAGCTGAAGGAGTCTAGGGGCATGTATAATGATGTTGAGGGGAAGTCTGAGATCTGGAGTAAGGTTTGAAAGTTTGTATTTGTAGAAGCACCACTTTGGTAATTTATCTCCAAAAATTCTGAGAGGCTAGGGTATTGCATGGTTTAGATTTTGGTAAAATTTGGGATTTACTGAAAGATTGAACACTCCAGGGCTTCTCTGGTGGCTCAAACAGTAAAGAATCTGCCTGCAATGTGGGAGATCCAGGTTTGATCCCTGTGTCAGGAAGATCTCCTGGAGAAGAGAATGGCTATCCACTCTGGTATTCTTGCCTAGAGTATTCCATGGACAGTGGATACTGGCAAGCTACAGTCCATGGGGTTGCAAAGAATTGGACATGACTGAGCGACTAGCACTTTCACTGTACACTCCAAGGTCCCAGAGGACGAGGTATAGTGACCAAGAAGTTGGTAGATGATGACAGCACAGTCAAGAGAGCAAGGAAGGTATATACAGCAGAATGAATGGGTGTCCAAAATATTTGTATTTTCTTTTCATGAGCTTGGAATAGACAGGAAAATGTTAACTTCTATATATGGCTTGCTCTCTCTCTCTCTCTCCATCCCTCCCTCCCTTTCTCTGTGTGTGTGTGTATATCTACTATATATAGATTTATATATAATTAATATATGTTATATATTATTTATATTTATAAATCTATTTATATTTATAAATATATGTATATATACATATCTGTTTCTCTCTCAAAGACATGCACATGCATGTACACACAGACACAGGTGAGACTGATTCAATTTAATCTCATGCAGGTGAGATTAATGTTAGTTAGATATAAGAAACCTTACTTTGGACTGCAATCAGCTAGGGAGTCCTATTGCTAAAAGATGCCAAGCCTCTTCTTATAGGACATACAAGCAGAAAATATTAGAAACACCTAAGAATTTTGAGTCCATGGAAATTAACCCTTCATAATTACAAATGAGAAATTTATATTTGAAGAAATTTTCCACAAACATATAAAGTCATCTATTAACAGTGTTTAAAGTAAACTGCACCACATTTTGGAATCTGTTAGAGCTATTCAAAATAATTGCTTGTATTGGATTTTTAAAAAAATGAACAAATAGAATTCTAGCTTGGGATTAGTTTCAGTGTGAGATATAATTGCTTTCACCCTTACAACAATGATAGACCCCCACCAAAAAAAAAAGCAAACTGTAAATCCATAACTTCATAAGTCCATCATAAAGCTAAGGTTCTAGGGCAACAAATAAAAAGAAATCTAAAGAAAGGCAAGCACTTGAAAGGCATTTGCAAGGAGAGACAGAATTGCAGCCATGCTTACCTAGAGCAGATATAGTCAGACATGATTTTAAAAAATTCAAAGTTGTCAGTGTTAAGGTCAAGGGTGAGCTATTAAGAAAACATAGAATCACTGGGGACTGAAGAAATAAGGAGATTCACATTAATTTCCAAACTCTTCTCTGTCCAACAATCCCATCCAATGGAAACAGAAACTTATGTTTACTCCCATAGCTATATGAGATTGTTTATAGCAACTTTACTCACAATTGCTCAAGCCTAGAAACAACCCTAATGCTTTACAACACTCAAACAATGGAAGACTATTTCACAATAAAAAGAAACAAACTGTTGATACAACATGATAAATTTCATATGCATTTTTCTAAATGAAAGAAGGAAGGATAAACCAAAAGACTACTTAAGACTACATGATTATAGTCTTATACTCTTACTGCATGATCCCTTTTATATGACATCTGGAAAAGCCAAAGATATAAGAATGAAGAAGAGATCGATGCTTGCCAGAGGCTGGGTAGGAAAAGAATTTGACTATAAAATAGCACTGTTGTGACTGTCCTGTAACTTGATCAAACTTTTACCTAGAATATCTGTCACCATTCCAGTGAACTCATATTCCGTGGAATCATTTTGAAAAATGCTGGTATAATGAGGAGAAAATTGGCTTTGGGGGTCCACGATACTCAAGTTAGAAGTCTAGTTCTCACAGAAATACGACCTTGAGTGAGTTACTTAACATTTCTGAGTCTCAGTTTCCACATCTATTAAATAAGAGATGTTGTCAGGGTTAACTGAACAATGAAAGGAAAATACTTTAAAAATATTGATTCATTTCCTTTCTTTCCCTTGGTTGTTTTGAAAGGTCACTCCTAATGTCAGCAAATCCTGGCATTATTAAGCAGTTCTCTCTTCTTTCAGAAATCTAATTTTCTCCTTCCATGTGGTGTGTGAATTCAGGTAATAACACACATTAGAATGTGTCTAATACATTATCACCTATGTTTAGATTGAAGGTCTGAGGGTCTCCCTATGAATAAATCATGCATTCTTTTCTAGGATTTATGTTTTGTGGAAGCCATCAATAGATTTAGCTGTGAGGTGCTTCTGCAGCAAGAAGCAGCGGAAATGAGCAGGAACTAAAAATCTTGAATATTAAAAATAACCCCCCAGAAGGCAAAATGACCTCCATTTGTTTATGCTCTCAAGCCCACGCTGAACAAGCTGCCACCAAAAGCTTTATTATACAACTGCAGAGCAAGATAACTTCTTCCATGTATTTAATAATAACTTAGACATCTGAAAATGAGAAAGAAAAGCTAATGGTGATTTTTCACAGTGTCCTTGAGTCTCACAGAGAGAGAAAAGTAGGCAGGAGACTACCACTGCAGCCTAGGTGGGAGTCAGTGAAGAGTTAAACTGGAAAGATTGGAGTGAGCCAACACAGGGGCATAACTTTAAGAGGGAACCAGATGGGGAGCATTCTCAGTGCTGGCATTGCCTTAATCCTGCGTTCACCTTGAACCTGTGCATTAAAGAGGATTCTGGTATTTCAAGTGTGGCACCTTAAGCAGAAATGGAAAAGTTGAAGGACTCCTGATGGTCCAGTGGTTAAGTAAGACTCTGCACTTCCACTGCAGAGGGTGTGGGTTTGATCCCTGATCAAGGAACTAAGATCCCACATGCCACTTGGTGCAGCAAAAAAAAAAAAAAAAAATGGAGAAGCTGGGAGGAAGTGTTCTGAAGGGCAGAAAAAATTGAGGAGCTTGTTTCAGATAGGTTAAGTTTAAGGTACTAGTGGGATGTCCAGGTGGAGATTCCAGAGGACTGTTAGAAATAAAGATTGGGTGCTCTGGTGAAGGCCTATGCTTGAGAGATATGTTTGAGAAAAATTCCCTCAGAAATACTACAGCAATTCCTCTACATACAAATCTTCAAGTTGGAACCTTTCAACAACGTGAACGTGTGTTCCATCAACATCAGGCGTGAGTGAACCTGCAGCTTGCCCTCCATCTCCTATTGCTGATGCTCCTTTGGCTCTCTCATCTCCCACCCCCTCTCCCTCTTCTAGTCAGTAACTGTTCTTGCCTGTTCACTCAGTGCCAGTCCCTGTATGCCAGCTGTTGTACTGCTGCGGTAGCTAAGTCGTGTCCAACTCTTACGATCCCATGGACTATAGCCTGCCATGATCCTCTGTCCATGGGATTCTCCAGGCAAGAATAATGGAGTGGATTGCCATTTCCTTCTCCAGAGGATCTTCCCAACCCAGGAATCGAACCCAGGTCTCCTGCATTGCAGGCAGGTACTCAGTTCAATTCAGTTCAGTTGCTCAGTCGTGTCTGACTCTTTGCCACCCCATGAATCACAGCACGCCAGGCCTGCCTGTCCATCAGCAACTCCCAGAGTTCACTCATATTCACGTCCATCGAGTCAGTGATGCTATACAGCCATCTCATCCTCTGTTGTCCCCTTTCTTCCTGCCCCCAATCCCTCCCAGCATCAGAGTCTTTTCCAATGAGTCAACTCTTCTCATGAGCTGGCCAAAGTACTGGAGTTTCAGCTTTAGCATCATTCCTTCCAAAGAAATCCCAGGGTTGATCACCTTCAGAATGGACTGGTTGGATCTCCTTGCAGTCCAAGGGACTCTCAAGAATCTTCTCCAACACCACAGTTCAAAGCATCAATTCTTCGGCTCTTCACAGTCCAACTCTCACATCCATACATGACTACTGGAAAAACCATAGCCTTGACTAGACGGACCTTAGTCGGCAAAGTAATGTCTCTGCTTTTGAATATGCTATCTAGGTTGCTCATAACTTTTCTTCCAAGGAGTAAGCGTCTTTTAATTTCATGGCTGCAGTCACCATCTGCAGTGATTTTGAAGCCCCCAAAAATAAAGTCTGACACTGTTTCCACTGTTTCCCCATCTATTTCCCACGAAATGATGGGACCAGATGCCATGATCTCAGTTTTCTGAATGTTGAGCTTTAAGCCAACTTTTCACTCTCCTCTTTCACTTTCATCAAGAGGCTGTTTAGCTCCTCCTCACTTTCTGCCATAAGGGTGGTGTCATCTGCATATCTGAGGTGATTGATATTTCTCCCGGCAATCTTGATTTCAGCTTGTGTTTCTTCCAGTCCAGCGTTTCTCATGATGTACTCTGCATATAAGTTAAATAAGCAGGGTGATAATATACAGCCTTGACGTACTCCTTTTCCTATTTGGAACCAGTCTGTTGTTCCATGTCCAGTTCTAACTGTTGCTTCCTGACCTGCATACAGATTTCTCAAGAGGCAGGTCAGGTGGTCTGGTATTCCCATCTCTCTCAGAATTTTCCACAGTGTATTGTGATCCACACAGTCAAAGGCTTTGGCATAGTCAATAAAGCAGAAGTAGATGTTTTTCTGGAACTCCCTTGCTTTTTCCATGATCCAGAGGATGTTGGCAATTTGATCTCTGGTTCCTCTGCCTTTTCGAAGACCAGCTTGAACATCAGGAAGTTCACAGTTCACGTATTGCTGAAGCTTGACTTGGAGAATTTTTGAGCATTACTTTACTAGCATGTGAGATGAGTGCAATTGTGAGGTAGTTTGAGCATTCTTTGGCATTGCCTTTCTTTGGAACTGGAATGAAAACTGACCTTTTCCAGTCCTGTGGCCACTGCTGAGTTTTCCAAATTTGCTGGCATATTGAGTGCAGCACTTTCACAGCATCATCTTTCAGGATTTGAAATAGCTTAACTGGAATTCCATCACCTCCACTAGCTTTGTTCACAGTGATGCTTTCTAAGGCCCACTTGACTTCACATTCCAGGATGTCTGGCTCTAGATGAGTGATCACACCATCGTGATTATCTTGGTCATGAAGATCTTTTTTGTACAGTTCTTCTGTGTATTCTTGCCACCTCTTCTTAATATCTTCTGCTTCTGTTAGGTCCATACCATTTCTGTCCTTTATCAAGCCCATCTTTGCATGAAATGTTCCTTTGGTATCTCTAATTTTCTTGAAGAGATTTCTAGTCTTTCCCATTCTGTTATTTTCCTCTATTTCTTTGCATTGATCGCTGAAGAAGGCTTTCTTATCTCTTCTTGCCATTCTTTGGAACTCTGCATTCAGATGCTTATATCTTTCCTTTTCTCCTTTGCTTTTTGCTTCTCTTCTTTTCACAGCTATTTGTAAGGCCTCCCCAGACAGCCATTTTGCTTTTTTGCATTTCTTTTCCATGGGGATGGTCTTGATCCCTGTCTCCTGAAGGTACTAGACTACTGTATTTTTCAAGAAACTGTACTGTAAGATTTGGAGAAGGAAATGACAACCCACTCCAGTATTCTTGCCTGGAGAATTCCATGGACAGAGAAGCCTGGCAGGCTACAGTCCATGGGGTCGCAAAGAGTCAGACATGACTGAGCAACTATCACTCATTCACTCACTGTAAAATTAAAGATGTTTTCTTTATTTTTTGTGTTTGTTGTTTATGTATTATTTTTCTGAAAAGCATTGTAAACCTGCAACCTCACAGGACTATATAGCCAATTGTGTTAGTTGGGTATCTAGGGTAACTTTGTTGGACTTATGAATAAATTGGGCTCAACAAACATGCTCTCAGAATGGAATTCACTCATATGTAAGGAACATACTATAGCTGATGTCCTGGATGTGGTTGAAATCACCCAAACAGAGAGAGCAGAGAAAGAGTCAGGGATGGGAAAACAAAACAGGAAAAGAAGTTCACTGAGGACAGAGCACAGAGGTCAGGTGGAAGCTAAGAGAGGGGAAGTTTCAAAAAGTCAGCATTAATCAACAGGATCAAATACTGTCACATGACCAGGAGGTGAGGCTAAACCAAGCATGTGTACTCATTTTCTGATTCTATATAAGGCCTAGAGACTCACTCTAAAGAGAAAGGTTAGAGCAAAATTTACTCATATCACTTATAGATGAAAAGCAATTCATATTACCTATAGACGAAAATACACTCATATCACCTATAAACCAAACAATAAAACAAATAAATTCACCCAAATCTTCTTATCTAATACTTCCTGGATGTCCAGGAAGAAAAGAAAAGAACTCTACATTGTTGGTTAACTCTTTTTCTCCCAATTCAGTATAAGCTGATCTGATTTATTGAACTATTTCTCATATTTGTACTCAGTCTTTTTTAAAAAAACCTTCAGTTTGCATAGTGAGTTTCTTGAGAGCAAGGATATAATTTATTTAACATTATACACCCAGTAGGGCTTCCCAGATGGCTAGTAGTAAAGAACCCGCCTGCTAAATTTAGGAGATGTAAGAGACGCATGTTAGATCTCTTGGTGAGGAAGATCCCCAGGAGGAGTGTATGGCAACCCACTCCAGTATTCTTACCTGGAGAATGCCATAGACAGAGGAGCCTGATGGGCTACAGTCCATGGGGCTGGAGAGTCAAACATGACTGAAGTGACTTAGCCCACCCATGAGCATACACCCAGTAAGAGGCATAGGGTGCAACCCAATCTTTAACTGAGGAAGAAGTAAAGGGATGAGGGAAGGAAAGAAAGAAGGAATAGAAGAAGAAAGGTATCTGATTTAGTTCCCGGACTCTCTTCAGCTATCACATTGATTAGACCGTTCATCCTTGGCACTGTTCTCTCTCTCTCTGATCATCAGGCCTTGCCATCAGACAGTTCTGCTCTGGGCTGATCTGTTTTCATCCTTCAACTTTCACTTGACCCCCTGCATCCTCCTTTCTCCAATGTGACAATTGTTCTAGCACAAACTGTCTCCCAGCCCACCCCTTCTAGGTGGACTGTCATTTAACTCTCCTAGTCAATACCACGGAGAAGGCAATGGCACCCCACTCCAGTATTCTTGCCTGGAAAATCCCATGGGCGGAGGAGCCTGGTAGGCTGCAGTCCATGGGGTCGCTAAGAGTCAGACATGACTGAGCGACTTCACTTTCACTTTTCACTTTCCTGCATTGGAGAAGGAAATGGCAACCCACTCCAGTGTTCTTGCCTGGAGAACCCCAGGGACTGGGGAACCTGGTGGGCTGCCATCTCTGGTGTCGCACAGAGTTGGACATGACTGAAGCGACTTAGCAGCAGCAGCAGCAGTCAATACCAGGTCCATATTCTGAATTGCTCATCATTCTCCCTACAACCCAGGCCCAAATCGCAATTATCTTTAAGTTTTCCATCTTCCCTATGTCATAATTCCATGCAGTATCCAAGGCCTCTTAATTCTACTTTCATGTGATTTCTCTGGGATCTATTATTTCCCAGCCTCATTAGCACTACATTCATGCCTCGACTGTTCAGACAACATTGTAACCAAGTTCTCTGTTTGACTATTTCCCTCCTCCAACTAATCTTACATACATTAAACATCCTTGCATACCATTTTCATTATCATAGTAGCAGTTATTCTTTATTAAGCACTTAATACGTGGTCAAAAAATGCCAGACATTTTATATGTATTGAGTCATTTCATTCTTACTTCATGAGATGTGTATTATTATCCCCATTTTAGAGATGAGATAACTAAGGCTTCAGTTCAGTTCCATTGCTCAGTTGTGTCCGACTCTTTGCGACCCCATGAATCTCAACACGCCAGGCCTCCCTGTCCATCACCAACTCCTGGAGTTCACGCAAACTCATGTCCATCGAGTCCGAGACTTGGATTACCGTGATATTGAATGGTTTGCCTTGGAAACGAACAGAGATCATTCTGTCGTTTTTGAGATTGCATCCAAGTACTGCATTTTGGACTCTTTTGTTGGCCATGATGGCTACTCCATTTCTTCTAAGGGATTCCTACACACAGTAGTAGACACAATGGTCATCTGAGTTAAATTCACCCATTCTGGTCCATCTTAGTTCACTGATTCCTAGAATGTCAGTGTTCAGTCTTGTCATCTTCTGTTTGACCACTTCCAATTTGCCTTGATTCATGGACCTAACATTCCAGGTTCCTATGCAATATTGCTCTTTACAGCATCAAATCTTGCTTCTATCACCAGACCCATGCACAACTGGGTGTTGTTTTTGCTTTGGCTCCATCCCTTCATTCTTTCTGGAGTTATTTCTCCACTGATCTCCAGTAGCATATTGGGCACCTACTGACCTGGGGAGTTCATCTTTTAGTGTCCTATCTTTTTGCCTTTTCATACTGTTCATGGGGTTCTCAAAGCAATAATACTGAAGTGGCTTGCCATTCCCTTCTCCAGTGGACCACATTCTGTCAGACCTCTCCACCATGACCCATTCATCTTGGGTGGCCCCATACAGTATGGCTTAGTTTCATTGAGTTAGACAAGGCTGTGGTCCATGTGATCAGATTGGCTAGTTGTCCCTGACTGTGGTTTCAGTCTCTCTGCCCCCTGATCCCCTCTCTCAGTGCCTATCATCTTACCTGGGTTTCTCTTAACTTGGATGCAGGGTCTCTCTTCATGGCTGCTCCAGCAAAGTGCAGCCGCTGCTCCTTACCTTGGGCACAGGATAGCTCCTCTCTGCCACCACCCCTGACCCCCAGCCCACGGTAGCTCCTCTCAGCTGCCACTATACATATATATATATGTGGGGGGGGGGCGGCAATTTAGGGGTAAGGAATTAAGAGGTACAAAATATTAAGTTGAAAATTAGCCACAGGATATCTTGTACAGTTTAGGGAATATAACCAATATTTTATAATAACTATATGTGAAGTCTAAACTTTAAAACTTTTAATCACTATAATGTATACCTGTAGCTTATGGAATATTGTTCATCAACTATGCTTCAAGGAAATAAAAGAAAATGAAAAACCAAAACCAAATCAAAACAAAAAATAATAAAAAATAAAAGGCCCTCAGTAAATACTTGTGAGAGGACTGAACATAAGGGAAGATGACTATAAAGTAATAGGAAGGAATCAAACCTTATTTGTAAGTCATCTTGTCTTAATTCAAGTGTATACACAATATGAGATTTTTAATTATAGGAAATGATTGAGATTATTGAAGGGGGTGATAGAGGATGAGATAGTTGGAAGACATCACTGACTCAATGGACTTGAGTTTGAGCAAACTCTGGGAAATAGTGAAGGATGGGGAAGCTTGGCATGCTACAGTTCATGGGGTCGCAGAGTCAGACATGACTTATTGACTGAATAACAATTAAGAATAATATCCTTGCCTTTTAAAAATTTTCAGTCAGTGTGCATTTATCCTGGTTCCAGGTCTACTATTCATCTGGAGGTGTATAACTATAATTTATATAATTATAACTAAAAGTATAGCTATAATTTCTTGCACCATTGAAGAGCTTCTGTAATATTGCCTGCCCATTTGAAACCTGCTTAGCCTATTGACTGGAAGAGATGTCCACATATCAGAGGATGGTGAAGAGCCTTGTACCTGTCCTATTTCACACCTGTTGGTAGATGTTTTTTAAGTAGAATAATAAAAAGAAATACAGGGGCTTTCCTGGTGGCTCAGTGGTAAAGAATCTGCCTGCCAATTCAGGAGTCATGGGTTCAATCTCTGATCTGAGAAGATCCCACATGCCATGGAACAACTAAGTCCGTGTGCCACAATTACTTAACGAGCTCTAGAGCCCGGGAACCACAGCTACTGAAGCCTGTGACCCTAGAGTCCATGCTTCACAACCAGAGATGCCACTACAATAAGAAGACTGCACACCACAACTAGAGAAAAGTCCCCTCAGAAACAATCCTACACACCAAAAATAAATGTTAATATTATTTTTTTTAAAGAAATAGAAAATTGAAATGGAATTAGAGGCTGAAAAGTAAGCACAAATGATTCAAATTTCTTCAGAAAAATAATGAAATTTTCCTAAGGATCTGCCTGATTTCAAGATAAAACTTAGATTTGCATGTTACCCTTTCCCCAGGCCACAGCCACCAATGTAGTCCCATATTTTCTTTATCCACCCATGTGGCAAAGTGTTACTATTTCAGGGCAATTATTTTGATGACAAAATAATTGGTGGTGATGCACCCTCTCCTCGGCATAAGACAGCTGTGCAAACCTTCAGATAGACCCAAGGGAGACTCGGGGGCTTCAGTGTTTCCGAGCAAGCCAGGACACTGGAATCAACCCCAGGAAGTCAACACCCATCCTCCTCAACACTGTGCTCCCAGGAAAACCACAGACAGATCCATGGCAGGAACATGCTCGGCAAGATCCATGGTGGATAAATGGAGAAAAGCAAGAGAAAGCCCTGATGAAAAAGCCATGGGGACTGGCTGCCAAGTACAACTGCCCCTTTCTTAAAGGCTGTTTGTGCAGGTGTGGGGTCAGACAGTTCTGAAAGTAGAGCCTCCCTTGGGCCCGCCCTGGCCATGTACAGTCTGATCACCATGCACCATGGTTTAGTTAAAGACAGTCATGGTAGGGAAACCCACTCCCTTACCTTAAAATTAAAAATTTCTCCACAATATGTAACATGGCTCCATGTTTTGTTTGGTTTTGTGTCTTACTTTGTGATACTTGGGGGGAGAAAAAAGTTTGAGTTTTTTCTTGCTTTTCTCTCACTGCTCCCCCTCTTTTTTATTAAAATGAAGACTTTGAAAGTTACCAAGGCAACAGCAATTCAAGCAAACAGAGAATGGTGTGTAGTAAAGCTAAAACAAGTGCAATCAATCATTGATTTGGCATCTACTATATTCTAGACACATCGTAAATGGACACTTAGAATGATGGAACAAAAAATTATAGCAATCATAATGCTATATTGCTATAATGCTTTTCTGTATGATGTTTTCTGAAATTTATTCTATCATCTAGAAATCAAATAGTGACAATTGACATTTTAAAGGACACATCTTTAAAATTAGCATTCCAATGAAAATTAGAATAAAGATGTTTCAGGAAAAAAAATTAGTCCATACACTAATTCCATCTCCTGTTTGTCCCATCTAGGTCCACTTTTTATCCTTCTCCCTCCTACTCTATGTTATAAGATACTGATCTCTAAGAACTCAGTTATAATAAGGAATCTTTTGTCCATTGGCTTCTGGTTGTAGTTGACCGATGGGAGGCTCTGGTAGGAAACCAAAGGGAGAAGAACAATGTTGGGCTATTTATCGCTCAGAAATCTTCCTACAAAGCCAAGTAGGACTAGCACTATCCCTTGACCAATTCCTCTTAAGTTGTGTGTGTGTTTTAGCCACTCAGTCGTGCCAACTTTTGGCGACTCCATGGACTGTACCCACGAGGATCCTCTATCCATGGAATTCTCCTGGCTAGAATAATGGAGTAGGTTGCTATACCCTTCTCCAGGAGATCTCCCCAACCCAGGGATCAAACTCACAGCCAGGGATCCAACCTAAGTCTCTGGCATTGCAGGCAGTTTCTTTAATGTTGAGCCACCAGGGAAGCCCAGGAGGAGAGCTAGGTTTTAGTTAAAATGGAAAGTGAAATAATCCCAAACATTAGACCATAAAGTTCTTTCTTGATGAACCAATGTAAAAATAAATTTCAGTCTAGTTTCTTAAAAAGCGTGCTTTAATTTACAGCAAAATTAAAAGTATGTTCCACTTTTTAAGTGGGAAAAATTAAAATGTACATATGATAAAATATTTAAATAGATATAGGTAATAATGAATAATCCCTATTATATATGTAAATTTCCATTTTTCTCTTTCTTGGTTAGAGAATCCAGTGTAAAAATGTATTTTAATAAAATTAAGAATATAAACTTTAATAATATGCTGACATATGCTAAGCATTTTACTTGAAAGCATTTCTTTATCATATGTCAATACCACTCAAAAATAATTAAAGGAATTCTAAACTCAAAAAAATAAACATTTACAATACAAAGTGAAGTCACAGATGTAGAAAACAAACTTATGGTTGTGTGTCTGTGTGTTAGTCACTCAATCGTGTCCAACTCTTTGTGACCCGATGGACTGTAGCCCACCAGGCTCCTCTGTCCATGGGTTTCTCCAGGCAAGGAGACTGGAGTGGATTGCTATTTCCTCCTCCGGGGGATCTTCCTGACCCAGAGGCCAAATCCACACCACCCGCTTCTCCTGTGTTGGCCCAAGAACGTATCTGAAGGCACAGGGGGCCCTGGGTTCCAAAGAGGATGCCATTGGCCACAGGTTAAACAGAGGAGATTAGAAACAAAGATCATCTTTCAGTGCTTTTCAAATACATACTAAAACAAGGAAAACAGTTTTTTTAAGGCATAAATCTACAAGGACAAAACAAAAGAAATATATGTTTTTCCTCCCTATCCCCTCAAAAACAAAACAGAAGACTGGATGTTTCTTAGGAAGTGGAGTAAGAAAGGCTTAAGGAACTCCAGGACTAGAGTCTGAATAGGGATTACAGAAAAAGTAAATGTATTGAACACTGAGACTCACTGCTCCATCCCTTATTTGACTCCTAGAATAAAAGCAGCCAGCTTATAAACCCCCAACAGAAGATTAAAATACTCTTTTCTGGTGAAACTCATCGGCCCAGTGAAACAGCCTGCCCCTGTCATCCTACAGCAAACCCACCGGTTGACAAGACTTGCACAAAGGTTACCTTTTAAAATGTCACTCCCAAATATTAAATACTGCCATGGATCATCAGATATTTGAGGAAAGCCTGAAACATGATGGACAGAGACCAAAACAAACAAAAGGTCCTAAAGGAAAGGGAAGAAAAAAATGTTTTTTAATATGATTAATGTTCTTATAGAGATAAGATATTGAATCTGTGAAACAGAACATGATGCTATTTTTAACAAGGAACATTCCAAGAACTAGAAAAATTCTTGGAAATTAAAAATAAGAGCACAAGTACAACATTAAAAATAAGGAAACTGGAAGAAAAGATAAAATATTTTAAAGAGTAAAATGAAAACAAAGAGATTTTTTTTAAAAAAGAAGCAAAAGTTGAAGAAGCAGTATGTTCAATATCTGAATATGTAGGTACCCAAAAAGAAGATTTGATTTATTAATAATACAAAAGATTTACAGAACTTCTGATCATGAGTTTCTGTACTGAAAGGACCTACCAACATAATAAATATCTGTTAAAATATTCACACCTTAGCACCTCATTATGAAACTCCAAGACTTTCAGGATAAAAAGATCAAAACATTTTCCAAGAGAAAATACAATTCACACAAATTAGAATGGCAATGGCCTTCTTAATGGCATCTCTGGAAATTATGAGGTCATGGATCAATTTCTTCAAAATTCTGAGAGAAAATAATGTCTACCTAGAATTCTATATGTAGTCAAAAACCTAAAGTAATACGGAAATAAAGATGATTTCAGACATGAAAAGTGTTGGTTAATTTACCTCCCAAGCTACTGAGTAAGGCTGTCTGCCAGAATAAAGGAGTAACCCAGGAGAGAGGATAATTCAGAATCTAGAAAATTTCATAGCATCAGGAACAAAGACCCTAAATCTATCTAAACAGTTAAAATGTATACCAAGAATCAAAATATATCAGTCTTTTAAAGAGCAATCCTGCATGCTAGAAGAAAACAGAACACAGACTTTAAAATTCTTAGGGAAAATCAGTTTCAACCAAGAATTCTTTATTCAACCAAACTATCAATCAGGTGTTGGGGTAGCTAAAGGCTGGTTTGCGCCTATGATAACTAGGGTTAGATATTCGGCTTATCACTCCCTCCTGCAGCTAAGGGCATAGCTTCTATCTACTTACATCATTCTCAAGCAGAGTCACTATAAATGGCACAGACTGTGCACTGCACTAGTAACGGAGATAGAAGATGAACTTTACATCAAGCAGGATGTTGGTGATGCCTTCTGGAGCTGTTCGGTTTTGGAGCTAGTAGCAATCACAGTAAGTGTGAAGAGATGAGCTTCTAGCAGTTTCAGGTTGAAGATTACAAGACTACAAAATGATATTCAGTATCATACATTTGAGGAAAAGCCAGATAGTGATCTGCTACTAAATAAATAAGTTTAATTATCATAATGCTGTGGATCTGTGTCTACTGATTATTTCAACATTTATGAGCTGATCATATTTTACCTTTTCTATAGTCTATCAATTCTAAACAAAAGCAGAAAAAGGAATGTAAGCAAAGGTTTTACATGCTTCAAAGAATTACTCATTCTGGATGTTAAAACATCACCAAAACTGTTATCTATAATTCATTAGTAAAAGAACATGCTATGATCTCCTTGGGTGAAGTAGGAATAAAAGAGTACAGTACAATGTGTGATCCTCACCAGTAATTTTACCATCCTTTCCATATGGCAGAAGGCCATACTTTACCCAGATGCAAAAAGGGAACATTTCTTTTTCTCTTGTATCACATAGAAAAAATAACTGGTGAGGATCTACTGAATATCTACTCTAATCCAGCTCTCAGCTAATTACTATTGGATGCGTGGAGGCCAAGGTCAGATCTGTGCTCCCAAAAGCTTAAAACCTACTTGAAGAAATAAGACCTGCTACTTCATTAGAAATGCCTTAGTACCCCAGAAAGCGAAGAAAACCTAAAGAGCCTTTTGATTAAGGTGAAAGAGGAAAGCAAAAGTTCAGATCAGTTGCTCAGTCATGTCCAACTCTTTTCAACCCCATGGACTGCAGCATGCCAGGCTTCCTTGTCCATCACCAACTCCCAGAACTTGCTCAAACTTATGTCCATTGAGTTGGTGATGCCATCCAACCATTTCATCCTCTGTCATCCCCTTCTCCTCTCACCTTCAATCTTTCCCAGTACCAGGGGCTTTACAAATGAGTCAACTCTTCATATCAGGTGGCCAAAGTATTGGAGTTTCAGCTTCAGCATCAGTCCTTCCAATGAATATTCAGGACTGATTTCCTTTAGGATGGACTGGTCAGATATTGTTGCAGTCTGAGGGGCCCTCAAGGGTCTTCTCCAACACCACAGTTTAAAAGCATCAATTCTTTGGAGCTCAGCTTTCTTTATAGTCCAACTCTCACATCCATACATGACTACTGGAGAGACCATAGCGTTAGTCAACAGACGTTTGTTGGCAAAGTAATGTCTCTGCTTTTTAATATGCTGTCTAGGTTGGTCATAACTTTTCTTCCAAGGAGCAAGTGTCTTTTAATTTCATGGCTACAGTCACCATCTGCAGTGATTTTGGAGCCCCCAAAAATAAAGTCTCTCACTATTTCCCCATCTATTTTCCATGAAGTGATGGGACCAGATGCCATGATCTTCATTTTCTGAATGTTGAGCTTTAAGACAAAATTTTCACTCTTCTCTTTCACTTTCATCAAGAGGCTCTTTAGTTCTTCTTCACTTTCTGCCATAAGGGTGGTGTCATCTGCATATTTGAGGTTATTTATATTTCTCATGGCAATCTTGATTCTAGCTTGTGCTTCCTCCAGCCCAGCATTTCTCATGATGTACTCTGCATATAAGTTAAATAAGTAGGGTGACAATATACAGCCTTGATGTACTCCTTTCCCTGTTTGGAAACAGTCTGTTGCTCCATGTCCAGTTCTAACTGTTGCTTCTTATGAACCATACTGTGTAGGGCCACCCAAGATGGACAGGTCATGTTGGAGAGTTCTGGCAAAACATGGCCGACTGGAGAAGGGAATGGCAAACTACTTCAGTATTCTTGCCTTGTGAACCCCATGAACAGTATGAGAAGGCAAAAAGATAGGGCACTGAAAGATGAACTCCCCTGATCGGTAGCTCCCAATATGCTACTGGAGATCAGTGGAGAACTAACTCCAGAAAGAATGAAGAGACGGAGCCAAAGCAAAAATGACACCCAGTTGTGGATGGGACTGGTGATGGAAGTAAAGTCCGATGCTATGAAGACCCATATTGCATCAGTTTAGTTCAGTCACTCAGTCATGTCCGACTCTGTGACCCCATGAATTACAGCACGCCAGGCCTGCCTATCCATCACCAACTCCCAGAGTTCACTCAAACTCACGTCCATTGAGTCAGTGATGCCATCCAGTCATCTCATCCTCTGTCGTCCCCTTCTACTCCTGCCCCCAATCCCTCCCAGCATCAGAGTCTTTTCCAATGAGTCAACTCTTCGCATGAGGTGGCCAAAGTACTGGAGTTTCAGCTTTAGCATCATTCCTTCCAAAGAACATCCAGGACTGATCTCCTTTAGAATGGACTGGTTGGATCTCCTTGCAGTCCAAGGGACTCTCAAAAGTCTTCAACACCACAGTTCAAAAGCATCAATTCTTCAGCCCTCAGCTTTCTTCACAGTCCAACTCTCACATCAATAATCCGTGCTAAGTCCCTTCAGTCATGTCCGACTCTTTGCGACCCTATGGACTGTAGCCCTTGCCAGGCTCCTTTGTTCATGGGATTCTCCAGGCAAGAATACTGGAGTAGATTGCCATGCCCTCCTCCAGGGGACCTTCCCATCTCAGTGATTGAACCCACATCTCTTATGTCTCCTGCACTGGCAGGCATGTTCTTTACCACTAATGCCACCTGGGAAACCCTCCTGCTTACTTCACTCTGTATCAAAAGGGGCTTTGCAGTGAAGCGCTCCTGGAACTATCCTGCCTTTACAGTGTTGTGCCTTTTTGATGCCAGAGAACAATGTGGGCAACTGATGAAAGCAAATACATGCCTTGAACATCAATTACACTCATTCACTGAAACAAACATCTTAGCTTATTTGCATCCCAAATCACCTTCTTTTTGACAGGGAAGTCAAAAAGAATATGTTTTTGGTTTTTTTTTTTAGCCCAAATAACCTGAAGAAGGGCCTCAACTATTCTCTCCCTTTGTGCCAATGGCAGACTGGATGCTAGAAAAGCATCTGTGAGTAATCGAAACAGGTTCCCCACACCCTCACTTCTCCACCAAACACTTAACTGGAGTTTCCTTGGCTGTGATGGAGCCTAAACCTCATCACAGAGGGTTTACTCCAGGCCTCCAGGAAGAGGAAAATGACCCATGGCTATTTCAAGAAAGCATAATTGGACATACAGTAACCCGTAAATAAACAGCACTCTCTCTAGGCACTGATCTTTAAAGCTAGGTTCATATAAAAGTTTGAAAAGAATACAGAGAAGGAATTGATGGTTGAGTACACATACTCTTTGGAGATCAAGTCTCTGTTGCATTTATTTTAAACTTATCAACCCACTCCAGTATTCTTGCCTGGAGTATTCCATGGACAGAGGAGTCTGGTGGGCTACAGTCCATGGGGTCGCAAAGAGTCAGACATGACTGAAGTGACTTAGCATGTATACACAAAATAGAAGTGAGCCCCAGAATGACCCAAATGACAAGAGAATTAAGAAATCTAGGGTTTGAAGGAAGAAAATACTAGATGGGAAGATGAGAAGGAAGACCACTGGTCCACCTCCTTCAAAGGCCAAGGCCCATATAAACACTCTCACAGAATGTTCTCTATGCATCTTACATTTTCAGCAGGGTGCCAAGTTGAGTTTGCTCTCCCAGCTATCCGATTCCAAAAGCTGAGTCTGAGAGCCAAGCCACACCACAAGAATGGGATAGATCCCAGAAGCAGCAAGTTCCTGGCTCCCAGCCAGCTCTTTTATTACTTATTTGCTTATTTTATATAGCCTTCAGCATGGCAAGAAAAGCTTCCTTTAATTATCAACAGGAACGAAGAAGCCACAAGGGGAAAATCAGAGTCAGGGAACTGCCGCTTCACAGATTACACCCAGGCTCTTATCAAAGCTGACACAGAGGCCAGGCTGGGAAGATAGGGTGCTGGGAGCCACAGGCTGTGTAGGGGGTGGCACGTCTCAGTACTGGGTAATTGTCCTGGAATGAATTCTCAGCCAGGGGGATTTTTTTTTTTTTAAGTTCTTCTTGTTTGCTCTTCTTCCAGTTCAGAGAAGTTGAACACCAAAGTTGCCAGAGACAAAACAGACAGGAAAGATGCAATGTTTTTTGTGCAGTTGGCCTATTCAGCAGAGGGGGATGGAGCTTCCAGAGAGTGATGGGGGTGAGCTGATGTTCTTGATAAAGGCAACCTCTAGGTCTTCCCTGATGGCTCAGTGGCAAAAGAATCTGCTTGCCAAGGCAGAAGACACAGGTTCAATCCCTGGTCTGGGGAGATTCCACGTGCCTCAAAGTGCAGCTAAGCCTCTGCACCACAACTACTGAACCTGTGCTCCAGAGCCCTGGAGCTGCAGCTACTGAGCCGCTGTGACCTAGAGCCTGTGCTCCTCAACAAAAGAAGCCACCACAATGAGAAGCCTGTGCACCTTAACTGGAGAGTAGCCCCTGCGCCTGCAATTAGAGAAAAGCAAAAAAGACCCAGTACAGCCAAAAAGAAATAAATAATTTTTTTTATTTTTTAAAAACTAAATAAAAGGCAGGCTCCATAAATACTAAAAATTACCATCCAAGCCATCTTATGAGCAAGCAGAGACAGTGAGAGTGTAAGCACCTGGAGAACATTCGGGAAATCCTGCCCATACCCACCCATATCTCTTCCTCTGAGTTTCATGGTGTCTAAGAAATTGACAGGAGAGGTTCCTAGAGAGGACTGCCTTCTCCCTAAAGTTACTGACACCTTTTCATAAATGTCTCTGTTTCACCAGCAAGAGCCTTTTGGGGAGAGAAGTGGAAATAAGCACAACAGAATCTCAGAAAGAGATGTTGGGAGTACTGACAGCAAACCACCAGCTCCTTGACTTCTCAGGACCAGAAAATTTCCAGAATGTAGCATTGAGGTGATCTTCTGATTTTGTGCAACAGTACTATTCTCTTATGAGAAATTTCCTATGCTACACATTCTGTTAGCCTTCAAAAACAAGACATGCCTAGTGCAAGTCCAGGTGAGTGGGTGAGAAGAAGCAAATGCAGGGAGATGCTGAGAAAGGTCTGTTTCCAGGGGCACTTGCAGAATGAAAGTTAGCCTCCTGTTTGCAAAAAACCCTGGCACACATGAAAAAGGCCACCAGGACCTACAAAACCCTCTCCATGCAAATCTGAGACATCCTGGTAATAGGAAAAAATACCCCACTGAGAGTCAGGTCAGCCTGTCTCACATGATGATCAGCATAGTGAAAGGCTGGCTAGTGTGGGTAGTAGGTATCAGATAGCTGGTGAGAACTTGAATCATTCTCCAGAGGACCAAAAGTCCCTGCCTAAAGTCCTCTTGTGGAGAAGACATGAACTATAAAATTTTGACAGTGAAAAAAATTGGAGAAACAGAGCAATGTTTTAGGCTAGAACTTTGTAGAGCTGTATTCAAAGAAGATGACCAACAGAATCATGGGAATAATGTTCATGATCTCTGGCAGGACAGATGCTGAAACAAACAAGCCTGTGTGCAATAGGAACTGTAATGTGTGCCATGCTCAGTCACTCGGTTGTGTCAGACTCTTTTCAACCCCATGGACTGTCACCCGCCAGGCTCCTCCATCCATGGGATTTTTCAGGCAAGAATACTGAAATTCTCCTGCATTTCAGGCAGATTCTTTATCTGCTGACCCTTCAGGGAAGCCCAGGAACTATAATACAAGAATGTATTATAGGAAAGAGAGAAAGAAAAGAGAAGAAAATAAAATGTGTATTTTTTTTCATTTTGATAAGAACCTAAAATGTAAAAGTGTTTGGCTTGCTGAACAGAGGCAAAGAACTACAAATTTGTATTTAATGTAAGTGTGGGATTGCACCTGTAATCCAGTAGCTAAGACTGCTTCCACTTCAGGGGGTGTGGGCTCGATCCCTAGTCAGGGAACTAAGATCCCACATGCTGCATGTTGCAGACAAAGGAAAAAAAAAAAAGCAGACTGCATTTCATATAACTGTGTTTATGATAGGAAATACCTGTGAAATCACAATAAACTTTGGAAAATTCTGAAAGAGATGGAAATACCAGACCACCTGACCTGCCTCTTGAGAAATCTGTATGCAGGTCAGGAAACAACAGTTAGAACTGGACATGGAACAACAGACTGGTTTCAAATAGGAAAAGGAGTATGTCAAGGCTGTATATTGTCACCCTGCTTATTTAACTTATATGCAGAGTACATCATGAGAAACGCTGGACTGGAAGAAACACAAGCTAGAATCAAGATTGCCGGGAGAAATATCAATCACCTCAGATATGCAGATGACACCACCCTTATGGCAGAAAGTGAAGAAGAACTAAAGAGCCTCTTGATGAAAGTGAAAGAGGAGAGTGAAAAAGTTGGCTTAAAGCTCAACATTCAGAAAACAAAGATCATGGCATCTGGTCCCATCACTTCATGGGAAATAGATGGGGAAGCAGTGGAAACAGTGTCAGACTTTATTTTTGGGGGCTCCAAAATCACTGCAGATGGTGACTGCAGCCATGAAATTAAAAGACACTTACTCCTTGGAAGAAAAGTTATGACCAACCTAGATAGCATATTCAAAAGCAGAGACATTACTTTGCCAACTAAGGTCCATCTAGTCAAGGCTATGGTTTTTCCAGTAGTCATATATGGATGTGAGAGTTGGACTGTGAAGAAGGCTGAGCACCGAAGAATTGATGCTTTTGAACTGCGGTGTTGGAGAAGACTTTTGAGAGTCCCTTGGACTGCAAGGGGATCCAACCAGTCCATTCTGAAGGAGATCAGCCCTGGGATTTCTTTGGAAGGAATGATGCTAAAGCTGAAGCTCCAGTACTTTGGCCACCTCATGCAAAGAGTTGACTCATTGGAAAAGACTCTGATGCTGGGAGGGATTGGGGGCAGGAGGAGAAGGGGGCGACTGAGGATGAGATGGCTGGATGGCATCACCGACTCGATGGATGTGAGTTTGAGTGAACTCCGGGAGTTGGTGATGGACAGGGAGGCCTGGCGTGCTGCGATTCATGGGGTCGCAAAGAGTCAGACACGACTGAGCGACTGAACTGAACTGAACCTGTGAAATCAAGTCCTTTGAAGCACTTTGACAGAATATTATATATATTATTAATATAACTAAATATGTCTCCCTTATTTTAGTTTTTTTTTCTTTTGTTGACCCTTTCTTTTGGGGGTTTCTTTCCATTTTGAAACATGTTCCGAACTTTCGTATCTTAAAAATCATCTCAGAAAATACGGAAAGCTTTCCTTTGGTGTTTTCTCCTCTTCTACCATCACATCTTTCAGTCTCGTAGAGCAGCCAGAAGAGCTGTGTACACACGGTTACCATGTGCTGCCTTCTGTTTCACTACAAGTCCCGCTTCCTTCCTCCCTCACTTCCTGATTCCCTGAATTCTGGCTTTTACCTCCCAGCTGCTACTGAAATCTATTGTCCTTCCATGGGGCTGTAACCTTCTAATCACCCTTACTCCCTTTTTCAGGCTTCATCCTTTTAAAATGCCACATTTTAGGGACCTCTTTAAATGGTGGTCCAGTGGTTAAGACTCAGTGCTTCCAATGCAGTGAGCTCAGGTTTGATCTCTGCTAGGGAAACTAGATCCCACATTCTGAACCACACACTGCAACTAAGACGTGGTACAACCAAATAAATTTTTTTTTAAGCCACATGTTAACCTGTTGAAAGCCCCATCCTTCCTCACTTGTCCTGGAATTCTTCTCTTTCTCCCTTGTTGGCAGTACTAAATATATTATTATTTTGCAGTGGTAAAGACTACAGTTCTGCATGGTGGACATGGGGATTGTTTTTGTTTGTTTTTAATAAAAAAAAATTTATTGAAGTATAGTTGATTTACAATGTTGGGTTCATTTCTGCTATACAGCAAAGTAATATAGCTATAATTTATATACACCTTTTTTCATATTCTTTTCCATCATGGTTTATCACAGGATATTGAATATAGTTCCCTGTGCTATAGCATAGGACCTTGTTATTTATCCATCCTGTATATAATAGTTTGCATCTGCTAACCTCAAACTCCCAATCCATCCTTACCCTCCCCACCCTGCTCACAATTACAAGTCTGTTCTCTATGTCTGTGAGTCTGCTTCTGTCTTGTAGATAAGTTCAGTGTCATATTTTAAATTCTATATATAAATGATATATGGTATTTGTCTTTTTCTTTCTTTTCTTAAAGCATTTTCTTTTATATTGGAGTATATCCCATTCACTGGTGGCTCAGCTGGTAAAAAAAATCTACCTGCAATGTGGGAACCTGGGTGTGGTCCCTGGGTTGGGAAGATCCCCTGAAGAATGGAATGGGTACCCACTCCAGTATTCTGGCCTGGAGAATTCCATGGACTGTATAGTCCATGGGGTGGCAAAGAGTCCGACATGACTGAGTGACTTTCACTTTCACTGTAGCTCGTTAACTATCTTGTGATGGTTTAAGTGGACAGCAAAGGGATTCAGCCATACATATACATGTATTCATTCTCCCCCAAACTCCTCTCCCATCCAGGCTGTCACATAACACTGAGCAGAGTTCCATGTGCTATACAGTAGGTCCTTGTTGACTATAAATTTTAAACGTAGCAGAGTGTACATGTCCATCCCAAACTCCCTAATTAGGAGATGGGGATTATTGAATCTACAGTAGCAGAACCTCAAATATGGGGAAACCACTCTAGGGAGGGAACAGCTATAATTAACACTCAGATTTTCACTGGGCAGAGGATTGTACCCTCAGCCCTTGTGCTGTTCACTGACTGACGGTATAGCACACCAAGGCCATTCCTTGGAACCTCATCCTTTGAGGATACATTTCAGTTGTTTCTGACCTAAATGAAACTTTTAAGGACATAGATCTTGGCCAGTGTCCAGGGAAACTCCTACATTTCCACTTTGCTGCTGTTTTCTTTAGCTTTGCTAAGACAAATATAGGTTACTCAGACCTAAAGGATATATTGACTTTGATCAGCCCTGATTCTTTTCTATCTAAACTTTGCCTCCACAAATGGTGTGGCTTTTAGAAAATGTAGTGGATGGCTTCAGTTCAGTTCAGTCACTCAGTCGTGTCCGACTATTTGCAACCCCATGAATCACAGCACGCCAGGCCTCCCTGTCCATCACCAACTCCCGGAGTTTGCTCAGACTCACATCCATCGAGTCGGTGATGCCATCCAGCCATCTCCTCTGTTTTCCCCTTCTCCTCCCGCCCCAAATAGCTCCCAGCATCAGAGTCTTTTCCAATGAGTCAACTCTTCGCATGAGGTGGCCAAAGTACTGGAGCTTCAGCTTTAGCATCATTCCTTCCAAAGAATACCGAAGACCAATCTCCTTTAGAATGGACTTGCTGGATCTCCTTGCAGTCCAAGGGACTCTCAAGAGTCTTCTCCAACACCACAGTTCAAAAGCATCAATTCTTTGGCACTCAGTTTTCTTCACAGTCCAACTCTCACATCCATACATGACCACTGGAAAAACCATAGCCTTGACTAGACGGACCTTTGTTGGCAAGGTAATGTCTCTGCTTTTCAATATACTATCTAGGTTGGTCATAACTTTCCTTCCAAGGAGTAAGCATCTTTTAATTTCATGGCTGCAATCACCATCTGCAGTGATTTGGCTTGGAGGGAAGTAAAACACTGTGTTTTCTATGTTGCCCCCACTTTCTGTTCCCTAATTGCTGGAAACAAACAAGCCCTGAATTTTCGTCACCATCTCCTATACAAAACATAGGATAGACCATGATTATACATGCACGACTCTAATGGCATAAAGTGAAGAGAAACTGAAAAGCCTCTTAATGAAGATGAAAGAGGAGAGTGAAAAAAGCTGGCTTAAAACTCAATGTTTGAAAAATGAAGATCATGGCATCCAGTCCCATCACTTCATGACTAACAGGAGAAAAAGTGGAAGCAGTGACAGATTTTATTTTCTCAGGGTCCAAAAACGTCACTGTGGATGGTGACTGCAACCATGAAGTTAAAAAACACTTGCTTCTTGGAAGGAGAGCTATGACAAGCCTAGACAGCATATTAAAAAACATAGACATCACTTTGCCAACAAATGTCCATACAATCACATCTATGATTTTTCTAGTAATCATGTATGGATATGAGAGTTGGACCAGAGAGAAGGCTAAGCCCTGAAGAATTGATCCTTTCAAACTGTGCTGGAGAAGACTCATGAGAGTCCCTTGAACTGCAAGGAGATCAAGCCAGTCAATCCTAAAGGAAATCAACCTTAAAATATTCATTGGAAGGACTGATGCTGAAGCTGAAGCTCCAATATTTTGGCCACCTGATGTGAAGAGGCTACTCACTGAAAAAGACCCTGATACTGGGAAAGATTGAGGGCAGGATAAGAAGGGGTTGGCAGAGAATGAGACGGTTGGATCACACCACTGACTCTGTGGACATGAGTTTGAGCAAACTCCAGGAGATAGTAAAAGACAGGGAAGCCTGGTGTGCTGCAATCCACAGGGTCACAAAGAGTCCTATATGACTTAGCAACTGAAAAATGACAACAAATAGAATTAAGATTACGTAAACAAAACCTTAAGAGAACTATTTTGGCCAGACTTTTCAAAATGTTTATTCACCTTCTTTTTGCTGTTGTTAAATTTTTGCCTAAAAATTCTATTTGCAGACCAAAATGACAGCATTACTGGGTTTGGACTCTTTAAGAGTTAACGGAAGCAGCAACTGTTAACTGATTTCCCTTATTGGGGCTTATGGGTTTTTTTAAACTACAGCTTGCAGAGCAGTAAGTTATAGGACTACTGGGAATGGCAGGAATCAATCAATTAACAATGGCTTCCAAACACACGCAATGTTTCTAGCGCTGGCCAGACATCACAAGGGAGAAAATGAGGCAAAATATCATTCCTTCCATCTGGAAGCTTGGCACACAGTTGCCGGGGGTGCGGGTTAGGAGGAACTAACACATGCAAAGAAAGATAACAAACAATACCAGGTAGCAAATGAAATGAAGACGTTGAATCCACAGTTCCGTTCAAGGATAAAGTTTCTCCAGGTGTTCCAGCTGTTCTTACACCATCTACTCCCCCATTTCCTGCTGCGTCTAGTGTCCCATAGTAAATTACCCTGTAGAGAGGAAATGTTACTCAACCTGACAGCGCTGTGCTCCATCACACCCTCTCACACACCTGCTCACAACCTCACATCCTTCACGCACCTGTCATCACCCACCAAACACTCCTCTCCTCTAGCCTATACATCAGTCTATAAATTCAGATCCTAATTTTTCCATGTAGATTGGACACTCCTCCCAAACATGCAAACCCAGAATGAGGAGGAGATGTCACTTTAAAAAAAAAGAATTGTGGGAAATACGTCCAAGCAAAAGTTTCTACTTCTCCTTTTACAATAACTCTGAAGAGAAACCAGAGTGCGTGGGGATAATGACAGAGAAGACAGAAGAACTTTGAGAAAGGAGAGTTCCCTAATGAAGAGAGCATTTTCCGGGGAGTTAGAGGTCCTGAGTTCTAAAGACGACATGGATAGTTTCTTATGGTATAACTTGGAAAAGACCCTGATGCTGAGAAAAATTGAAGGCAAAAGGAGAAGAGGGCTGCAGAGGATGAGATGGTTTGATAGCATCGCCAATTCAATGGATAGGTACTTGGGAAAATTCCAGGAGATGGTGAGAGCCAGGGAGGCCTGGTATACTGCAGTCCATGGGGTTGCAAAGAGTGGAACAGGACTTGGCGACTGAACAACAGCAACAAAACTTGGGGCATGATCACTGTGCCTTTGAGTTTTCTTATCTCTCAAATGAAAGTAATGAATATTACATCTCCCCCACCTACCTCATAGGGTTGTTACAATTTTCCAATGTGATAAGTATGTAAAATCATCCTGTAAAATGCAACTTACTATATAACCTGGTTAACAGCTCTATTTAAAGCCAGGGATGATACTCAAAATATTTATTGACTCATGTGGTGTTAGCAGAGATTCATCCTAGCAGTGGGAACAAACACTGACTGGCAGAGAATGTCATCCTTGTCCCAGCAAATCCACAGATAGCATAGTGGTGTAAAACCAGCACACTTTGTATATGTACTGTATACATAGTACGCATAACCAGAATAAACTTGGGCAAAGTCTTCTCGGGGAGCTGCCCCCTTCAAAAACAAGCATTTGTTAAGGAATCCCATGGACAGATGGCTACGGCCCATGGTGTCACAAAAAGCTGGACACAGCTGAAGTGACTGAGCACACACACATAGACATCTAATGGTAATATAACGTTTTAAATCAAAACAAAAATTTTTCAAAGAATAATAAAAGTTAAATAGATGAATAAAAATGTCAGTTCAATCATCACATTTCCACATACATTTAAAAAAATTAATTTCATTGAAGTATAGTTGTTTTATAATGAATCAGCCATACATATATGCCCTCCCTTTTGGACTTCCCAGTCAGGTCACCACTGTGCATGAAGTACAGTTCCCTTTGTTATATGATACGTTCTCATACTTTTAAGCATTGTTCACCATATAAAAGCATAACAATTGTCCACAAGACTCCTTTATACTTTCACCTCTAAACCAGCTAATTAGCAAATGGCTAGCAACTGCCATATAAGTTCCTTGTCTTAGCTGATGCCAACTGAAAGTTTGTTTCCTTCAGACTAATGATCAAACAGGTTTCGGAAAGCATACCAATCCATCAGCAGATGCCAGCTTTTTGCAAGTTACTGTGAATCAGATACATGGCACCCTAAACCAGTAGACTTCCAGGTATCTAATATGTGAGTTGCATTCTCATACGAAAGAGAAAAGGCCTGAACTTAGGCCCTATAATTGCCTAAAAGCCCCACTGTTAGGATTGATACATATCTAGGCATGTCTGGCAAACCGATGCACTACACTTGCCAAATGTCTATTTGAATGAAGGATGAAGAAACCTCCCAGGGGAGAATTCATTCCAAGGGAAGAGAAAGTCAAACAGATAAGCATGGCCAATGGGGTCAAAGAAGGGACAGCCCTGTCGGCATGGTGTTTGTCACTAGATTTGAGGCCTGTGGATGTGGTGGGGGTAAATGGCTGCAGGAGGGACAATTTGAAGCTTTCAGCTATTAAGTTTGGGGCCATAAACCATACTGCTTTAGTAAATCTGTATGCCTCTACGCACACGCCACCACTATCCCACTCACTTCTGGGACCTCATGCAGAACAAAAGCAGCTCTGTGAGAGACAGCATTGTGGCATCCCCAGGGTGCAGCTGTACCCATGAGTGCCCAGCAGATGGCAGTGGTGCTTGATCCAGGTAGTGGGGTCTGTGAATGTCGTGCAAGGCAGAAGAAAAATGGTCAGTGCCCAGCAGACACCACATGGCAGCTCATTGACTCCAGAGGCTAGACCGGAAGTAGCTTGCAGGGAACAGAAGTCCAAGGGCCCGGAATAGAAATTAAATATTGAGATTTGGATAGGATTTTGCTTCTTTTCCATCTCCTCTTATTTTTAGGTGGTTTTTAAAGTCTATCTCAATGCCAATAACTTCAGTTTTATATCTCCATACCAAACCTTTCTACTGTCCTCCAGACTCAGATATTTAACCAGCTGCTAGATATCTCTATGTGGATGTGCATTGTCCATACTGAGTCGCTCAGTTGTGTCCAACTCTTTGTGACCCCTCCAGGTTCCTCTGTCTATGGAATTTTCCAGATAAGAATACTGGAGTGGGTTATCATTTCCTTCTCCAGGGGATCTTCCTGATCCAGGGATCAAACCCGCACCACTGAGACACCAGGGAAGCCCATATGGATACCAAATGGAATACATTCAGAACCGGACTCCTAATCTTCTCTCCTCAACATATCTTCAATCTGCAGCTGGTGGGGCCTACATCCTCCCAATTCATCAGGCCAAAATTCTTGCAATCATTTTTAACTCCTGTATTTTTCTCACTTTCACATCCAATCCTTCAGCAAATACTAGAATCCAGTAACTTCTTTCAGTCTATGCAGCTTCTACTTTGATCTAAGGAACTACATCTCTTGTCTGATCACTTCAGTGCATTGAAGCATGGAATTGGAGCTCAAACGCTTATCTCTCTAGTGCCAGAAGACAGGGGGAAAAGTAGGCCAGTGATTTGATTTCAACTAAAACCCTGAAATTACAAAACTCATGAAACTTCTATAAGGATCAGTCAGTTCAGTTCAGTCACTCAGTTGTGTCCAACTCTTTGCCACCCCATGGCAGCACACCAAGATTCCATGTCCAATACCAACTCCCAGAGCTTGCTCACTCTGATGTCCATAGAGTCGGTGATGCCATCCAACCATCTTATCCTTTGTCATCCTCTTCTCCTCTTGCCTTCAATCTTCCCCAGCATCGGGGTCTTTTCCAATGAGTCAGCTCTTCACATCAGGTGACCAATTAATGATGCAGGGTCCCTCCTATTAAAACCCCTCCATTGCTTTAGGATGCCACATACTGCTGTCCTCACAGGTGGTTTTTATTAAGGACACCAACCAGTAGGGACCTTTTCTGGCCCTGAAACTCCATAGAACGTAAAGGACATATATTTTGTCTACCATCTGACTACACTCCATCTTGGATTGTGCACTGAGGGAGACTTGGGTTTGATACCTGGGTTGGGAAGATCCCCTGGAGAAGGGAAAGGTGATCCACTCCAGTATTCTGGCCTGGAGAATTTCATGGACTGTATAATCCATGGAATCACAAAGAGTTGGACACAACTGAGAGACTTTCACTTCACTTTGGATCCTGCGCTAATCTCTTCACAGGCATTAGTCTTGCTGCTCCAGCTAGATGAGGAGGCAGAGGTTCATCTTGAGCCAGAAGTGGGATATGGCTAAGTCTGAGAAGTCTAGCCTGTGTGATGACTCATAGTTGCAGCCACCTTACTTTACCTGCATAGGAGGTCTCTGCTGAAAATTTTGAGGATGTGGGTGTGTGCATCTCAAGATGCAGAGAGCAAGACCAGGGACTGGAGAGAGTCAAGTGTCTGACTTCAGATATCAATTCCTTGCTCAACCTGAGGGTTCAAGTCTGAGCCCAACAGAGAGGAGATGTGCTAGCAAAGCTGAGGGATTTTTTTTTCTTGAGGAAAGGAAGCTAAGTTCTTATGCTTTGATTTGTTGTTATTTAGTCACTCAATCCTGTATGACTCTTTGCGACCCCTGGACTGCAGCACACCAGGCTTCCCTGTCCTTCACCATCCCCCAGAGCTTGCTCAAACTCATGTCCATTGAGTCGGTAATGCCATCCAACCATCTAGTCCTCTGTCGTCCCCTTCTCCTCCTGCCCTCAATCTTTCCCAACATGAGGGTCCTTTTCAGTGAGTTGGCTCTTCACATCAGGTGGCCAAAGTATTGGAGCTTCAGCTTCAGCATTGTTCCTTCCAGTGAATATTCAGGGTTGATTTCCTTTAAGATTGACTGATTTGATCTCCTTGCAGTCCAAGGGACTCTCAAGAGTCTTCTCCAGCTCCACAGTTCAAAAGCATCAATTCTTCGGTGCTCAGCCTTCATTATGGTCCAACACTCACATTCATACATGACTACTGGAAAAACCATAGCTTTGACTAGATGGACCTTTGTTGGAAAAGTAATGTCTCTGATTTTTAATACACTGTCTAGCTTTGTCATAACTTTTCTTCCAAAAAGCCAGTGCCTTTTAAATTCATGGCTTCAGTCACCATCTGCAGTGATTTTGGAACCCAAGAAAATAAAATCACTCAGTGTTTCCATTGCTTCTCCATCTATTAACTATCAAGTGATGGAATCGGACACCATGACCTTCGATTTTTTTTAGTATTGAGTTTAGGTCAGCTTTTTCACTTTCCTCTTTCATTTTCCTCAAGAGGCTCCTCAGTTCCTCTTCGCTTTCTGCCGTAAGGGTAGTTTCATCTGTATATCTAAGGTTATTGATATTTCTCCCAGCAATCTTGATTCCAGCTTGTGCTTTATCCAGCCTGGCATTTCACATGATATACTCTGCATAGAAGTTAAATAAGCAGGGTGACAATATACAGCCTTGACGCACTCTTTTCCCAATTTGGAACCAGTCCGTTGTTCCATGTCCAGTTCTAACTGTTGTTTCTTGACCTGAACACAGCTTTCTTAGGAGGCAGGTAAGGTGGTCTGGTATTCCCATCTCTTTCAGAATTTTCCACAATTTGTTGTGATCCACACAGTTAAAGGCTTTATTGTAGCCAGTGAAGCAAATGATTTTCTGGAATTCTCTTGCTTTTTCTGTGATCCAGCAGATGTTGGCAATTTGATCTCTGATTCCTCTGCCTTTTCTAAATCCAGCTTGAACATATGGAAGTTCTTGGTTCATGTACTGTTGAAGCCTTGCTTGGAGAATTTTGTGCAATAATTTGCTAGGGTGTGAAATAAGTGCAAATGTGCAGTAGCTTGAACTTTCTTCAGCATTGCCTTTCTTTGGGATTGGAATGAAAACTGACCTTTTCCAGTCCTGTGGCCACTGCTGAGTTTTCCAAATTTGCTGGCATATTGAGCGCAGCATTTTAACAGCATCATCTTTTATGATTTGAAATAGCTCAGCTGGAATTCCATCACCTCCACTAGCTTTGTTTGTAGTGATTTGATGCCCATATGATAAAGAGAAGTACATAATAAAGAGAAGCATTCGATATGATAAAGAAGCCCATTTGATCAAAAGAAGCAAACTGCCTGCATCTGGAGGTTTCAGCCTATCAGGCAGGTTTAGGGAGGGTTAGGGCTACCAACAAGGTTCTCTGATGGCTCACAAGGTAAAAAATCTGCCTGAAGTACAGGAGACTCAGGTTCAATCCCTGGGTCAAGAAGCCTCCCTGGAGAAGGGAATGACTACCCACTCCAGTATTCTTGCCTAGAGAATTCCATGGACAGAGGAGCCTGGCAGGCTGCAGTTCATGGCGTCACAAATAGTCAGACACGACTGAGCAACTAACACTTTCACTTTCACAGGGCTACCAAAAGCAGATTTAGAGCCCATTAAAATAAAAAATAAAAATAAAAAACAATTTCAGGCGGTCCAGTGGAAGAATCCACCTTCTAATGCCAGGAACACAGCTCGATCCCTAGTTAAGGAACTAAGATCTCACATGCCGCAGTGCAACTGAGCCCATGTGATACAATAAAGAGCCCTCAGCCACAATAAAAGCCCCAGTCCAGCCAGAACTTTTTTTTAAATTGCATTCCCCCTTCAATCGCAGGTGGGCTGAGCTATTTGCTACCAGTTTATATTAGTGATTTACAGAGTCAAGCTGACTCTTATCTGAATCTCCAAGTTCAATAATTAGTACCAGCATCTCCCATCTCTGCTATGCTGGTACCTGCCAAGTTGGTAACATGGGGTCAGAGCAAAGGCCCTCTCAGACACAGCATCCCAGGAGGGCATGGTGGCAGTAACAGTAGTCTGGGGCTGCCCCCCAAGTACCATCAAGCATGTGGGCCCCAAGTGGGATGAAATGAGATCCTTCATGAGAACTCACAGAACATGCCCAGGAGGAAATAACAGGGTGGGTAGTAGGGAATTGAGGGTTGAAGCTCCTACCTTGTTCAAGGAGTTATCTTGATCTGGAGGAATTTGAATGATATTTTTCCCAGTGACCTCATTTGAGTCCATAGATCAGTGAGGGTGTGAGAAGCTTGAGGCTGATGCAAACTGAGTAAGTAGAAGGCCCAGGAGGCTCACTTACCTGGAGCATCTGAGACCATTAATATAATGGATTCTAGTAAGTGGGTTTTTCAAAAGTGGAAATAAGTAACATGGGTCCCTTTTAAATCAGGGAGCTCAGAAGCTGAAGTGAGGGTCAGATTCAATCTCTAGGAATGGAATTGGGAAAGTCATATCATCTCACTGAGCTTTTGTTTTCTTTAAAATGTTTTTAAAAAATAGCAATTCCTAGTCTGATTTACTTGAGAGTTGTCAGGGTAAATACTGACATCGTGTATGTGAAAATGCATTACAAACTATGCAGCAACAGTCGCTCAGTCGTGTCCAACTCTTTGCAACCTCATGGACTATAGCCCACCAGGCTCCTCTGTCCATGGAATTCTTCAGGCAATTATACCAGAGTGGGTTGCTATTCCCTTCTCCAGGGGATCATCCCGACCCAGGGATCAAACCCAGGTCTCCTGCATAGAAGGCAGATTATTTACCATCCTAGCCACCAGGGAACCGTTACAAACTATAAGGCACTATTAATTTAAAATACTATTATTCATATAATAATGTGTCTATGCATATAACTTAGGGTTGAAGAGACACTGAAAATGTTTCTAATTTTACCTCATTTGCTAAATATTTACCATTAATTATGTTGCCCTCATTAGCCAAATAACAAAACATAGTGGATTAACCATCCAACACACCTTGCAACACTGAAATTTAAAAGAAATCCTAAGAAATAAGCTCTTGGCCTTATCAGATATTTAAGGCCAGTTACTCATTACTGAAATGCCCCATTGCTTCCCTGGTAGCTCAGTGGTAAAGAATCCACCTGCCAACACAGGAGACAAAGGTTCGATCCCTGATACAGGAAGATCCCACATGCCACAGAGGATCTAAGCCTATGTGCCACAACTTCTGAGCCTGTGCTCTAGAGCCTGGGAGCTGCAGCTACTGAACCCACATGCCACAGTTACTGAAGCCTACACACCCTAGAGCCTGTGCTCCACAACAAGAGAAAGCCACCCAATGAGAAGCCCGCACATCACAACTAGAGAGTAGCTCCAGCTCACCACAACTAGAGGAGCCTGCGAAACAAAGACCCAATGCAAACAAAAATAAATAAATAAAATTATTTAAAAAAAAAAAGAAATGCCCCAAATATCCTGAGTATCTTTCACATCAAACACTAAGGGAGAAAAATCTCAATTTGAAGGTATCTCATTACTTATAAAATATAAGGTATCCCATGTAAGCCATCTTGTTTTGTATCCTCCTGAGTTTTAATTTCAGATGATGCTTTGTAACCTTCAAATATGTTCATATCACTCAGCCTCTTACTCTGTTCTCACGTGTCAGCCTCCCAATACTACACTTAAAGGACTTTGCTAGGGACTTTCTTCCCCCATGTTGATGCCCTCCATTGGGAGACAGCATGTCTCAGGCTTCTGTTTTTTAGGGAAGAGATGGCCTAATTGCTTTTATTATTTGCTGCTGTTTAGTTGCTAAGCCGTGCCCGACTCCTTACGACCCCATTGACTGCAGCACACCAGTCTCCCCTGTCCTTCACTATCTCCTGGAGTTTGCCCAAACTCATGTCCGTTGAGTTGGTGATATTTATCCTATTTTCCAACCTAGGAAAATGAACCACATTTTATGCTTTGGTTCTGGCACTACATAAATAACAGACTAATACTCTGTTCCCATCAGGCTTTTTTTTTTTTTTTTTCCTGACCAGATCATTCAGTTTGTGACATAACTCATAGACATTACAAAGATCTGGAGAAAGCACATTCTTCCTTACATTGACTTTGAATTTCTATTTCTTTTTTATTGGTGTATAATTTAAAAACAATAAAATGCACAGATCATAAGAGTGTTTAGAGTTTTGACAAGTGAATTCACCACATAACCAGCTAAAAAATGATGCAACACCATGAGTACGAGAGAAATCCATCAGCAACACTGATGACAAAATAGTCCACTGAGTTGTGACACAGCTTCCACCTGAACTAACTTTTATGACACTCAGAATGGGTTTCCTGAGTCTATGAGATTCGAGTAGACTGGTAGAGAAAAGACTCTCGACACTGATTCTGTCACCAGTGAAAGTATTTCCTAGTGTTTGGAAACATCCTCTTTTAAAACTCCCTTCCCAGGACGGATCTCCATCCCTACCTCTTTTGTGTCTCTTTTTATCTTTTATATTTTGTCTACCTCCTTTTGAAGACAATGGGCTGCCTTTCTGGGTGCCTGATGTCCTCTGCCAGCATTCAGAAGTTGTTTTGTGGAATTTGCTCAGCGTTCAAATGTTTTTTCAATGAATTAGTGGGGGAGAAAGTGGTCTCCCCATCCTATTCCTCTGCCATCTTAAGACCGCCTCACAGGTGGCTTCTTTACCACTGCACCACCTGGTAAGTCCCAGACAGATGCATATGTACTTTTCTTAAAAATGAGATCTTCCTGTGTCCATGCATATTGTTTTATGTTCTTAGGTGAAATAGGCATTTCTGACTCAAAGCTCAGCACTCACTGTCCAGCCAGTATGTCTTTCTTTGCAAAGAGTCTGTTCCTTGGAGAAACCAGGCTTGCACTCAATCTCAAGGTCACCTATACCTAGCCCTGGACCCAGCCTCAGGCACAGTCTGTAGCTGAACCCTGTCCAGCATCTTATAAACTGCCTGAGAAACTGACAGGAACATTCTGAATGTCAAATTCAAGACCTGTAAACCATCACAGGAAATTGAGTCATCAGTATGCATAAGTCTCTGTCTTCTGTCCAATTACTGAGCTCCCTGTGTGAACAAATGCTTCTCAACAGTTCCTGGCATTAGACGCCTGTCACTGGTGCCATAATAGCCTGCCTATGAAGATCAGCATGGAGTTCTGAGAGTATTTCTAATCCTGTCATCAAAACTCAGTGTGATTCTGAGGCTGTGCCCTGAGAAACTCGATTTCTAAGACAAAACAGCTACAGCATAAACCAGCAAGATGAATTTTTGTGGGCAAATGTATTCAAGGTCATTATTTCATCTGTATCTTTGGTTAATGTTTCCACAGACCTTCAGACTCCTTATTTCCAATTTTCTCCACCTCACCACGAGATGCTTTTTTGTACTCTTGCAAAGAAACATTAGGTTTTTAACCTTCAAGCAGCAATCCCCTCCCCCAAATATACATTCCCCACTCTTAGGTAAAGCATACATCCCAAGAAAAATGAAGTAACAAGAGATTGTCTCCAGGCAATATGTAAGCTAGGGGCTGTGTTGACAAAGGGTGGGGAGGGAGAAGAGAAAAAAAAGAAGAAATTGATTTTGAGTGAATTCAGCAAAAGAAAGTCCCATGATTCAGCAAAAGAAAGCAATAGCTGATTTTGTTTAGCTCACAGACACACATATAACCGCAGCTGGGAAAAGACTGCTCTCTGATCTCAGCCTTTTCAGCCTGCCAGAAGTCAGGAACATTCCTCATAAGCTATTCTTTCTATCTTTTTCCGAAAGCAGCTCCAAGGAAAGAGCCCATGCTGTCTAAAAGAAGCTACCTATGAAGAAAAATGAGAACAATTAAGCCCTAAATCTGTACAAGAAACTTGAACAGCTGAGACTCCAAAACGAAAATGGAGATAATGCTAATGATTATGTTTTATAGCCTCAGTCTGCCTTAGGTCTGGAAGAGTTCCAAAGCCCTCAGCAGGTTGTCACGTTGATAGAAGGGGCCCCTGCTGAGACGCAGCTGTTTCTGGGGAAGCCAGCATCTGGACGACAGCTGCATACCAATCCTGAACAGGAAGGCGAGAGAAGCCGCCCTCAAGGGCACCCCTTCCACCTGGAGCCTCCCTCTGTGGCTCCTCATATTCAGACAGGCTGCGGCATCACATTTGCTAACTCATGGAAACGCAGTAAAACCTTAACCATCTGTAAACTCAGGAGCAGAAGCCAGTAGGGACAGTCAGGCGTTCTAGTTAGCTGAAGGGTTTTGATACCTTGAAATACCAACTTTTGTTTAATCCTTACAGAGGAAAACTTTTCTAAAAGGTATCCCTGGATACCCTTTTTCAATTCAAATTAACCAAATGTTCCTAATGTCACACCTTCAATTCATCCAGTATCCACTAGCATGAATAGATTTACAGTGTATCAGTGGGCTTTTGTTACAGTTGTTGTTCAGTCCATAAGTCGTGTCTGACTCTTTGTAACCCCATGGACTGCAGCACATCAGGTTCCTCTGTCCTCCACTATTTCCCAGAGTTCACTCGAACTCATGTCATTGAGTCAGTGATGCCATCCAACTATCTCATCTGCTGTTGACCGCTTCTCCTGCTGTCAATCTTTCCCAGTATCAGGGTCTTTTCCAGTGAGTCAGCTCTTCACATCAGGTAACCAGAGAATTGGAGCTTTAGCTTCAGCATCAGTCCTTCCAATAAATATTCAGGGTTGATTTCCTTTGGGATTGACTGGTTTGATCTCCTTGCACTCCAAGGGACTCTCAAGAGTCTTCTCCAAGACCACAGTTCAAAAGCATCAATTCTTTGGTGCTCAGCCTTCTTTATGGTCCTGCTCCCACATCCGTACATGTTACAAAGAGGTTTCCAAAGCACCTTCTATGTATACTGTGGTGCACGTGCTTGTACACACACATGCACACCCTTACCTATTCAGGCTTTAGGAGAAAGAGGCTTTAGTAAAGGAGGGAGAGAGAGAGAGAGAAAAGACAGTGTAATAACACTTTACAGACAAGGTTACTAGCTCCACTCTTTCAATAACTAGCAGTTTGACCTTGAATGAGCCATGTCAAGTTCCTGCACTAAAATAAGGGAGGATCGATCATTAGATGTTCTTTAAGGTCTGATCAAATTTTAATCCTGGTGATTCTTTAAGAATTCTATTACTCCAAATTCCTTCATTCCTTCTCCCTCCTTCCCTTTATGTTCTTTCTCTTTCTTTTCTCCTCCCTCTTTCCTTTTGTCAGTCAGTCCCTCTCTAGCTATCTGTCTGTCTATCTCTCCTCCAAGTTGTTCATTATTTGACGTGTTAAAGCAAATGAGTCAAGTAAGTATGAAATATAAGGCAGCCCAGTGAACCCCCAGGTATAGGATCTATGCCTGGCAATGAGCTTCACATCTTCAATTAAATGGCATGGCACCTGCCCTCAGGGATCTTAAAGCTTGTCATAACATTGTTATAACATTTTTTAATGATCACCTTTCCTCTGTTTCCCCCCTAATATTTGGGAATTACATGTGTTGGGAAGATAGGAAGGGGAGAGATCACCATGGACCAAAATAACCTGAGAAGACTTCTTGGAGACAGAGTATGAGATACATAAGATTTGGACTGGAAGAAAGGGGTAAGGAAGATACGTTAGTTGGGGCTGCAATGTGCAAGACAAAGCCATGAGGCTTAGAGTGTACCTGGTCTGCAAAGAGCATAGGGAGATTCAGAGAAGGAATCACACACTTGGATTCCCACAAGCACTACAGTCAAGAGTAGTGTTGTTGTAGTTGCTCAGTTGTGTCCAACTCTTTGGCAACCTCATGGACTGTAGCCTGCCAGGCTCCTCTGTCCATTGCATTTCCCGGGCAAGAATACTAGAGTTGGTTGCCCCTTCTCCAGGGGATCTTACTGACCCAAGGATCCAACCCATGTCTCCTGCATTGGCAGGTGGATTCTTTATCACTGAGCCACCTGGGAAGCCCCAAGAGTAGTGTAAACTATATTAAACTTGAGAACCTGAATCCAGCCTCAGGACTTCAACTGAAATTGTACAAAATACTTATTGAGCAAAACAGATACGTCTCCAGGCAAAACAGGCTCATAGGACCACAGTCTGTGACCTGACATAATTATTTAAATGGTTTGCTATTTTTTTTTTTAAAGGAACTGAAAGCAATCAAAATTACATGGCTTTCATTTTAAAAAGTCCACTTAAAGTCTTGATGAATAAAATGTGACAAGGTTAACTTTAACCCTTTTATGCTATCTGTCTCCTGGAGAATTTTCCATTGTCCTTGTACAATAACATGAATTATCACATGGAGGTTTTTTGTTTGTTTGTTTTTTGTTTTTTGTTTTTTTTTTGGTTTATCTATAAATAGCTCCTTCACTCTTAACCCAGGAAGGACGGCCTAGTTTGATTATTTAAGCATGTCTCCAACTGTGAAAAAATTACTTCTAGGAAGTCCTAACTGCCACAGCAACACTGCTGTCAGTCTGAGATGCATATGTTGGGCAAATATTGCAATAGAGAAGGTTACTGGGCTGAGGCTTTTTCTGATTCAGCAAAAGAAGGAAAAATGAGAAAAAAAAAAAAACTGACACCATACAGCTAGAAGAAATCTTGGCAACTACTGCTGAGGGTAATTACCCAAATCAGAAGCCAGAAGGGTTCCTGTTTTTTCTTTAGAGGGTCCCCAGGATTCAGAAAGGGCCAAGAGAGAAACCAAACTATATTGCAAAGATCCATATTGTGCTTCTCAGGTGACGTTAGTGGTAAAGAATCTGCCTGCCACTGCAGGAGACGCAAAAGATACGAGTTTGATCCCTGGGTCAGGAAGATCCTCTAGAAGAGGAAATGGCAACCCACTCCAGTATTCTTGCCTGGGAAATCCCATGGACAGAGGAGCCTAGCAGGCCACAGTACATGGGGTGGCAAAGAATCAGACACAACTGAGCACACATCCATATTGATAAACTAGGTTTCCAGTTAAAGGTGTCTCCATCTGTGAATTTAATTACACCCTCCCTGAGAAATCTGGTCTAAGAAAGAGGAAGCTTTCACCATCAGAATTTCAAGATTCCCATTCTAAAGTGAAGTTATCACTAAGAACTGGAAGTGAGGAATGGTAGGCTGTAAGGACTGAGTATTTCCAGTTATGTTGGTGAGGCCAGAGAATCTCCTGAGACTTAGTTGTAGCCCACTGGCAGCCCTCTGGTGGCTGCATGTCCTGAGCCATGTATGACTACACAAGACTCCAACAGACCAAGCTGAAGGCTAGACCCACCACTGTGAAGGGCTTGTGACTAATAACAAACATGGATTTGTAGAAACCTTGGATTGGATTGTGCATTTAGGTCAGCCTTGAGAAACCAGGCATCTGCCCACCGAGGTACTATCTGAGACTGCCTTTGCACACAAGATCAGTCCCCTTCTTCATCTCTTAGGAATCTGTTGCCAGCAGCCTCCAGATTGACAGCTTCTCCCTGGAGCCTGCCCCAAAATAAAAAATAGACTAAAACTTGAATTTACTGGTTAGTACAGGGAACTCTTCTCAGTACTCTGTGCTGATCTAAATGGGAAGGAACTCTAAAGAAGAGGGGATATATGTATACATATAGCTGATTCACTTTGCTGTACAGCAGAAACTAATACAACATTATAAAGCAACGATACTCCAATAAAAGTTAATATTAAAAAATAGTAAATAAACTGAAAATGAGAATACACAGTTAACCCAGCATGAAGTTAATCTTTCAGAGAGACTGGCTTCTCTGCATCCACCAGAGAAATACAGTAATGCAGCTCATGCAGGTCTTAATTGGCTCATCCTGAAGCTACATTCAAATTTCCTCTTCCACAGTTTGGGAACTGAGAGCTCAGACTCTAGAGTCCCATGCTGCTGCTACTGCTGCTGCTAAGTCGCTTCAGTCATGTCCGACTCTGTGCGACCCCATAGATGGCAGCCCACCAGGCTCCCCCGTCCCTGGGATTCTCCAGGCAAGAACACTGGAGTGGGTTGCCATTTCCTTCTCCACTAGAGTCCCATAGCCAGGAGTAAAATCTTGTCCTGCTGCTGGCTAAACTGTAACAGCACAATTCACTTCTGCCTCAGTTTCACCACTGCAAAAAAGATATTATCCTAGTATCTCCTCATAGAGCTGTTGTGAGAGTAAACTGGGCTCAGTTATACGAAGTACTCAGAAGAGGCCACGGCATATAAGATGCTCAGCAACCACTGGGTACGCTTACTGGGTTGGCGAAAATGTTCCTTCTGATTTTGGGAAAATCCAAACAAACTCCTTAACCAACAAAATACTTTCATCATCTTTCAGAGAACTGTCCAGACTTATTCGGTGGAAGAGATTGTCCCCACACTCCCTACACTCACATTGTCCCACAAAACTGATTGTAAACCCAAATGCTGTTCTCTCTAGCACTTCATCTTATTATGGCTACATGCTTCTTCTCCTCTGCCCACTGTTGCCAAGCCTCCCTCCCCTTTCAGATCTTTCTGCCATGCCCTCTCAAATCCCTCTTCTGTGGGATCATTTATCTCCCAAACCCACATCTGCCATCATTTTGGTTGATTTAAGTATCTCTTGTCAAATCTAGCATGTAAACTGACATGCCAACAAGAGCAAGGCAGAGTGTGACTGAACAAAGCACACCAATGGGATGGTGTAAATGAGACAGCAAGTAGCAATGAGGGCTCTGGTGTTAACTGAGTGTGGCAGGGAGAGTGGTAACCAGGAGTGAACTCCTTTGGAGGACAGCAGCCCATCTCAGCACCAGTAGGATGTGCCGCGTGAGAATGCAAGTTTCTGGAGAAGGTAGAAATCCAGGAGTTTTAAACGCTGACAACCATTTCATTTTTTTAAGGAAAAAAAAAAAAAAAAGCTGAATTCAGGCCAGATAAAGTAAGTCCATGGGCCAGAGCCTGTTGATGAGTAGCCTGGTTGAAAACAGGGGCCTGGTTCCAGTCTCCCTGGCAGCATCCATTCCTCCTGACTTCTGCATTATCCCTATACTTGGCCTCTATGTCTCTCTTTTAACCTCATTGTCATCCAGTTAATGCTTACACATCCTCCGAATCTCATTTGAAACTCCCCACCCCCAACTCCTCATTTCCTAGGGTATTATGATTTTCTAATTTTGATTTCTTGTTGACTTAACTGAAGTTTTCTCTAGGCTGTAAGCAGGATAAAAACAGGCACCTTGTTTGTCTTATTCACCCCGACTTTCCCCAGCTCAGCAGATTATCTGGTGCATTGAAGATACTCAAAATGAAATTCTAGAATAAACCAGAAAAGAACTCGTCAATCCCTAATTTGCACTCTAACCTCAGTCCTGAATTCCATATGACCATTTCCTAAGGGCCACTGACCGTCATCATCTAGATAGAATCTCAGCAGCTAAAACTTGTATCTGTCCTGCAGGGCTCAGATGGTAAAGAATCTGCCTGGAATGCAGGAGACCCAGATTCAATACCTGTGTCGGGAAGATCCACTGGAGAAGGGAATGGCAATCTACTCGCACTCCAGTATTCTTGCCTGGAGAATTCCATGGACACAGGAGCCTGGTGGGTTACAGTCCGTGGGATTGCAAAATGGTCCAACACAACTTAGCAACTAAACAGCAACTCTATAGCACAGGGAATGCTACTCAGTGCTCTGCGGTGACCTAAATGGGAAGGAAATTAAAAAAGGAGGGGACATATGTATACACATATATGATTCACCTTAGTTAGTTAATTAGTTTAGTCACTCAGTCGTGTCCGACTCTTTGCAACCCCATGGTCTGCAGCACACCAGGCCTCCCTGTCCATCACCAACTCCCGGAGCTTGCTCAAACTTATGTCCATTGAGTCGGTGTGCCATCCAACCATCTCATCCTCTGTCGTCCCCTTCTTCTCCCACCTTCAATCTTTCCCATCATCAGGGGTTTTTCAACTAAGTCAGCTCTTCCCATCAGGTGGCCATAGTATTGGAGTTTCAGCTTCAGCATCAGTCCTTCCAATGAATACCCAGGACTGAGCTCCTTTAGGATGGACTGGGTGGATCTCCTTGCAGTCCAAAGGACTCTCAAGAGTCTTCTCCAACACCACAGTTCAAAAGCATCAGTTCTTCGGCGCTCAGCTTCCTTTATGGTCCAACTCTCGCATCCATACGTGACTACTGGAAAAACCATAGCCTTGACTAGATGGACTTTTGTTGGCAAAGTAATGTCTCCGCTTTTGAATATGCTATCTAGGTTGGTCATATCTTTTCTTTCAAGGAGTAAGCATCTTTTAATTTCATGGCTGCATTTACCATCTGCAGTTATTTTGGAGCCAAAAAAATAAAGTCAGCCACTGTTTCCCCCATCAATTAGACATGAAGTGATGGGACCAGATGCCATGACCTTAGTTTTTTGAATGTTGAGTTTTAAGCCAACTTTTTCACTCTCTTCTTTCACTTTCATCAAGAGGCTCTTTAGTTCTTCTTCACTTTCTGCCATAAGGGTGGTGTCATCTGCTTATCTGAGGTTATTGATATTTCTCCCTGCAATCTTGATTCCAGCTTGTGATTCATCCAGCCCAGCATTTCTCATGATGTACTCTGAATAGAAGTTAAATTAGCAGGGTGACAGTACACAGCCTTGATGTACTCCTTTTCCTATTTGGAACCAGTCTGTTGTTCCATGTCCAGTTCTAACTGTTGCTTCCTGACCTGCATACAGATTTCTCAAAAGGCAGGTCAGGTGGTCTGGTATGCCCATCCCTTTCAGAATTTTCCACCGTTTATTTTGGTCCACACAGTCAAAGGCTTTGGCATAGTCAATAAAGCAGAAGTAGATGTTTTCCTGGAACTCTCTTGCTTTTTCGACGATCTAGCGGATGTTGGCAATTTGATCTCTGGTTCCTCTGCCTTTTCTAAACCCAGCTTGAACATCTGGAAGTTCATGGTTCAGGTATTGTTGAAGACTGGCTTGGAGAATTTTGAGCATTACTTTATACCCCAGGTCCAAGGTCAGGAGCAGTGGCTGCGCTTTGCTGGACCAGCCATGAGGAGATACCCCATGTCCAAGGTCAGAGAAACCCCAGTAGCACAGTAGGTGCTGGAGTGGCTGTGAGGAGATACCCCATGTTGAAGGGCAAAGGAGAAGCCCCAGGAAGATGGTAGAAGGGGCGAATTCACATTTAGAAACAAACCCGTTCCTGCCAGAGATGCTCAGAGGGCTCAAATCAACCTTGTGAGCACCAGTTTCCAGCAGAGGCGTGGGCTGGTGGTGGCCTGCTGCAGGGTTGGGGGCACTGAGTGTAGCAGCACACGCATGAGACCTTTTGAAGGAGGTCACCAGTATCTTCATTACCTCCACCATAGTTTGGCCCCCGGTAAATAGCAGGGAAGGAACACAGCTCCAGTCATCAACAGAAATGGAATGAAAGATTTGCTGACTATGGCCCTGCCCATCGGAACAAGACCCAGTTTCCCCCTCAGCCAGTCTCATGTCTGACTATTTACAATCCCATGGACTGTAGCCTACCAGGTTCCTCCATCCATGGAATTTTCCAGACAAGAGTGCTGGCATTTCCTTCTCCAAGGGATCTTCCCAACCCAGGGATCAAACCTAGGCCTCCCCCATTGCAGGCAGACACTTTACCATCTGAGCTACCAGGGAAGCCCTATGATTCACTTTGCTGTATAGCAAAAAATAACACATTATAAAGCAACTGTACACCAATAAATTTTTTTAATTAATTCATTATCATCCATCCTACCCCATCCCTTCCTTCACTTCCCAACTAACTCCTCCTCTGAAATCCCCTGGTTCTATTCATTGCTGATCTTCTCAAGTCACCAGGGCTTACAAACTCAGGTTTCTCTTGGACTCTCCTCTGTACTTCCTTGCACCCCCGGTCTAGTTGGTTGTCAACTTCTGTTTATGATAATTCTGTCAACACCCTTTGCCCAGTCCCCTGTCTCCATCTCCATTGCCATTTTCCTACTTTTCACCCTCCTTATTCTTTTGCTGGTTTCCTAACTGATTTCTCTGGCTCCGTTTTTTTCCTCTCTGATGCACCAGCCAAATTTCTAGGCAATTTTGTATTCAAATAGGTCATTCTCTTAATCAAAAACTTTAATATTTTCCATCAGTAATGGAAAAAACCCAAGTGTCTTAGAATAATACAATCTGGCCTGAATTCTCTTTCCAGTCTTGCAACCCACTGCCATTTTTTTGTATATCCCAAGCTCCCACAGCAAACACTACTGGTATAATATTGTGGCTTGGTGGTACTTACTCTTGTTATCTACTGCACCTTCAAGTCTGCCTCCCAAAATTTAGTGACTTAAAAAACTATTTTTTGTTTGATCATGATTCTGTGGGTCCAGGCTTCCCTGGTGGCTCAGATGGTAAAGACTCTGCCTGCAATTCGGGAGACCCAGGTTTGATCCCTGGGTTGGGAAGATCCCTGGAGAAAGGAATGGGTACATTTATGGGCTTCCCTGGTAGCACAGATGGTAAAGAATCTGCCTGAAATGCAGGAAAGCTGGATTCTATCTCTGGGTCAGGAAGAAATGGACTTGGGTTTTAGGAAAATAAACTGGGGACAGAAATACAACTAATTCATCAAAGGTACACACTTAATCCATGTCCCCCCTCCCACAAATGACCTCTACTAACCAAAATTTCACTTCAGATAGCAACTTCCCTAACCCAATTCATTAATACCTGGGATAGAAATGAACCAAATTCTTCCTATCTACCACTAATCCAAACCTCATTACTCTTCAGTACCCAAATGAGTCCCCTCTCATCCATCAGGTCTTCCTGATAACCACGATTCTTCCCTTTCTTCAGACACATGCAGTACTTGGCTTATTCTCACAGTAGGTTATAACCATTTAGCATTGCTGTCTTGTGTTTAGCAGAATTAGAAGGGAAAAAAAGATCTGGAATGGCAATGAAATACCAAAGCAAATTCTTTTACTTTCAGGTGGGATCATGAAGACTGGATATGAGGTCACATCAGAATCAAAGGGTATAGCTGATCTCCAAGCTCCTTCTCTGATGCTCTGTCCCCATCAGAGCACCTGGGTCCATTGGTGTTGTTTGTCTTTTGGTTGCTGTTCATTTGGCGCTAAGTCATGTCCAACTATTTGTGACCTCATGGATGGTTTGTTTCTCAGGGAAGGTAAAAAAAATTCCCTTCAAGAGTTAAAATGTGCTGTCTCTTTTAGTTTCTGACAGGGCACCTAGCAGGGTAAATAATGAGAGCTTAATATGTATTCTAAGGTTCTTCCCTGTCAGATCAGTTGGTAAAGAATCTGCCTGTAATGCAGGAGACCCCAGCTTGATTTCTGGATGGGGAAGATCTGCTGGAGAAGGGATACACTACCCACTCTGGTATTCTTGGGCTTTCCTGGTGACTCAGCTGGTAAAGAATCTGCCTGTAATGCGGGAGACCTGGGTTCAATCCCTGGGTTGGGAAGATCCTCTGTAGAAGGGAAAGGCTGCCCAATCCAGTATTCTGGCCTGGAGAATTCCATGGACAATTCCATGGGGTCACAGAGCTGGACACAACTGAGCGACTTTCACTCCCTTCAAGAGTTAAAATGTGCTGTCTCTTTTTGTCTCTGACAGGGCACCTAGCAGGGTAAACAATGAGAGCTTAATATGTATTCTGTGATTTAGGAGCTGAGGGATACATGTTTCTTCATATGTATCCAGCTATATAAAATTGGTTAAAGAGAGTAGTGCCAGAGTTAAACCATGTTGTTAGCATTCTCCCAGATAGTTAAGGGAGAATAGAGATCCCTGAGAATTGAATAAAACAGAATCTAAGCAGCAAAATGGTTTGTGAGCAGACATACCCCTAGGATGACAAATCTGTGTGCATGTGTGTACTCACTCAGTTGTGTCTGACACTTTGTGACCCCATCGACTGGAGTCCACCAGGCTCCTCTGTCCCTGGAAGTTTCCAGGTAAGAATACTGGAATGGATTGCCATTTCCTCCTCCACGGGATCTTCCAAACCCAGGGATCAAAACTGTGTCTCTTGCATCTCCTGCGTTGGCGAGGATTCTTGGATTCTTCACCACAGCACTACTTGGGAAGCCTTCATACTACACTTGATCTTATCACAGGGAAAAGGAGCAGCAACACTCCTGTGGAGTCCATGGTAGGGGTCATGAGGGCAGTCACCAAGGCATGGCTAAGATACGGAGAACAGACCTGTGGCTGCCTAGGTGGGGAAGGATGGATTGGGAATTTGGGATTAGTAGATGGAAACTATTATATATAGAATGGATAAACAACAAGGTCCTACTGTTTAGCACAAGGAACTATGTTTAATGTCCTGTAAAAAACCATAAGGGAAAGAAATATGAAAAATTATATATATATATATATATAAGTGAATCACTATTCTGTACAGAGGAAATTAACATAATATTATAAATCAACTGTACTTCAATAAAATATTTTTTTTAAAAAAAGGAGATGGGATGGAAACACAAACCAACACACCATTACTCTAATAAATCTAGGGGAAATTGTTTTTAAATGGCTATGCCTAGCAGACCAGGAGTCCACAGGTAAAGACTTCATGGAGTATTACACCAACAATGGGGCAAACTCTCAGAAGTAACTGGGGGACATTTGGGTAAGATTGGGACATGCAGGAAGAGCTAACTTCCCACAACAATGCCATGAGTGTTTGTTGAATTATAACTTGTTACAAAAGGTTTAATTACATTCTAGATGTAGGCTCATGACCATAATTCACCTTATCCCACCTTGACTGTTAGTAGTAAATAAGGATTTCTTTTTTTCTAAAACAGAGCCTAAAACAATAACAATTTATTTAAATAATAATTTAAAGAAATTTAATTTATTTGCTAAAGGCCAAAATGAACAAAATAACAAAAACAACTAAGTTACTGCAAGTTTAGTTGCTTGAAGTTCAGCTGGGTCCTTTTGAGACTTGTCTTTAAACATTTTAAAGATAGGTCTAGAGTAATCTTTATGCTAGGGCTTGTTTAGCCATACTGTTAATCCATGATCCTCTGGATTCTCTATGAATGTCCCAGAAATTCAACAAGTTCTCTCCATTCTGGATGATGGGAATTCAGATGTCTCCACCCAGTGTTATCTCTGAAAACTGTTTAATCTAAGTTTCCTTATTGTTTTTATTTGGACTTCATGAGTGTTTCAGAAATGCATAATATAGTGTTCAACAATTCATTCATGGGGACCCTATTCATATTTGTACGAGTTTCTTGTTAGATAACACTCTTTTCTCTGCTACTCTGTGCCACAAATTCCAGCCTCCTCAGGTTCCTCCAAACTCCAAAGTATGTCCCCTCAATTCAGCGAGACTACCCTATTCTCCTTGAGTTTTCCCCTCCCTACATCATGATCTAGAAAGTACTTCCAAGTAAAACTCAGGTTGATTGTAAGGCTAAGCCTGTTTGCTTCCCTTCTGTTAGGAATCACACTCTTGCACTGCCTATTGTCCAGTGTCTAACAGAAACTGTTCTGCATAGTAAATAGAGATTTCAAATCATTTATCCATTGTGTGCTAAGTTGCTTCAGTCATGTCCAACTCTTTGCAACCCCATGGACTCCTCTGTTCATGGGACTCTCCAGGCAAGATTAGTGGAGTGGATTGCCATTTCCTTCTCCAATTTATCCAATACTGGGACTGCTAGTCAGTTTGTACCCACTGGTACTACAGGACCAACTGTTTCAAGCCAGAACCTGTTTTGATTGGTCAATTACTTACAGTTATAAGCTAATGAATTTAACCCACCCTTCAGACATCTACCATATTAGGTATTTGTGCTCTTTACTTATTCTATGTGATGGAAAACCCATCGAAGGCATAGTGTAAAATAACACAGCATCTTCAAGAGTTCAATAAATTGTTAATTCTTCAAGGGATTATCAATACTTCTTTGTTTAGTTGAGATGCTACAGTCAACAATAGACAGACCCAAGTTCAAATCTCCACTCTGACATTAAGTATTCTGTGACTATGAGCTAGTTAAGCAACCTCTGTCAGCACTAGTTTTCTCCTCTGAAAAACAGGGTAATAATACCTCCCTCATAAATCTGTTTTGATGATTAGACAAGAATAAATACATGGAAAACACAGTGAGTAAAGCATATAACTCAGTGGATAAATGAAGCTATTAGTATTGGGGGCATGTTACTTATTGACCATGAAAACAGTCACCTCCCTTCCCAACCCCACAACTAGAGGTGGATATAATCCTAAAGAATTTTAGGGACTGGGAACATTTCCAGCTCTCTAACACCAAGACCCAGAGATGGGAACCATTATGAACTTAAAAAACTGATGTTAGGACTTCCTTGGTGGTGCAATGAATAGGAATTCACCTGCCAATACAGGAAACATGGGTTCGATCGCTGGTCCAGGATGTTTCTACATGTCATGGAGCAGCTAGGCCCAACAGCTGCAACTACTGCAGCCCATGCACCAGGAGCCTGTGCTCCACAGTGAGAGAAACCACTGCAATTTAAAGCCCGAGCATCACAGTGAGGAGCAACCCCCACTCGCCACAACTAGCAAAAGCCATAGCAACAAAGATCCAGTGCAGTCATTAATAAATAAATAAATGCATAAATAATTTTTTAAGCTGATGTTGGCATTAATCTCTCAACTGAGCATCCTATGAAAGACATATCTTATGGTCTTAACATAAATCCACCAGTATCACGTCGTGAAGGAAAATCACTTGAATGTGATTCCTACATGAGCTCACTTGCTGGCTGAAATCTCTCTAGAGCTCTAATAGCAAGACAAATTCTGCATACCATTCCAGGAAAAAGATCAGGGTACGGAGTCAAAGGAGGAACACATTGTCTTCTCCATGTCCTGTGCTGGATCCTTCTTCCTCCAGCAATTCAGACAGGGTCTCCAGGATTTTCCACACCCTCCTATTCTTGATGGATTTTCTCTTACTTTTGTCTTTTCCCCACTACACTAAGAAAGGTCCTGAGCAAAGCCTAAGCAAATTAACTTCCTCCTCAGGCTTTTGGGACTGAACACAGAAAACCTCTCCCACTTAATTTAGTTTCTCCAACACCCTCTCTCTTGGAAACAGCTGACTTCTCCAGGATGCATGTAGCACAGTTCAGCAGCACCGGGCCATTGAGCCTTCCAGAAATGCCTTCCTCAGTGGCTTTACATTCTTAACCACACCAACCCTGTAATTTTCCAGATGACTTGAGGTTTTGAAAGCAAATGAAGCAGTGAAACTGCTTCAGCTGCTGAATTCTTCCTGGATTCATTTGGAAAGGACAAGAAGCTGCCATAGACAGTGGTGTAGGTGATGCAGACCCCTCCCTTTAGGTTTCCATCTGAAATCGTTAGCTGATTCCAATATCCTTAGCTATAAAGATCAGCTCAGCACTGAGTACATAAAAACAGATGTGGACCTTTTTATTGAGCCATAACCAGATAATAATATTTCTAGGGTATTCTGTAATTTACAGGACACTTTCACAGACATTAAGCCCATGTGATCAACACAACCAAGCTGTCAGGTAGGAAGGCGTATTTATCCCTATTTATTGACCAGGACACTAAAGTGAAAGTCTTGCCTGATCTAAAAGCATGGATATAAAGCAGAGCTGAAACACAGCACAAATTTTCTGATTTCAAATGCAATGCCCTTGGCAGCCTAGCACTGTTGTCCAGAGGTTCAGTCTGAAACTCATGCCTACATATAATGTAGACTTTGGCCACCTGATGCAAAGTTGACTCATTGGAAAAGACCCTGATGTTGGGAAAGATTGAGAGCAAAAGGAGAAGGAGGCGACAGAGGATGAGATGGTTGGAGGGCATCACTGACTCAATGGACATGGGTTTGAGCAAACTCAGAGAGATAGTGAAAGACTGGGAAGCCGGCATGCTGCAGTCCATGGGGTCACAAGGAGGAGGGCACAATTTAGTGACTGAACAACAACAACACAGAATGTGACCCATTTTGTTTCTAATTCTTCATTTGTTTATAACTCCCTCCATCTTCCCCATTGGTCCCAGTTTTGGAGATTTAGATGTCTAATGTTTTGTCCAAATTGATGTCTTAAAGAAAATATTAGGATACTCTGGTTTCTCTTCAGATCATGTAAATCTTTTGCCTTTTAAAAAAGATATTATGTGTTTTTTTAAATCTTAGATAGATTCAGATCATTTAGCAAACTTAATAACACAGCAGCCATAATCTTCCCTTTAAGCCATGAGAACTACAAACTATAATTCCTCTCTGATGATAACAGAAATAGTGCCCTATCTTGTCAGAAATATGCAAAAAAAAATGGAGGGGAGATCAAACAGCATCTAAAAAGGGCTACAGAAAGAATTGATGTAACTGTTGCAAGACAGAGCGTCTGTCTATCCAGGAGGGGTCAGACAGTGCAATGAAATGTCCCCATTATTTTAATGTAAACAGCTCCTCTCTGAAATCTCTGAGATGTCCCCTTTAAGGCACAAGTCCTTGGGGGCTGAAGCAACTCAGCCAAGTGTGCTGGGGACATGTGCTCAGCCTTGGGGAAGAGTGCCCCTTGCTGCCTTTTCCCTCTGCCCCCTACCCAGTCCCTGCATCTTGGGCACCTGAGGCTGGGCAGAGGCCATGATATCTTCAGCTAGCCAGTTTCCTAGGAGCCTCAAGAAAGTCCAAATGCATTAACAAACAAAAGAACTGCAGCTGAAATGTGACTGAAGGTGACTCAAAGATGTCTTAACTCTTAAATAAATGAATCAGCCTAAAGGAAATTTCCTCCCATGGAAGATTCATCGTGATCAAGCCTGTGTGTAAAAATACAAAGATGATTGCTGTCCTTTTTAAAAATGATAAGTGTGCTTCTTAGCTTAGCTTACTCTTTGCCAAGCATTGCTTTAGGTACTATATCTTTAATCTTCATAGGAATCCTGAGAAGTGGGTAGGGTGGTCATCCTTTTACAGATGAGGAAACTGAGCCCAGGGAGGTGAAGTAAGTTTCCCAAAGTGACACCTCTGATTAAGTACTAGTGCCACTCAGAAACGGGTCCTTTCACTCAGGTACATACTTGGAAGGGGGAATGGATGCTTATGACTGATGTGAATAGTTGAGACCTGGTTTTCCTGGTGGATCAGATGGTAAAGAATCCACCTGCAATGCAGGAGGATCAGGAAGATCCCCTGGAGAAAGGTATGGCTACCCACTCCAGTATTCTTGCCTGAAGAATTCGATGGACAGGGGAGCCTGGTGGGCTATAGTTCATGGGGTTGCAAAGAGATGGACAAGATTGAAAGATGAACACTAAGCATTGGCTTATTCCTTACCTAGGTAGAGTAATCTGGGTGGAAATTTTGTAAAACAGAAGTATGAGTGGTGGCCGGCCCAGTAACAATCCCGAGTTCTCTTTCTAGAACAAGTTTCATAACCAATCATCTTTGGGAATAGCAAAAGGAGAGAGTAGGAATTGTTCAAGCCATTTCTCTGCTACATTAACCTACTTTTTCTTTCCAAATGATGTATCCAGTAGCCCCCACAGACAAAAAAAAAAATGAATAGATTAAAAAAGTACATTTACCTCTAGATGTGTCCCCAGGGGTGACTGGGGAGACATTCAACCCTCTCAATAATTTTCAAGCTTCATTAGAAACATTTTTCCCCCTGTGGATTGGATATGAAACCAAGGTCATAAAATTTCTGAGTGAATGGAGAAACTGAAATATAATCTGAAATTCACCATCTGGCAATCTGCTAAATAAATGAGTCTAGGGGGAGAGGAGAAAATTTTTAAAATTTTCCCAGACACACCAACCTGATAGAGAAAACCTTATCTCCAGCATCTATGCTGCTAGAATCTGGGAAATAATGACCATGCCATTCCTGCCTAACACGGCCGGCAGGGAGCTAGGTAGAAGGATCCTTGATTCAATCTCAACCCTGGTGCTAACCGACTTGAGATGTTAGAAAACCAACACTCCCCTCAACTTTTGTTATCAGTACAATAGAACAATGTTTTAGGTTTGCCTCTCTTTGCATTAACATTCTTATAAGTACAACTAGAAATACATGTGGATAAAATTCTGGCTTATTCACACAGTCCTACTAATCTTTGCCAAAGAGGTGAGGCCAAGGAATCACAACTGGACCATGAGTTAGCAGTTCCATGTGGATAGATATAAGAGAATGTTATAAGGATCAAAGCCTTTTCTAAAAAGGATGTTGGAAATAACACAAGTGGATGAGGGCAGCAGGTAAAGATGGAAAGGAAGACAACCATAGTCAAGGGAATTACCAGCATGGAGGGATTAAGAACCAGGCAGAACAATCTGATTGGAAAATGTATCAAAGCAGAAGGCAAAGAAGCCAGTAACTACGGAAACTTGTGCGCTGCTGCACTGCCATGGCAAACCACAAGAAACTGAGGAGCTTGAAAGGACAGAAATGAATCCTCTCAGAGTTCTGGAGAGCAGAGTCTGAATTCAAGATTTTGGTAGGGTTGGTTCTTCTGGGGGGTGGGGAGAGAGTCTGTTCCAAGGCTCTTTTATGGTTACTGGCAACATCATGCCAAACTCTTGTGTCCATCTTAACATGGCCTTTCTCCCCTGTGTGCTTCTGTGTACCCTCCACTCTTTTCATGGGGACATCAATCACTGATGACTTAGGACCTGGCCTAATCTGATAGGACCTCATCTTAATTCCATCTGCAAAGACCCTATTTCCCAATAATGTCACATTCTGAGATTTAGGTGGACATGAATTTTGAGAGGACACCATACAACCCACTATAGCAACTAACCTGTGAAACTCTTCTTTTTGTGGGATTTCCATGGGTAGTATCCCTGTGAAGGGCCACAGAGAAAAACAGCGTGGTCCTTTAGGTTCATTTTTCATAGTGTTCTTCCTTTACTCTGTGTCTTCTCCCACAGAGAAAGAGGTCCTTAGTGGCATGAGCAATATTGTATTAGTTTCTATATCCCAGCATTTGGTCTAGAGCAGACAATCAGCATTTGTTGAGTGAATGAATTTTCGCACGAATAGAATCTCTAAGCCCTGCATTATCTCACTGAGATTTCTGTGTGAACTTGAGATCGATGAGTTCTTACTACTTTGATGGCTGGAATTACTTAGATCATCTTTTTTTTTTTTTTTTCTTCTCTCTCTTCAAGAAGGAAACAAAATACATGAATCAATCCATGGGAACACCCTTCTCCATGGAAGGGACCAAAAATTCACGTGACTCAATTGTGGCAATAAAAGGAGGGTCTTGTCATTTTAAAGGAAGTTCTTTGTCACCATTTCCTCTTTTTTCCCGGATATCTATTTTGGGTTTTCTGCTCCATTCCAGGAACTCTACCACAGCCTGCTGAATTGTCTGAAACCTCCTTGTGCTTGGTCTGAAAGCTCTCTTCCCCTTCTTGAAGGATGTCTGTGTGGGAGCTAAGAGGAGGAACCACAGACGCGTCACTGGGAAGAAAACACACCCCTGATCCTGTGGGCTGAGTAATACAAAGACAGAGTTAAATTCAGGAAATGCAATAAGTTAATTCACGCCTGTTTCTAATCCTGCCAGCAAACACACGATTTAGGCTCTAAAAGATGACTGGAGTGGGAAAAAAGTTTCCACCGGCCCAATCCATGATCAGAGTACATTTTCTAAGTCTCCCATCATATATACAGGTGTTTCCCTGGTGGCTCAGATGGTAAAGAATCCACCTGCAATGCAGGAGACCCAGGTTCAATCCCTGGATCATGAAGAGCCCCTGGAGAAGGTACTGGCTACGCACGCCATTACTATTGCCTGGAAAAATCCCATGGACAGAGAAGCCTGGTGGGCTACAGTCCATGGGGTTACAGAACTGGATACAACTGAAGCAACTGAGCACAGCATGATCAAAAAAAAAGGTAGAAAAAGAGTTTTGGAGATAGATGGTGGTGACCTTTGCACCACAATAAGAATGTACTTAATATTATTGGTGGTGTACACTTGACAATTAAGATGGTAACCTTCATGTGTATTTTATCATGATAAAACAATGGGAAAAAAAGATACTGAGGTTCAGAGGGGTTCACTCACTTGCCCAAGGCTATCGTGCTGGGAAGTGGCAACATCCAGTTTTATCCCAAGTCTTCGAATTTGAAGTCCCCAGTGTGCTGTATTGTATCCCATGGCTACGTCTGATCGCTGACCCGGGCATAGCTTGAAGGCAGTGACCTAGGTGCCAAATCACTGAAGTGAATTAGAGTTAAAATTAGACTGCTGGATGACTGACAGGCCAACCCCAGAGGCTGTGACTTATTTTCCAAAGTGGGACTGCTCAGCCCTGTTGCCCTTGACTTCCTTCCCCGGGATACGGTGAGGTGATCAGCCACCACCTCCCTCGTTTAACCCAACCCAGCCCAGCCCCTACACAGACAATCTCTCCAGACTCAAACTGCTAAGCAAAGACTGAGGGTTTCTAAAAAAGACGGCAGGACTATTGATATGCAACAAACCCCGGGACATTCCTTCATCCACTGCTAAGGGACACGTCCCCCAGAATCCTGCAAGCATGGACTCTGGATGGTTCATTCAGGAGAGCTGCCCTTGAAGCTATGTGAGTTCCCACCTGTACAAAAGAATTTTTTAAAAAGCAGGAGAGAGAAGAGCACAAAATATGGTTTTTCCCTGAATGCCCCCCTACCACCATCCAGAAATAGCCCTGATCTCAAGCAATAAAAGTAAAGATAACATTTTCAAGGTCTGGGATGGGGAAATAAGTAAAAAATAGAATGTTTAATCAATGCAAACATTCTTGGAATCTGAAACATCTGGGAGAGCTGGTAGGGGGGGCGAGTGTGGGGGAGAGCTGGAGAGGCAATGGGGAGGGATGCTTAGAGAGCTGACATTCTTATCCACTGTTTATCTGAAGCGGGCGCTGAATAACCTGCTCTCAGTCGCCTCAGCAAGCTCACGTGGTGGGAGTTCATTTTTGTTACTAAATACAAAGACATCTCTCACTTTGAGAAAATCTGAGACTCTCACCTATGACTTTACAAGATGAATAAAATCAGAGATTGATGACATCTATGTTTAGAACTACCCTTCCCATGTGGGGCTAGTGGGTAAAGAACTCACTATGCCAATGCAAAAGACATAAGAGATTCTGGCTTTACCCCTGGCTTGGGAAGATCCCCTGAAGAAGGGCATGGCAACCCACTCCAGTATTCTTGCCTAGAGAATCCCATGGAGAGGAGCCTGGCAGGCTACAGTCGCAAAAAGTCAGATGTGACTAAAGCAACTGTGCACACATGCACACACAAGTATATAAGCCACAGTTGTCCTAGTGGATTTAATAAGGCTCTCGCTCTCTCTCTCTCTTTTTTTTTTTTTGTTTGTTTACATGTTTTTTATTAGGAAACCAACTGCTATGCAAAACAAGACCTCTGCACACCGGAAGTTTAATTCAGAGATGAACTTCCCTGAAGGCTAATGTCAATCTTGTAGGAATATCAGAGCTAACTAGATATCCACAAACTGACATAGGCTTCCCAGGTGGCCCAGTAGTAAAGAATCTGCCTGCCAGTGCAGGAGACACAAAAGACTCGGGTTTTATCCCTGGCTCGCAGATATCCCCTGGACTAGGAAAATGCATCCCACTCCAGTATTCTTGCCTGGAAAATTCCATGAACAGAGGAGTTTGGTGGACTACAGTTCATGGAATCAAAAATAGTTGGACACTACTGAGCACACACACACACAAACACACACAAACTAACATGAGTTTTCCCCTCAATCTCTGTTTTATACCACTCACCCCGAGAATGCTCTTAAACTCTTATTTATTTATTTATTTATTTGGCCCCTCTGCTGTTGAGAGGCAGGTGGAATATTAATTCCCCAACCAGGGATAAAACCTGTGCTCCCTGCATTGGAAGCCTGGAGTCTTAACCACTGGACCACCAGAGAAGTCCCCTGTCCTGAGACTACTCTTCATGATAAAGAAAAATATGTGATGAAATACATAAGCCAATGTACGTGAATCAAAAGAAGCTAATTCTTAATCTGGTCCTTGTTTCTTAATCTGCCATCGAACACAGATCTGGTCCCAAGCTGTGTTCCAAGCCCCAGGACAGCTGTGTTTCACCCTAATGAGGACTGCAGTGGACTTGACCTCTATGCTGCAAGAGCTGTGCTATTCTCTGCTAAGTCACTGGATCCCAGCACATGGTAAATGAAAAAAAAAAAAAAGGCAGTTGTTAAGGGACACCAACTAAAACCATCCACATTGGCCAGACACCATAGTAATCATTTGTGTGAATTATTTTACAACAGGCGGTCTCAGTAACAAACATGGAACAAGCCACCACCAACCAGAAGAATTTGGGAAAGGTCAAAAGGAGATGCCACATGTCCTACCACCTCTCAAAATCCTTTCTCACTGGCATTCATCTTGGCTGAGCAACATGTATACCACCAGGAGGGACCCTGAGCCAGAGTGATTGGCCAAAGACAACATGGGAAAAAAATCTCATCACCATAAAACCCAAGACTTCGAGTCACGTGGTAGAGCAGTCCTCCTGGGTTCCCTTACCCTGCTGCTCTCCCTCCAGGCGCCCCTTCCCAATAGTCTTTTTCTTTGTCAGCACATGTGTTTCCTTGGATAATTCATTTCTGAGTATTAGACAAGAGCCCACTTTCAGGCCCAGGAAGGGTTCCCCCTTCCTGCAACAAAAGGTGCTTTATAAATGGATGAAGAATCATTGTTAGCACCTTCAGTCCTTTCCTTCACCTTGCCCATATGTCACTTCATTGATTCTCACCTCAGTCATAAGACGGTCCTAGGTCTCATCCTCTCCATTCTACAAAGGAAGCTCTGAGAGGAGAGTAACCTGTCCATGGTCACACACAACGAAGGCAGAGAAGTGAGATTTCAACTGCAATTTACTAGCCACACTTCTAGGATTACACCATGCTGTGTTTCTCCTGTCACACATTCTTCCCCCTTGAACTTTGCCCTCAAAGCCATGACCCAAAGTTCTTATGTCTGGTTTTCCCATCTCCAAGCCAACAGCTCTTTTCACAAAATAGGCTGTCTTTCTATTATTAAAGACAGAGTAGCAGGAATGCAAGAGTTGCCATGTGTTTCTCATATCTGTGCTGCTCTCTACCTAACACAACATCGTATAATAGTCAGTATAACAAATATTTAATGAACGCCATTAGTATCATCAACTCAGAGATAAGAACCAAGGGACAGAATGGTTAGGGCAATTGCTAACCCCACATTTTGTCACTGCAATGCTGGGAGGGGGCTCTGTCTCTTGGACCTGAGGGTCCTCACAGTCTCTGCTCAGATGGAGCCCTACCTCCCCCTACTGTGACTACCCTTGCTACTTCTAAACCTTAATAGTCAATAGATGCACTTGGCCTTCAGAAGATGCTCTATTTTTCCATCATGATGCCATGCCTATGTTCTCTTTACTGTACTTACATAAAAAGAAGAGAGAGAGAAGTAAGGGACTTTGAGGGGGGAAATGATAAATGTTTTCCTTTCACTGAAGCATCCATTAAATTATAAAATAAATCTGTGAAAACAGCATGAGCTGGGAAGTATATCTGTGTAAAGTAAATATTGTTTCCCTATTGTTTCTATTTTTCAAGTGTGCTGTGAGGAAAAGAGGGCTTCCCAGGTGGCTCAATGGTAAAGAATCCACCTGCCAATGCAGGAGATGTGAGTTTGATCCCTGGGTCAGAAAAATCTCCTGGAGAAGGAAATGGCAACCCACTCCAGGAATCTTGCCTGGAAAATCCCTTGGACAGAGGAGCCTGATGGGCTGCAGTCTGTGGGGTCGCAAGAGTCAAACACGACTGAGCAACCAAACAACATGGGGGAAAGAGTCTAAAACAGAGCAGATCTATGTATATGTATAACAGAGCCACTTTGCTGAACACCTGAAACTAACATGACATTGTAAATCAACTATACTCCAATAAAACCTTAAAAAAAATAAAGTGTGTTATGACAATCAAAGATTCACGTTAGGCTAAACTGATGATGTTCAGCGTGGAAGGGGTTAGAATTTTGCCAAAGATATGATGTGTTAAGCGTCTATTACAGTAGGAGACTGCAATGACTAAAACTACAGCATCAGAGACTTGTGAAACTGAATCCTGTTCAGCACTTAACTTTTCCTTTGTAGAATTTCTAGTAACTCCCAACAACTCTTTCCTGACTCCCGACATCTGCAGTTCATCCGCTTTCCCAGATCCTAGTATTTGTTCTCATGGTGGGAGATTCCTTTGACTCTTGACTCCAAATTCCCAGAATTGGAATTTTGTTTCCTTCTTTCCTTTGTCTTGATATTTATAATGTTTGGTAGAATGTCAGTAAGGACCATAGACTCACAGTATGTCTAAAGCTTAAGGTTATGCAAAGTGAATAAACTCACAACTCTAGCAGGAGATTAAGTCTGACATTTACTGGAATGTTTACGTGGAATGGAGACTGCCTATAAGGGTGTGACTATTTTATATTGATTTTAATGTAGTAAGAGTCTCTCTGTGATTAAAAGTGTCATTCTATGCTTAAAGGTGACAAAATATCTAGATTGTTTTTCTTACACTGGAGAGTCAATTAAGTCGCTCTCAAACCTAAGCAATTAAATCCCATTCAAATGTACAAATCAGTAGACCCCAATATATTGCTAAATTCCCAGAGCAAAAAAAAATTTATTTATTGTTATTAAAGATTAAAATTTTATTGACGATAAAAACACGACCTCAAAGCCCACCTTCCACAAACAGAAAGTATGCAGCTAAGATGAATGGGCACCAATAAGATGGCACACCTCCCTCAATCCTGAGTAACTTTTTTGACTTTAACTATAGGCTTCCCAGGTGGCTCAGCGGTAAAGAATTCACTCATCAGTGCAAGAGACACAGGAGACATGGGTTCAATCCCTAGGTTGGGAAGATCCCCTGGAGAAGGAAATGGCAACCCACTCGAGTATTCTTGCTGGGATAATCCCATGGACAGAGGGGCCTGATGGGCTACAGTCCACGAGGTCACGAAGAGTCAGACACAACTGAGCATTTGCACAGGCAGGCACCTGAGAATCATGGGAAGTGTTTAATGTACACTTTATCTCTTTGAGATGTTAATGATTATTTTAGGTCAGTATTAATTCTTTTGACGATAGTGACCTCGATCAGATTTTAAAATATTGAAATAGTGTATTTGGTTGTGGATATATGGCAGAAGACTATCCTACTAGAAATACAGACCTGAATGTTCATATAAGCAACAGCAAGGCTAAATGAAAGAAGTCTGCCCAAAGAAGAATACAGACTCTAGTCTATGTATCCGAAGTTCAAGAACAAACAAAACTGATCAGTGGTTAAAAAGTTTTAAAAATGTTTCCTTTCAGAGGATGGTCCAGCCTGGGTGAAGAGAAGCATGAAGGGACCTTCCAGAAAGCTGGACGAGTTCTTTATTTTGAACTGGATAGAGAACACACATATGTGGAAACATAGCAAATGTGTACTTAATTAGCACCTGTTAAGGACTGAATGGTTGTGCCCCCTCAAAATTCTTATGTTAAAACACTAATCCTCGGTGTGATTATATTTGGAGGTGAGGTCTTTGGGGGTGATTAGGTCATGAGGGTGGAGGCATCATGATGGGATTAATGCTCTTATACTAAGTGTCTTTCTCTCTCCCCTTCCCTCTCCACCCTCTCCAGGATCCAAAAACCCTCTGCAAACCAGGAAAAGGGTCCTCATCAACAACCAAATTGTCTAGCACCTTGTTCTTGGGCTTCACAGCTTCTAGAACTGTGAGAAGAAAATGTCTCTTATTTAAACCACCCAGTCTGTGGGCTTTTTATTAACGTTTCTTAATCTAAGACAGCACCCTTGTCACACTTTGGGTAGGTATGTGTTAACTCAATTAAAAAAAAAAAAAGCAGTGGGGAGGGAGAAAAGTAAATCTGTCCCTAGGATTCAAGAGTGAGGAGAGGTCTGGAGATACAGATGTAGGCGTCCTTGGCAGAGCTGAGACCTTGAAGGGAAAGCAGGGCCAACTGTTGTAGAATTGAGCTCCATCATGGTAGTCTGTGGAGGTGCACAGTTCACAGCCTTCACTACTAAGGGCAGCAGGCCTCAGGGAAATGTGTGAAACGAGGAGAACATTTAGAGAATGAATAAGGAATCTGGAAACTCAGGGAACATCAGCATGTACAGGACAGACAGAACAAATGAATCATTGAAAGATAAGCATCTCACCTCTGAAGCCTGGTTCATCATCTACCAAGCAAACCAACTGATACATATAGATGCTGAGTTAAGGAATGGATCAAGGCAGGAAGGAGGAAATGAGACAAACCACTGCAGCTTCACATCTGGGAGAATAAATACGGTGAAATTGCTATGAGATGGTGAGAAAGCAGATATAAAGATGAGAGGGTCAATTTCCCTGGTGGTCCTGTGGTTGAAATTTCACCTTCCAATATGGGGGAAGATCTGGATCTGGTGAACTGGATCCCTGGTCAGGCAGCTAAGATCCCACGTGCCTCGAGACCACAAAATGTTTAGTCACTCAGTTGTGTCCAACTATTTGCTATTCCATGACTGTGTGGATCACAATAAACTGTGGACAATTCTGAAACAGATGGGAATACCAGACCACCTGACCTGCCTCTTGAGAAACCTGTATGCAGGTCAGGAAGCAACAGTTAGAACTGGACATGGAACAACAGACTGGTTCCAAATAGGAAAAGGAGTACATCAAGGCTGTGTACTGTCACCCTGCTTATTTAACTTCTATGCAGAGTACATCATGAGAAATGCTGGGCTGGATGAAGCACAAGCTGGAATCAAGATTGCAGGGAGAAATATCAATCACCTCAGATAAGCAGATGACATCACCCTTATGGCAGAAAGTGAAGAAGAACTAAAGAGCCTCTTGATGAAAGTGAAAGAGAGTGACAAAGTTGGCTTAAAGCTCAACATTCAGAAAACAAAGATCATGGCATCCAGTCCCACCACTTCATGGCAAATAGATGGGGAAACAGTGTCAGACTTTATTTTTGGGGGCTCCAAAATCACTGCAAATGGTGATTGCAGCCATGAAATTAAAAGCTGCTTACTCCTTGGAAGGAAAGTTATGACCAACCTAGACAGCATACTGAAAAGCAGAGACATTACTTTGCCAACAAAGGTCCGTCTAGTCAAGGCTATGGTTTTTCCAGTGGTCATATATGGATGTGAGAGTTGAACTATAAAGAAACCTGAGCGCAAAAGAATTGATGCTTTTGAACTGTGGTGTTGGAGAAGACTCTTGAGAGTCCCTTGGACTGCAAGAAGATCCAACCAGTACACCCTAAAGGAGATCAGTCCTGGGTGTTCATTGGAAGGACTGATGTTGAAGCTGAAACTCCAATACTTTGGCCACCTGATGCAAAGAGCTGACTCATTGGAAAAGACCCTGATGCTGAGAAAGATTGAGGGCAGGAGGAGAAGAGGACGACAGAGGATGAGATGGTTGGATGGCATCATCGACTTGATCGACATGGGTTTGGGTGGACTCCAGGAGTTGGTGATAGACAGGGAGGGCTGGCGTGCTGCAGTTCGTGAGGTCGCAAAGAGTCGGACACGAATGAACAACTGAACTGAACTGAAACTATAGCCCCACAGGCTCCTCTGTCCATGGAATTCTCCAGCCAAGAATACTGGAGTGGGATGCCATGCCCTCTTCCAAGGAATCTTCCTGACCTAGGGATCCATGGGGTTGCAAAGAGTCGGATACGACTGAGCGACTGAACTGAACTGAACTGAACTGAGGGATCCAACCCACCTCTCCTAAATTACAGACAGATTCTTTACTGTCTGAGTCACCAAAGAAGCCACACAAAAGCAAAACAGAAAACAGAAACAATATTGCAACAAACTCAATAAAGACTTTAAAAAGATGAGAGGGGAGTAAATGAGGCCAAGACCCACTTTGGAGACAGTAGGACAGGAGAGGATGAGGGACAGAAGCAAGGGTTTGGGCAGACTGCTAGATAGCTGAGTCCTTGGGAAGAGCAAGGGGCCTTGGAAAGAGGAAATGACACGCGCTGGAGACAAACCCCACTTTCTTCACATTTGTCTTGAAGATCACCTCAAGTTAAGAGATGGAAAACTGTATTCAAAGCAAAGGAAACCACAGGGCTGTTTCTGACTCATTTACATTTACCTGAAGTGACATCAGCTTTAGGAGAAGAGGGCTCAATTAGGCAACGTGTGCAATTTAGGGGTAATGGGATCTGCCTCTTGGAACCTATGACCAAGCAAGGCCCCTGGAGCAAAAGTCTGCGGGTGTTTCTTTTTTTTTTTTTTTTCTTTTAATGGGTCACCTAGTGGGGCCTTAACCCTCTCATTACATCTTTCCCCAGGCAGGTGAGCTGCTACCTGCAGAGAGTGACTGACGTCAGTCTGGGCTTGTAATGATGCAGCCTGGGGATGGGCACAATCAAATGTTCCTCGGGATGATGCTTGGCTCCCACTGGCCACCTTTCATCTGGAACATCTCTTGCACTTTACAGGAGATAGTTAATTAAGTTTCCTGAGGCTTCAGGCAGGAATATGCATCACAGAGTGAGCTTACGTCGATGACTGTGTAAGAAGACGTGCCCACAGACTAATTACTTTGCTTTTGTATGTATCATCTCCTTTCACACGGGATTGCAAAGCAATTTCCCAGGGTAAGTTAATTGTTTTGTTCCTGAGAGGTCTGCAGCCTACCTGGGACAGGAGGCTCTAGTTATATGTTATTTCTTCCTGGGCTCAGGTTGACACAGGAGTCCTTGAAAATTGATGGCCCAGAAGAAGGACAACTAGCAAAAAGGGCAAAGCAGTCCAGGGGTGGCCTGTCATGGAATCATAGAATGTCATAGCTGGATGTGCCTTCAGACCTCATCCTGATTCATGCTGTCCAATACGACAGCCACCGACCATGTGGAGGCACTGAACACTTCAAATGTGCTGGTCTGGTTGAGATGTGCCATGACACTCAACTACACAAGAGTTAATACAAAAAAAAAAAAAAGAAGGATGTAAAATATCTCATTTGTAAATCTTATATGGGTTACCTGTTGAAATGGTAATAATATGGATATAAGAAGTTAAATAGAATAGTGTCATTTGAGCTGTTTCTTTGGACTTTGTAAAATGTGGTTGCTGGAAAAAAAGTTTTAATTGTATATATTTCTCACATTATATTTCTACATGACTGTGCTAGTCTAGATGACTCCTTTCATTTTAAACATAACTAAGCTAATGCCTGGGCTTCCCTGGTGGCTCAGTGGTAAAGAATCTGCCTGCTAATGCAGGAGACATGGGTTCAATCCCTGGGTTAGGAAGATACCCTGGAGAAGGAAATGGCAACCCACTTCAGTATTTCCCACTTCCCTAGGAAATCCCATGGACAGAGGAGTCTGGCGGGTTACAGTCCACGAGGATACAAAGTCAAGCATGACTAAGATAACAACACAACATCATTTCTTTAGGCTGCAGATGGTGCTTAATTTATATTAATTTTTAAAAGAAACTTTCTGAAAGAAAAAAGAAATAGCATGATCTCCATCCTGCCTCTGTGCCATATATTCTCTAAAATCAGTGTACCTACTACATCTAACAAACTTCTGACCCACCCCAGCACATGCTGTCCTATTCCAACCCATGCTTGCAAACAGATTGCTACTAATGCAGAAATTTCTAGAGTCAATACTGCCTCTTCTGGTGCCCTCTTGCCCAGCCAAAGTTCAAGTCCAAGAGCTTACCTGTAATCATCAAATCAATCACCATCTCAAAAGTCAATTATGCATTGTCTCAGCAATCTAAGGTTTTCAGAACAATGTCATAAGGGTCAGAAAAAGCCTTTCCTTCTCTTAGACTCTGCCCACCAGCCTGATATCAAAGGAATTTGCAGTTGAGCAATTCCCTTTCTCTACTGCTCAACTCTCTTCCTCTGAATCATCCTAAAGAAGGAAAAGTGGCAGTTGAGCCAAAGATAGTTATTGACCTGATGCTCCCAGATGTTCAAAATTCCACTCTGGCAATCTCAAGAGTGACTTCATTTTCCTAAGTCTTTTTTTTGTGGCAGTCAAGGCTAGTGTACTCTGCAGGATTCCAGGGGCCTGGGGTAAATCCCTCACAGTCCAATAGAAAACAACAGTCCTCTTTCATTCTCAGGTAGACTTTGGTACAGAACCAGTTTTTAACCTGTTTTTCACTTGGAAAAACTGAAGCATTTCTGTCAATGGAGCAAGCAATATCACACACGCCCCTCAGATCCACTCCACTGAGAAAGAACAGGAAAGGAAACTAGCCTATACTGAGAACCTCTACTTCTGAGCCCCCCTAGAGTTGACCCTCGAAAGTGGAGGGAAAAAAAGAAAGTGAAGGTAGATCAATCATGTTCAACTCTTTGCGATCCCATGGACTGTAGCCCACCAGGCTCCTCTGTTCATGAGAGTTTCCAGGCAAGTATACTGGAGTGGGTTGTCATTTCCTTCTCCAGGGGATTTTCACGACCCAGGGACTGAACCCAGATCTGTGTATTGCAAGCAGATTGTTTACCATCTGAACCACCAGGAAAGCCCAAGTAAGGGAATGGGTCTTCAAGTAACTATCTTCCCTTTAGCCTGCTTTTCCCTTTCTGCCACCTCCAAACCCATCTTCAGTTCATCACTGTCTTTGGGTCTTTATAGTCCAGGTCCCATACCTAATGTTTTCAGACACTTTATCTTACCTATCTCCTCATTAAATACTACTATATATGTCTACTTTTTAGAAACCTCTCATTTAAATTAATCCATTAGAATCCTCACACTACTGTTGATGGGAATGTAAAATGGTGTAACCACTGTGGAAAATAGTATGGAAGCTTCTCAGAAAACAAAAATAAGGACTTTCCTGGTGGTCCAGTGGCCAAGACTCCCAATGCAGGGGACCTGGGCCCAATCCCTGGTCAGGAAACTAGATTCCCACATGCCCAACTAAAGATTCCACATTCTGCAATGAAGATCTAAGATCCTGCATAACACAACTAAGACCCCGTGTAGCCAAATAAATAAATATTAAACAACAACAACAAAAACTAAAATAGAACTACCATACAAGCCCAGTCATTACAATTCTGGGTATATATCCAATAAAAATCCACTAATTTGAAAAGATAACATGCACCTCAAAGTTCTTAGCAGCATTATTTGCAATTACCAAGACATGGAAGCAGACTCAGTGTCTATCAACAGATGAATGGATAAAGAATATGTGAAATATATAGACACACACAACGGAATACTATTCAGCCATAAAAAGGAATGAAATCTTGCCATTTGCAGCAACATAGATGGACTTGGAGAGTATTACGCTAAGTGAAATGTCAGCGAGAAAAAGACAAATACTGTATGACATCAATTATGTGTGGAATCTAAAAAATACAGAAACATCATCGTGAATATAACAAAACTGAAACAGACCCAGATATGGAGAACAAACTAGAGGTTACCAGTGGAGAGAAGGATGGGGGCGGGGAGCAAGATAAGGGCAGGGGATTAAAAAGTACAGATTATTACATATAAAATAAGCTCCAGGGATACAACATAAGGAATATAGCCAATATTTTATCATTATTATAAATGAAGTTTAACCTTTAAAATTTTTGAATCACTATATTGTACCCTGTAACTTATATAACATTACACAGCAGCTATAGTTCAATAAAAGTATCTTTGAGGACTTCCCCAGTGGTCCAGTGGTTAAGAATCTGCCTCACAATGCAGGGGATGTAGGTTCAACCCCTGATTGGGGACCTAAGATCTCACATGCCTCAGAGCAACTACAACCCCTCACATCGCAACTAGAGAATCTGTGCACCACAGCAAAAGGTCCCATATGACACAATGAAGACCCTGACTGCTGCAACTAAGACCTGAAGCAGCCAAATAAATAAGTATTTTTCAAAAAATTCATATGTGAATGCAAAAAAAAATCTTTAATAAAAAATAAAATCACCCCTTAACGCTGAATGCCAAACCTGACATCTTGAGCTTCGGACTCCAAGGCTAGTAGAGTTCTCTTACACTAAATCACCACTGTGATCCTTCTTATATTGTTGCTCAGTCATGTCTGACTCTTTGCAACACTATGGACTGTAGCTCACCAGGCTCCTCTGTCTATGGGATTATCCTAGCAAGAAAACTGGAGTGGGCTGCCATTTCCTTCTCCAGGAGATCTTCCCAACCCAGAGATCGAACCCATGTCTCCTGCATTGGCAGATAGATTCTTTACTGTTAAGCCACTAGGGAAGCACATCAATCCTTCCTTGGCTCTACCCAAACCTGCACCCTCAAATAAGCTTGAGCATCAGTTATTTTCACTCTTACCTGAGCATTTACACTGCCTGCATTCTGCAAGACAATGACTTTTGAAGCAGTGTCCCTCATTTTGAAATAAAGAGATTCAGCCCCACAGACATCTAAGAGAAGCATGAGCAGAGCATGAATAAAATGTTTGGTCAGGGCAGGATTTCACTCAGAGTAGTTTAATGTGGTCAGGAGTAGGCATGGGGGTCTCTCAACTAGGTAGGTTTATTAGGTAGGAAAGGTCCTTTAAAAAGAGTAAGACCCCTGCGTGCCAGTCAAGGTGAGCTGAGCACATCATCTTGGGCTGTGGGTGGGTTGAACCCTCCTGCAATCAAAGGACAAGTCCTGAAAGTGTTCATAGTTGTACTCCGCTAATTTCATTCCCCTTCATGATGAAAAACTTGCGCCTTTTACAGTCCCCCCAAAGATTCATGACAATTTAGGAGACTGAGTTTTTCATAGACCTGTCACATTTCCAACAGTTGTGAAATGTGCTCTGCGAGGTGGAGGGCATGTGCCCTTCTCCCAGGGCTCTCACTTCTGCCTGATGGATCTTTATGAGCTCAAGTCTGTATGAGGAGCCCCTCCAAAACCCCAGGGCTTTGGCAGTGAAGGGCTCTGCACCATCCTTGGAGAAAGCTTCTGTTTTCCCCTAGGCAACTGGCTAATTGCCTGCCTACAAGTTCTGCCTGGAGAGAGGGTTCTGCTCATTTCTCATTGTCAGTCATTTCCTTTGGCTTCTGTTGGGTCTCACTAATTGTACTGGTTTTGCAACCGTTCAAGAACATTAAGAAGATGGTATCATTCATATGTGGAATCTAAAAAAGTGCAACTCATAGAAACAGAGTGTGGAAAAGTGATAGTGAGGGGCTGGGAGCTGGGAGAAATAGGGAGCAACTGATGAAAGGGTACAAGTTTCACTTAAAAGATGAATAAGATCTGAGGATCTAATGGGACTATAGTGGAAAACATTGCATTGTCTTTTGTATTTATAACTGAAATTTACTAACAGAGTAGAATTTAACTGTTCTCACCAAAAATAATAATAACGTAAATATGTGAGGTGTGATGTGTTAAATAACTTGATGGGGATCATTCACAATGCATATATATATCAGATCATCACATTGTACACATTGAATATCTTACAATTATACCTGTCAATTAATTATACCTCAATAAAGCTGGGGAGGAGGTAAGAGGGAATAGTTTCATCTCTCACTTTGACTCAAATAACTTAATTGGCTCAATCTTCAGTTTTCTCATCTATAAAATGGGAGTAATGATGACAATTTTATAAGATTACTTTAGGTGTTCAATGAGATCACATACATGAAAGCCTCAGATGTAAATCTTTTCATATAATAAGCTTTCAATAACTACCCATTGAACCACAAATCGGAATCTTTCCAACCAGGATTTGTTTTATGTGAGATCATGTGTCATTAATTCTGACGTGAATTCTAAAAGTTTAGAATTTTTTAATTCTAAAAAACATGTTTTTACCATCAACAAAGCAAATCAGTCATAATTTTATATCTACATATGTGTGTGTATATATATATATATTTAAACATGCTGCTTTCTCAAGGTTGTTTTCTTTTAATCTTTCCCACACTATCAAAAATGTACTTTTTCCTTTGGACTTTTATTCAGCCTTAGAGTGTTAAAAATGCTTTGCTAAAACCTGCCATATTTTGTCTATCTTCCATTGTCATCTTTGCCCCCATTTTCTTAATTTAATCTTTGTTTAAAAGTAAAGAAAAAAGAACTAGGATTCATGCCTAGTTTTTTCAATTCTCTCATACTTATGTGACCTTTTTCTCCTCTCCCTTTCTCTGAAGAATTGGTAAAGTACACAGACCACCATGTGCAAGTCAGTGAATGTCTCTGAAAAACAGAAGAAGTAAAATTTACTATTCTCCATGGACAGAAGGGATAGTTAGTGCGTATGGGATGGACAAGTACACACTGCTATATTTTAAATGGATAACCAATAAGGACCCACTATAAAGCTCAGGGAACTCTGCTCCATGTCATGTGGCAGCCTGGATGGGAGAGGGGTCTGGGGGAGAATGGGTTCATGTATATGTATGGCTGAGTTCCTTTACTGTCCACCTGAAACTATCATAACGTTGTTAATTGGCAATACTCCAATATAAAATAAAAAGCTTTTAAAAGTTGGTTACTGTTCCCCAACACTCAAACATTAGACTGTCCAGAGGAGGGGTGATATGACTTACCCACACAGTGGCACAAGCACCTATCTTTGGAATTGAAGGAGTATGCTGAGATGAATAGATTTATTTGTTGGTGATGTGTCAACTTCGTCTGATAACCAAAAAAAAAATCCATATGTCTTCTCTGCATTGTGCTGTTCTTCAGTCGCTCAGTCATGTCAGACTCTTTGTCACCCCATGGACTGCAGCACACCAGGCTTTCCTGTCCTTCACTGTCTCCTGGAGTTTGCTTGAACTTATGTCCATTGAGTCGACGATGCCATCCAACCATTTCATCCTCTGTCACCCTCTTCTCCTCCTGTCCTCAATCTTTTCCAGCATCAAAATTTCCCAAAATATATTCTCAACTGAAAATCTGACAGTCTAGAATTGCTCCTAAAGTGTTGACATCCATGAGGATGATTTCAGGTAACTTCAAGTGTCCAGTAGGGAGAAGCGGGGAGAGGCAGGACACCCAGAGTCATAAAACAAGCTCTCCAAAAGAGTGAGGAGGATTTTCCTCCTGAAAACAGATGGAGGGATAAAATGAATAGGAAATAGCATGAAAAAGTTCACATAAACTAACTGGATGGGACCTCATAGAGCTATAGGCATAAAAGCAGGAAGTTGATTGTAGTCCCCCATAGAGAAACCTGGGGATCAAGGAAGGTACAAGAGTGCACCCAGTGCTTCTGCCTCAAGGGTCAGAAGTCCTTCTCACCCTGGAGAAAGAGCAAGGTGAGAGCTTAATTTTTATGGAATTGGAACCTCCTGTTGACCCCGAGACCCTCTGCTTCCTGAGTCCTGACAAGCACTGACAGCTAACCAACAGAATTCATGTTTGTGAGCCAGGATCAGCGCGTTTGTTTTTGTCTGGAGGGAGCATTGTGGAATGAGGTGTTGAAGAATTTACTCTTTCTGCCAGAAGGGAAGACAGAGTCTCGCCTTAGCTAGAAGAGATGAGAGCAGGGGCAAAAAAGACAGGAGACAATGATATAAAAGCCCTGGCATGAGATCAGCAGAGAGCCTGGCCACAAAGCACAGAGGAGAAAAGCAGCAGGGAGGTGGAAGCCCGGCAAGGAACACGGGTGACAGATGACCCTGAGGAGAGGGGGAGCACTGGGCGAGTCTGTCAACACTGCTGCACTTGCAGCAGCAGCAGCCCCTCCAGCAGGAAGTGCTAGAGGGCAGCTCATTGTACGAAAGTCCCAGAGGGGTAGGACTTAAGGACGAAAGTGTCAGGACACGTAACTTCGCTTTGGCAGTGTGTGCAGGATTTTCGCATACTAGTTTCTGCGTTATAGTTAGCTCTTTGTTTGCATCTTTAAAATAGTTTAAAGGAATAGCTTGACCTCTTTCCACTTTTCTTCCAGTCCCCTGTTCAAAATCTGAATTGAGTCATTCTGGCATCCAGCTACCCTTTCAAAATTTCCTTTGGACTAACATTTCAAGGATCAGTAGTATCAAGCTTTTATACAAATTCTTCATTTTATAGTTATTCTCTGTCTCTTTTTTTTTTTCACTGTCTTTGAATGTGAAATAGATGTTTGCTTTATTATCAACGTTGTTTGGCTAGTAATATTATCATGTGTTAGGGGATTTCATCAACTACTATAAAATTCTTCAGGGACATCTAGCACATGGGTCTGGGTGTCGAGGGATTTTTTTTATGGCGATCAACAGAAACAAACTTTGATCTAAGAAAGGGAAAAGATGTTTATCACATGAATTCAGTAAAGTTCACAGAAGGTGCACAGAGAGCTGAAGGATGAAGGGTAAGGCCTAGGGTTAACCACTTCTCTTGAACACGAGAAATGGAGGAAGAGAAGCTTCCCACCCTCAAATTAAAAGAGGTGATGTTGTTAGAAAATGAAGAAAAAGATGTTGGCAGACCGAAACAACACAAGGACACAATCCAGTCAAATTCAAACTCCTCCTAATTAGTAGGGGCTTTGAAGGCTGCAGTCCATGGGGTCGCTGAGGGTCGGACACGACTGAGACTTTACTTTCACTTTTCACTTTCCTGCATTGGAGAAGGAAATGGCAACCCACTCCAGTGTTCTGGCCTGGAGAATCCCAGGGACGGGGGAGCCTGGGGGGCTGCCGTCTATGGGGTTGCACAGAGTTGGACACGACTGAAGAGACTTAGCAGCAGCAGCAGATGCTCCTTAAAAAGAAAATCCCTTAGTTACTCTTCTAGCCTTCTACACTACTTGATTTAGACAGAAAACTCAAAGGGCTCATTTCTCATTGTCAAAGACAATGCTAAATAAACATCTCTCCTTTATTCTCCTTTGGACTTTGTCTTACTCTCACTTTTTTTTCCCAAAAACACACAGTTCATAAGGTTTTTTTTTAAAGTAGTTCAGTATAAAATCAGATTACTACTCTCAAAAAGAGAATATAGAGAAGTTGTTTCTGTTTGCTTTGGCTCTCCTTCCTGCTGTCCTCTCACTCCATACATCCCATGATACTCAACCTGGGAAGTAGGAAAGAAATATCTATCATCCTCTAGAATAAGAATGTTTATACCTCTTCTCATTCTTTTCTTTCCTGGAAACATCTCTACTTCTCTTTCTTCAGTATATCTTCCACATCTGAGAAAACTGAGATAAAAAAATAGGTTATAAGTCAGATCTAACTGTATATTCATTTTACTGCCCATTTTTACATTTCAGGAGAAGAGATCAGTATCCAAAAATGCTACAATATATTATAGAAAATTTCAACTGCAAATAAAAACGTATGAGACATGCAAAGAAACAGGAAGATGTGACACATACATGCACAAAATAGTAAACGCAGAAAATACTTAAACAGGGCCCGAATATCTGATTTAACAGATAGTAGAGTTGACCCTGAAGTAGCACAGATAGAAACTACACAGGTCCACTTATATGGAATTTTTTCACAATAGATGTAGTAGACAAATTTTGAGATTTGCAAAAAATTTGAAAAAACTCACAGAAGAACCACATAGCCTAGAAATACCCAAAATATTAAGAGAAAGTTTATGTCATAAGTGTATAAAATATTTTTTATACATATAACATAAAAACATATGTTGACTGATCATGTTTCAGTAAGACTTCCATTCAACAGTAGGTTATTTAACTAATAATTGTTAAGGTTTGGTGGAGTAAAAGTTATCCACAGAATTTTGACTATGGAGCAGGTCAGTACCCCTAACATCTACATTGTTCAAAGGTCAACTGTACTTCAAAACAGTTATTATAAATGTGTTCAAAGAACTAAGGAAAGCCATATCTAAAGAATTAAAGAAAGGAAAAATGATAGAGAATATCAAAATGAGATAAAGGTTATTTTTGAAATAACTCAGTGGAAAGTCTAGAGTTGAAAAGTACAATAATAGAAATGAAAATTTTTCTAGAGAAGCTATACAGTAGATACAAGCTGGTAGAAGCAAGAATCAGATTCCTTTAAAATAGATTGACGGAGATCATGCAATTTGAAAACTGAAAGAGAAAAGAATAAAGTAAAATGAAGACCTCTGACAAATACGAGATAGTATTTAAGCACTCAAACACACACTAAATGGAAGTATTAGAAAGGGAGGGGAGAGAGAGGGGGGAGTATTAAAAAAAAAAAAATTTTTAAGCAGACTTCCCTGGTGACAGAGTGAATAAAGAATCCGCCCACCAATGCAAGGAACATGGGTTTGATCCCTAGTTTGGAAAGATTCCACATGCCATGTAGCAACTAAGCCCATGCTCCACAACTAATGACCCTGCACTCTAGAAACTGTGAGCTGAAACTACTGAAGCCTGAGCGCCCTGGAGCTCACACACTGCAACTACTGAAGCCCAGGGCCTACAGCCTGTGCTCCGCAACAATAGAAGCCTCCCTGATGAGAAGCCCCCCACGCACCACAACTAGAGAAAGCCCACACATAGAAACAAAAGACCCAGCACAGCCAAAAACAAATAAATACTGAAAACTTAAAGCAATAACTGGTGCAAATATTATAAATTTGGTGAAGAGTATTAATCTACACATCCAAGAAGCTTAAAACCTCACCGTAGAACAGATGCAATGAGATCTGTACCAAAACACATCATAATCAAATGTTGAAAGACAGAGACAATCTTGAAAGGACCAACACAATAGTGATTCAATATAATATGCAGAAAGGAATCTCAGTAAGATTTGCAGTTGATTTCTCATAAAATAACAAAGGAGGCCACAGGTCAGTGGGATGACATGTGCAAAGTGTTGGTTTAAAAAAGTCAATCAAAATACTACACACTGCAAAACTATCTTTCAAAAATTAAGGCAAAATAAAGACATTCCAAGATATTAAAAACAGAATTCATTGTTAGTAGACCAATCTTTCAAAAAATACAAAGAGAGGTCTTTAAGCAGAAAAGAAGTGACACCAGACAGATTCAAACCCACAGGAACAAAAGGTGTCAGCATAGGTTATCATATACTTAATTATAAAAGACAGGAATATTTCCTTTATTCCTCCTCAGAGCTGATTGTAAAAGCTATTGGATAAAATTATATATATACATACACACACATATATATATAACTTATTGTTGAGCTTACAAAATATAGAAATGTAACATATTTGACAAATATTTACATAAAGCTATACTCAAGTGAGGAAATGACATAAGAGGGCAACTCAAATCTTCAAGGAGAAATTTTTAAAGCCAAAAACGGTAAATAAGAAGGTAAATGTAAAAAAAAAAAAAAACTACAAATATGTATTTTACTCTTCTCTCTAAGCTCATAGACTAAAATATGCAAAGTAATACTATCAATTGGAAAAGGAAATGGCAATCCACTCCAGGACTATTGCCTGGAAAATCCCATGGACAGAGGAGCCTGGTAGGCTACAGCCCATGTTGGGTTTATAACATATATATGTGATATGTATAAAAATAATAGCTAAAATGTGAGAAGGGAAAATAGAGTGCATATGAGTAAATTTTCTCTATTTCATTGTAATTATGTTAGACTAAATCTGAGTCTTACCTGTAAGCATGTATTTTCTGTTAAATTAACATATATACTGTAAGCCCTAGAGTAGCCGCTAGGAAAATAAATCAAAAATACAATTTTAGAAATTATTAATATTATTACAAAATTACACTGGAAAATATCCATTCAATGCAAATACACAGATATTGGAAACAAAAGCAAAACAGCAAACATAAATAAAACTATGTCAATAAGAACATTAAGCAAGAATAAACTAATACAATTAAAAGGCAAATATTGGTAGAATGGATAAGAAGATAAGAGCCAGCTATATGCTGTTTAGAGGAGACACATTTTAGATTCATATATATATATATAGTTTGAAGAAAAGGAGTAGAAAAAATATACCATGCAAATTGCAAGTCTAAGAAAGCTAGATTGCCTATACTGTGTCTATAAGACATAGCACCTCAGAGACAAAATGGATTTTAAAATGAAAAAGTTACTAGAAATAAAGAGGGTTCTTGTACAATTTTAAAAGATTCAAGCTATCAGAAAGATGTTATAATTATAAATATATGTGCATCTAACAACAGAGTCCTCAAAATACATGAAGCAAAAACAGAATTAAAGGAGACACAAGCAATTCAACAATAACAACTAGAGACTTCAATATCCTACTTTGCATAATAGTTAAAACAACTGCACAATACATCAACAAGAGTGTAGGAAATGTGGACACACTATACACTGACTATACCTAAAAGACAGCTTTAGAACACACCACCCAACAACAGCAGAGTGCACATTCTTCTTAAGCACATACAGAATATTCTCCGGAATAGCACATAAAATAGGGTATAAAACAAGCTGCAACAAACTTAAAACTGTTGAAATCATACAAAGCATGTTCTCTGACCACAATGGAATGAAATGAGAAAAAAGTAACAGGGAATTTGGGAATTGTACGAATATATAGTTATTAAATAACACACTCTTAAAAATCACAGGGAAACAAAATACTCTGAGATAAATGAAAACAAAAACAACATCCCAAAACTTTAGGGATATAACTAAAGCAGTACTTAGAAGAAAATTTTTGTAAATACATATATTTTTTAAAAGAAAGAGTTCCACTCATTAGTTTAACCTTTGACATAAGAAATGAGAAAATAGGAGTCAACTGTCCTCAGGCAAAAAGAAATCATGTAAGAGTGAAAACAAATGAAGTGGAGACTAGAAAAATTATAGAGAAAATGTGTGTGTTAGTCTTTTAGTCATCTCCAACTCCCGACCCCATGGACTGTAGCCCACCAGGCTTCTCTGTCCATGGAATTCTCCAGGCAAGAATACTGGAATGAGTTGCCATTCTCTGCTCCAGGGTATCTTCCTAACTGAGGGATCGAACAAGGTCTCTAGCATTGCAGGCAGATTCTTTACCATCTGAGCCACCAGGGAAGCACACAGAGAAAACAGACAAAAGCAAAACAAACAGATGGGGTGGCTTGAACAATAGAAAATTATTTTCTCACAGTCTAGAGGCTTGAAGTCCAAGATCAAGGTGTCAGCAGGTTTGGTTTCTTCTGAAGCCTTCCTCTTTGACTTCTGGGTCCTCATGTGTTAGCCCCTCAGTCTGTGAGTTGTTGGTGTTTCCATTTCCTCCTCTTATAAAGACACAAGCCATATTGGATTAGGACTCATCCATACAAACTCCTTTTATCCTACTTAACTTTTAAAGGCATATCTCCAAATACAGTCACATTCTGAGGTACTGGGGTTAGTATTTCAACACATGAGTTTTGCAGGCACACGATTTGGTCCAACTAGTGGTGATGGCTGCACAAGTCTGTGAATATACGAAAAACTACTGAGTCATGTAGTTAACTGCATTGAATCATGCAGTTACAGTAGGCGAATTTTATAGTATGTGAATTATATTTCAAAAAAAATTGTTTAAAAAAAGAAACAGTGGAGCTATTTAAAATTTTCAAAAAGAAAAGTAAAACAATCCACCTGAGTTTTATAAATGTCTTCCAGCAGCCACCTCTAGGATCAAAGTACAAGGAAAGTGAAACTGAAGTCACTTGGTTGTGTCCAACTCTTTGATACCCCATGGACTGTAGCCCACCAGGCTCCTCCATCCATGGGATTTTCCAGGCAAGAGTACTGGAATGGGTTGCCATTTGCTTCTCCAGGGGGTCTTCCCTAACCAGGGATCGACCCTGCATTGCAGGAAAATGCTTTACCATCTGAACTACTAGGGAAGCCCCAAGTACAAGGAAGCTGGAGGTGAAATGAGTAATAAGGAGATTATTACAATAATCTGGTTAGATGCCCTGGAAATCTTCAGTAGACCAAGGACACAAGTTGTAAAGAAGAGAGAAGACAGGAATGACTTTGTGTGGTTAGATGCCACCACCTAAAAGAAAACATTTCTAAGGGAAGGCTACAAAGCTGACTCCATGGGCTGACAGTCTGGTGAGACGGTCACAGCCCTCAGTGTCTGTCAAGTGCCCATAGATCCTTGAGAATCATCTGTGCTAAATACATTTGTGCTCATGCTCAGTTGCCCCAGTCGTGTTTGACGCTTTGCGACCCCATGGACTGTAGCCCGCCAGGCTCCTCTATCCATGGGCTTCTCCAGGCAAGAATGCTGGAGTGGGTTGCTATGTCCTCCTCCACAGGATCTTCCTGGCCTAGGGATCGAACTCGTGTCTCTTGCACCTTCTGCTGAGCAGGTGGGTTCTTTATTCCTGAGCCACCACAGAAGCACACTAAATACATTAGTGAATGCTAATGATATAATGGGCTGCTCCTTCTAAGCAACACAGAAGTTAAGATTCTATTTTATTCACAGTGTTATTCACAATTTAAAATAAAGCAATATGAAGGTTTTAGGCACTGCTGTGGGTCAGGTCTTCAAGACTTCAGGTCTTCAAGTTCCACAAGTCTCCTCAGGATCATGCACACCACGGTCTCACAGGTTCTGTCAGGGGAGCGAGGAAGGCAAGAATGAGAGGTGCAAGTGTGATGAAGAGGGCTCAGCAGGGTGCCTAGTGAACCACAGAAGAGGAAGTGCAGGGGAAGTTCAGAGAGGACAGGAAAGAAAACCACATCAGCCTGGCATGGACTGCTATATTGGGGTATTGGCGCAAACTTGATTTTACAGGGAAATAGTTTTGTTTTTCAGCCACTCAGCTGTATCCAACTCTTTGTGACCCCTTGGACTGCAGCATGGCAGGCTTCCCTGTCTTTCGCTATCTCTTGGAGTTTGCTTAAACCCATGTCCACTGAGTCAATGATGCCATCCAACCATCTCATCCTCTGTTGCCTTCTTCTCCTCTTGCCTTCAGTCTTTCCCAGCGTTCCAATCTTTTCTAATGAGTCAATTCTTCACATCAGGTAGCCAAAGTATTAAGAGCTTCAGCTTTTGCATCAGTCATTCCAATGAATAATCAGGGTTGATTTCCTTTAGGGTTAACTGATTTGATCTCCTTGTTGTCTATTATTTTTTGTTTAGAACTTGATTTTCTCATCTATTTCACAGCAGCAACTGAAGTCCAGGGCAACCAAGTTCACTAAAGAGGGTTCTCTATGAGATGATGCCTACTCTGGGTTCATATATATACAAGTGAATATGGTGCTCTCTCTCTTTCTCTCTCTCTCTCACACACACACAGACACACAATTGGCCCAAGAAGCACTTCTTGTCTCTGGGTCCCCAAACTTCCCTTACACTGCCCTGTCTCTCCTCTGTCAAGAGCTCACCTACCTCCACTCTTCTCTTCTTTCTCCCTCTAACCACCTATGTTTTTAAAAAATTAAATTTGAATCATTTAAAGAGAGAATTCAGGCCAGTGGGATGAAAAAGAGTAAGAGGTTCTGCCCTTGAAGATGTCTATTTGACCCACCAGCTCTATCATTGACGATGTGTGTAACCTCAGGACTCTGTTCTCGGTTTCCTTATCCATAAAACAACTATAACAACATCACCAGCTTTATGGGTTTGTTGAAAAGGTCTAATGAAATCATAGGTATGAAAATACATGTGCCTGTATGAGTGCTCAGTTGTGTCCAACTCTTTGCGACCCCATGGACTGTAACCCACCAGGTTCCACTGTCCATGTGATTCTCCAGGCAAGAATACTGGAGTGGGTTGCCATTTTCTCTTCCAGAGGATCTTCCTGACCCAGGGATCGAACCCATGTCTTCTTTGTCTCCTACATTGGCATGTGGATTCTTTACCACTTGAGCCATCAGGGAATCATCCAAGGCTCTAAATAAATATAAGGCATTGTTACTACTCCCTAGAGAATTAATGCTTGAACACCTTTAGGATTCTCTGGCATGAAAGATTACCCTGCAGTTGGGAGGTAGAAGAATTTTGGGAATGAGGGCAGAAGGTCTCTCAGACACCACAGGTTGGCAAGTGCCTCCTTTCTGCCTGTAAAGAAGACCTCTTTATATGCACACACAAACACAAGAGGGCCTCTTTATATGCACACACAAACACAAGAGGGCACGCAAGCACGTTTTTAAACCCTAAGTTTACTCCAAAGTTTCTATTCAGATCTCAGTTTCACACCCTTCTGGCTGAACTCAGAAGTGGAAAATTTACAGAAGCAAAGTCCTCAGCTGTCCAGTTTGGGGTTGGATCAGCTGAACAGACCACGTTGATGATGGGTGGTTAATTTGTTTTGCACCCTCTGGTGGACTGTGCCTGGAGGTACAGGGGTTACTCTGAAATTGACAAGCAGCTGCAGCACCCACCTGTCACTGCACCAGGGTTTGGGTTGGCAGGGAGAGGGATGAGGCCTGGAGGCTGGCAGGCCAGTCAGCATCAGTGAGAAAAGAGGCTCTGCAGAAAGCAACAGAAGAGACCCCCGACTCATCTTTCTTGAACAATAAGTAACAGTTCACATGTAACTGCATGCTACCGCTGCTGCTGCTAAGTCACTTCAGTCATGTCCAACTCTGTGTGACCCCATAGATGGCAGCCCACCAGGGTCCCCTGTCCCTGGGATTCTCAAGGCAAGAACATTGGAGTGGGTTGCCATTTCCTTCTCCAATGGATGAAAGTGAAAAATGAAAGTGAAGTCGCTCAGTCATGTCCGACTCTTTGCGACCCCATGGACTGCAGCCCACCAGGCTCCTCCGTCCATGGGATTTTCCAAGCAACAGTACTGGAGTGGGTTGCCATTGCCTTCTCTGGTAACTGCATGAACCCCTCCTAAAGGCTGGCTGGCAATTCCTTCCTAGATGATGGTATTCCCCCTGGTTCTTCTTACCAGAGTGTAAGCCTCTAGAGGGTAGGTCGACATCCTTATTGTCTTTGGACCTTCTTCCCCTTCCACTCCCACCACTACACAAACACACAGAGAGACACCAAATTAGACTGAGGCTGTGCTGTGCTTAGTTGCTCGGTTGTTTTGGATGCTTTGGCTAGGATTCAACAGATACTGGACTTCCCTGGTGGCTCAGATGGTAAAGCATCTGCTTACAATGCGGGATACCTGGGTTCAATCTCTGGATTGGAAAGATCTCCTGGAGAAGAAAATGTCAACCCACTCCAGTATTCTTGCCTGGAAAATCCCATGGATGGAAAAGCCTGGTAGGCTACAGTCCATGGGGTCGCAAAGAGTCAGACATGACTGAGCAACTTCACTTTCACTTCCTTTTCTTTCAGCAAATATTTACAGTTACACTGAATTGACCCAGCAAAAGCTTCCCTGGCCTCAAAAGAAAGATTTTAGATGAGGTTCTCTAACCACCTTGAAGTGTGGGAAGCTCCTCCTTCCCCAGTCCAACCCACAATGCAATGGATGCTCTCAGTGATGATGTAATGAACTCATAGATGTGCATGTAAGCAACAGGTTTTATTCCGAATCCAAAGGATCCATCCACAGACACTTACTGACTGCATGATCCATCCTGAGCATGGTGTGACATGCTTTGGGCCGAGAGGTAGGAGGGAAAAGGGGAAGCAGAGAATAAGACCATTGTGCTCGTGCCTTCAAAGAGCTCATGGGACTAATGAGGAAACAAGATACACTCACAGGACATAAAAGGAAGCTCAGAAGCATGAACAGCAGACCAGCTACTAAGCCCCAACTGCCTCAGCAGAAAAGAGACTTAGGGTGGCCAGGGAAGAAGGCATGCAGGAGGTACTCAGACCTTGAGCCACTCCTAGAATCTAACTGAAATATTGTGTTGAGTGTTGCATTTTTCAGAGTTGCCTGAGGCCTCCCTTCAGGACTTCATCATCTTGCCCCAATCACATGCTTCTTCCAGTCCTTTCCCCTGCATGACTGTCTTCTTCTCTCATCTCCATCTTTTCAAATTAGCGACTGAACAGCAACAACCTAATTGCTTTACAATGTTTTAGTTTCTGATATACAACAAAGTGAATCAGCCATCAGTTCAGTTCAGTTCAGTCGCTCAGTCATGTCCAGCTCTTTGAGACCCCATGAACTGCAGCACACTAGACTTCCCTGTCCATCACCAACTCCCAGAGCTACCCAAATTCATGTCCATTGAGTCAGTGATGCCATCTAACCATCTCATCTTCTGTCGTCCCCTTCTCCTCCTGCCCTCAATCTTTCCCAGCATCAGGCTCTTTTCTAATGAGTCAGCTCTTTGCATCAGGTGGCCAAAGTATTGGAGTTTCAGCTTCAGCATCAGTCCTTCCAATGAACACCCAGGACTGATCTCCTTTAGGATGGACTGGTTGGATCTCCTTGCAGTCCAAGGGACTCTCAAGAGTTTTCTCCAACACCACAGTTCAAAAGGATCAATTCTTTGGCGCTCAGGTTTCTTTATAGTTCAACCCTCACATCCATACACGACCACTGGAAAAACCATAGTCTTGACTAGACGGACCTTTGTTGGCAAAGTAACGTCTCTGCTTTTGAATATGCTATCTAGGTTGGTCATAACTTTCCTTCCAAAGAGTAAGCATCTTTTAATTTCATGGCTGCAGTCACCATCTGCAGTGATTTTGGAGCCCAAAAAAATAAAGTCTGACACTGTTTCCACTGTTTCCACTGTTTCCCCATCTATCTGTCATGAAGTGATGGAACCAAATGCCATGATCTCAGTTTTATGAATGTTGAGCTTTAAGCCAATTTTTTCACTCTCCTCTTTCACTTTCATCAAGAGGCTTTTTAGTTCCTCTTTCCTTTCTGCCATAAGGGTGGTGTCATCTGCCTATCTGAGGTGACTGATATTTCTCCCAGCAATCTTGATTCCAGCTTGTGCTTCTTCCAGCCCAGCGTTTCTCATGATGTACTCTGCATATAAGTTAAATAAGCAGGGTGACAATATACAGCCTTGATGCACTCCTTTTCCTATTTGGAACCAGTTTTTTGTTCCACGTCCACTTCTAACTGTTGCTTCCTGACCTGCATATAAGTTTCTCAAGAGGCAGGTCAGGTGGTCTGGTATTCCCATCTCTTGAAGAATTTTCCACAGTTTATTGTGATCCACACAGTCAAAGGCTTTGGCATAGTTAATAAAGCAGAAGTAGATGTTTTTCTGGAACTCTCTTGCTTTTTTTGATGATCCAGCGGATATTGGCAATTTGATCTCTGGTTCCTCTGCCTTTTCTAAAACCAGCTTGAACATCTGGAAGTTCACGGTTCACGTATTACTGAAGCCTGACTTGGAGAATTTTGAGCATTACTTTACTAGCCATATGCATACATATATCCTTTCTCTCTTGAGCCGCCCTTCCACTCTCCTATTCTGCTACAATCCCCCCACCCCACCCCCCACCCAGATCATCACAGAGCACCAATGCTGAGCTCCCTGTGCCAGACAGCTGCTTCTCACTAGCTATCTATTTTACACATGGTAGTGTATATATGTCAATGCTACCCTCTCAATTTATTCCAACCTTTCCTTCACACCCTGTGCCCACAAGCCCATTCTCTACATCTGCATCTTTATTCCTGCCCTACAAATAAGTTCATCAGCCCCATTTTTCTAAATTTTATATATGCAAGTTAATATATAATATTGTTTTTCTCTTTATATTCTCTTCATTCCTCTGGCTCTACTTGCCACATCCTAGGAGAGTCTTTCCTAAACACTCCAAGTTCATTTCTCTAAATATCTTAAATACCTTAAAATCTATATTCCCAGGACAAAGTACAATATCTTCATCTTATTTTTTCTGACACCTTATACCTATACACTCATTTCCTCAATTTAGATTGTTAACTTTGTAAGGTAAGAGTGAGGCTGTCTCCTTCAGGCCACCCCAGGGCACCTAGAACGGTGCTGTACACTCAGGATGGACCCCTTACATGCAGATGCCACCTCTCTAGAGCTTCCTGTAGAGGAGAGAGGCCCCTCCTCCTGGCTAAGTAAGCAACTGCAGTCAGACTCCTAGGCTATGCCTCGGAAAGTCTTCTCAGCCAAGGAGAAGGAAGACCCTTCCTGGTATATTAATGCACAGGAACTCCTGCCAATGCAGGTGATGCAGGTTCAATCCCTAGGTTGGGAAAATCCCCTGGAGAAGGAAGTGTTCTTGCCTGGAAAATCCCATAAACAGTGGAGCCTGGCGTGCTACAGTCCATGGGACTGCAAAGTTGGACACAACTGAGAGACTAAACAACAACTCTTGCTAACAGACTTTAAGTCTGACCTTTCCTCATTAAGATATTCCTCCTCCTACCCCAAGTTGTGTGGGTTTTGGACTTCTTTTCCTCTTCAAGGAAAGCTCTAATATTCACTTTAGTTGATAGTCACCTGGACACTAATAGAGGAAAGAAGAAACATCATGATTTGACTGTCAGGCTCCAGAAGGCTTTTTCTGAGACCCACAGGCTTCCAAAGAGTTTTTGTGTAGCTCTCTTAGGGGTGCCCTAAAGTGGGTTTCAAAAAATATTGGTTTGCTGGAATGTTAAGACACAAAAAAGTAGTCTCAAGTCAGATATGTTTTGAAATTCTGAGCTAAAACAATCGAGACAGAATGTTGTGTTTTGTTTCATTTTTACTGCAGAAAGTTCCAGAGCCTTTAATGGGCATGACAATTTTCCAAGTAGAGGCTGGAGCACATCACTCCAAATTAATTTGGCCAGGGAATGTTTTTTCCAAGATGGCTTCCCACAAAACACTTTAGAAAACTCTAGGACTTCCCTTTCAATCTTCTGGAAAACTGTCCCCAGAGTTTTCAGAGCTACTTCCCCCAAGCATTATATTTCTTTTAGAAATTGTGATGTGGATAGAGATACATACACATAGTCATGTACAGATGTCAGAGTTGGACTATAAAGAAAGCTGAGCACTGAAGAATTGATGCTTTTGAACTGTGGTGCTGGAGAAAACTCTTGAGATTCCCTTGGACTGCAAGGAGATCAAACCAGTCAATCCTAAAGGAAATCAACCCTGAATACTCATTGGAAGGACTGATGCTGAAGCTGAAGCTCCAATACTTCGGCCATCTGGTGAGAAAAGCTGGCTCACTGGAAAGACCTTGATGCTGGGAAGGACTGAAGGAAGGGGAAGAAGTGGTCAACAGAAGATGAGATGGTTGGATGGCACCACCAACTCAATGGATATGAGTTTGAGCAAACTCTGAGAGATGGTGAACAACAGGGAAGCCTGGCATGCTGCAGTCACACAGGGTCACAAAGAGTTGGACACAACTGAGCAACTGAACAACAACAATAATTAATATTAATAGAATATTGGATGTAGGTCTTTCTAAGCATGACTAGCAAAGGAAAAGCTTGGTTGGGCCCCAATCAGTTTATTTCAGAACCATGCTTTATATATTTCTTAATGTAAATATACACAAATTAAAATTTAAAAATCAGTTAAAAAATCATTAAGTATATTGTAAAAATCCTAAAACTACTCAATGTCAGTAATAACCAAAGAAATTTACATATATATGTGACACACTTTTAATCAAATTGGCAAAATTTTAAAATAATCCATCACCTACTATATTCCCAAGTATGATTTTATGGGTAAAAGTATACACTGATATAACTTTCTTGGGATCAGGTAGGAAAATATCAAAACCCTTAAGTTTTTTATACTCTTAGATTTTGATCTAAAGAATAGAGTACAAATGTTCACAAAGACATAGCAACAAAGATGTCTAAAGCACAAGTGTTTAAAATTACAAAATGCTGGATATAAAGTAAATGTTTAAAAAACAGTTAAATAAATTATATCTATATGAACCATATACTACAGAACCATGAAATACAATATTCTTAAGATTTTTGTGACATGGAAAGATAATCTTATATACGGCTGAAAGAAAAGGGAATTCAATGAATATTGTGAATAGTAAAATACTGCTTATGTTAAAAGATACACTTTAAAAGGATACAGATAATATAAAATGTTTTTAGTAGATATCTTTGGGTGCCAAGATTCAAGTGATATATATGCATTTATTTAAGAAAAAAAAAAAAAGAAGTGCTGGAGAAGACTTGAGAGTCTCTTGGACTGCAAGGAGACCAAATCAGTCAATCCTAGAGGAAATCAACTCTGAATATTCATGTGAAGGACTGATGCTGAAGCTGAAGATCCAATACTTTGGCCACCTGTTGCAAACAGCCAACTCATTGGAAAGATCCTGATGCAGAGTAAGATTGAAGACAAAAGAAGAGGGTGGCAGAAGATGAGGTGGTTAGATGGCATCACTGACTCAATGGACATGAATTTGAGCAAATTCCAGGAGATAGTGAAGGACAGGGAAGCCTGGTATGCTGCAGTCTGTGGGGTTGCAAAGAGTTGGACACGACTGAGCGACTGAACAACATTTGTTGCTTAGAGGCTTCCCTGGTGGCTCCTCCACTGACACAGGAGACTGGGGATAGATTCCTGAGTTGGGATGATGCCCTGGAGAAGGAAATGGCAGCCCACTCCAGTATTCTTGCCCTGGAAATCACATGGACAGAGGAGCCTGGTGGGCTACAGTCCATGAGGGTACAAAAGAGTAGAACATGACTTAATGACTAAACAACAAGAATAGATTTGTTGCTTATCTGTACTTTTCAAATTTACTGCAAAAAACACTTCTGTAATAAGACAAGCACAACAAACAATAGAAACATAATAGAGATGTGCTTGACTTCCCTGGTGGCTCAGATATTAAAGCATCTGCCTTCAATGCAGGAGACCCAGGTTCAATCCCTGGGTCAGGAAGATCTCCTGGAGGAAGGAAATGGCAACCCACTCCAATATTCTTGTTGGAAAATCCCATGGACGGAGGAGCCTGCTAGGGCTACAGTTCATGAGGTCACAAAGAGTCGGACACGACTGAGTGACTTCACTTTCTTTTGTATGCAGAGTGATTTTGTACAAAATCATGAGCTGCTAAATGATGCCATCCAGGCTGTGTGCCATACACTGCAGGAGGAACATGCTTCATTAGCCTGTACTTATTTCCAAATAAAAAGCAAAATTATCATCATCAATTATAACTCAAAATAATTTTTTCAAGTGCAGGAAAGGGACAACAAGAGGTATAAGTCTCTACAGACTCACAGACATAAAAAACAAACTTATGGTTACCAAAAGGGAAAGAGGGGAAAGGGATAAATTAGAAGTTTAGGATTAACAGATACACACTGCTATATACAAAAGAGATGAACAACAAGCACAAAGAATCATATTTAATATCTTGTAAAAACCTATAGTGGAAGAAAATCTGAAAAAATAGATAATTGAATCACTTTGCCATACACCTGAAACTAACACATTATAAATCAACTATACATCAATTTTTTAAAAAGGATACAAGTGACTTCATCACATCAAAAATTGGCAGCATGAAGCCAACAACCCTAACTTCTTCATTTATCCTCCCCAGTTACAATCTTTAGACCATGTTGCTTGGTATCAAAATTTCTAATGCCTACAAAACCCTTTGTGAAACTAAGCCACAGAAAGAAAGAACCCTTGTCTAGCAGCTAAAGGCAATCTGCCAATTTATTTCCATCCTTCATCTAATTTTCAGTTGGCCAGCTAAGTGAAAAAGGTAACCAGAGACAGGGGAGAAGGCCACTGATAAGAATGACAGATAAGTAAATAAAACATTCATAAGAGTTAGTTCTCTGTGTCTCAAACCCATTTTATGTGACTCTCAGAGAATGTGGCTGTTTAAAGAACCAATGTTGCATGAAAAAAGAAAAAAAGTGAACAAGGGGACAAAAATAATGACACAGAATGGAAATGTGCATATTATAAAACATGGAGCATGATATGAGGAGGATATACCTTTAAAAGGGCTGTTCCTTGTTTAAACCAAAGGCCTCCAGTCTCTTGGGAAGAGAACGTTGTCTTGTGCTGTTTGGAAATAGGCCCCTGGTGAACCTGGCCACATCCAGTGTAGGACACTTACATTGTGTTCCTACTGTTACTTACACACGCCCATTGATTTATATTTGCTTTACCTTTCTATTTAAGCCAGTATTTCATAAGCAGAAGGCATCTGGCATACCTGTGTTAAATAGATTCCTCTCCAAAATGTGAGAAAATATCGCTTGTGGCTAAGAAAATAATTTCTCCCTTTTCGTGTTCAAATGCTCTGCGCTCAGAGGTCAGCGTCTCACAACTGATCCAAGGACACAGAGAAGCCCCTCCCTCCTGACCTGATCACCCTCAAAATCCTCCCCTTCTAGCTGATGGTACAGTGGAAAGAATCCTGCAGATAGAAGTCACAACTAGAGGACTGGGAACAAATTATTTAACATCTCTAAGCTTTAGTGTCCTTATAAGTAAAAAGAGGGAGGAGGAAGAGATGTATTTTATAAGTAAAGTTATGTAATAGAATCTAGCACAATATATGGCACAAAATAACATCCCAGTGAGTGGAGTTTCCTTGCTTTTCTCCTTCTTCCTTGAAGTCTCTCCATTCCACCTTCAGAGATAAGACAAATACCACAAATACCCCAATCAAAGGTCCTGACTGGCTGAATTGGTCACACTGAGTGACCAATTACCAAGTGTAGATCCTTTCTTGAAACTTTCTGAAAGTAACGGAGAACTGGATACCAACAAGAGATGGAAGTTATTAATACAAACAGAAGAGATATGGAGGGGTTAGACTGTGTTAGAAAGAAAGCAACTGCACGGGAAGCTAAATCAACAGCTGTTGCTGCTGCTGCTAAGTCATTTCAGTCATGTCCAACTCTGTGCAATCGCATAGATGGAAGCCAACCAGGGTCCCCCATCCCTGGGATTCTCCAGGCAAGAGTACTGGAGTGGGTTGCCATTTCCTTCTCCAATGCATGAAAGTGAAAAGTGAAAGTGAAGTCGCATCACTTTGTATTAGTTCTCAGAACACCAAAAGGCAAAAATAGATTCAACTTTTTAGGAACTAGACATATATACTGAAGTCTAGAGGTTACATGGGCTTCCTAGGTGGCGCTAGTGGTAAAGAATCTACCTGCCAGTGAAGGAGACATAGATACCGGTTGGATCCCTGGGTCAGGAAGATCCTCTAGAGGAGGGCATGGCAACCTACTCCAGTATTCTTGTCTGGAGAATCCCTTGAACAGAGGAGCCTGGCAGGTTTCAGACCATAGGGTTGCAGTCAGACAACTGAAGCAACTTAGCACACTGAAGGCTGGTGATCTAAATGGGAAGGAAATCTTAAAAAAGAGAATTTATATGTAAACGTATAGCTGATTCACTTTGTTGTACAGCAGAAACTAACACAACATGGTAAGGTAACTGCTGCTGCTGCTGCTGCTAAGTCACTTCAGTCGTGTCCAACTCTGTGCGGCCCCACAGATGGCAGCCCACCAGGCTCCTCTGTCCCTGGGATTCTCCAGGCAAAAACACTGGAGTGGGTTGCCATTTCCTTCTCCAATGCATGAAAGTGAAAAGTGAAAGTGAAGTCACTCAATCGTGTCCGACCCTCAGTGACCCCATGGACTGCAGCCTTCTAGGCTCCTCCATCCATGGGATTTTCCAGGCAAGAGTACTGGAGTGGGGTGCCATTGCCTTCTCCAAAGGTAACTATACTCAAACAAAAATTAATAAACAGATATTCTGGAGGTCAAAATCAAGAAAGACATTGTAGGACAGGTGTTGAGAGCCCTGGGTTCTTGTCTCTCCTCACACCCCTAAGTCCTGCTGGAACCAATTAACACACTTGTTAAGAGAAACACACAAACATGGACACATGTTTCCAATCTTCATCATGCCACAGAAGCACTGTGACCTTCAACAAACTGCCTCTTTTCTCCCATCTGTATAATGGAGCTAACAATGACATAGTCTTGAATTATGGGACAAAATAAATAAATAATCAATGTAGAACATTTAACATGATGTCAGGCAGTTTCATCAGGAAGATCCCCTGGAGAAGGAAATGGCAACCCACTTCAGTATTCTTGCCTGGGAAATCTAATGGACAGAGGAGACTGATGGGCTACAGTCCATGGGGTTGCAAAGAGTGGGACACGACAGAGCATATACAAACACACAGGCAGTTTCAGTCCTTAAAAAAAAATGGGTCTCTCTATTCATTATTTGCTTGATCCTAGAAAAGTTCTTACTCCCTGGGCATGAGTTTCTTCATTTCTATAAGGGGGAAACAAGGAAGTGGAAAAGAATGTCCAGGAGCCTTCCAGAACTGCAACATGCCTGATATCCTATAGAGCCCCAGCCCAATTCCAGTCAGCTCTGTGGAGGAGCTTAGGGGCTGGAAATCAGGGACACAGCCTGCCGGCCACAGCCCAGGGTCTGACAGCTGCTTCCATCAGGCAAAGCAAAAGGACAACGTGGCCAAAAGAATCCATGAGAGCAAGGGATTCAGTCCAGGCCAATCTGAAGGGAAGACTTTGTCAAGATCATCTAGAAAGTGAAACGTGACTTCCTCTTTTTTGGTTTAAGGTCAAGAAACAAGAAGGGCTACCAAGCTGAGCTTAGTCTCCCAAGGCTCCTGGAGGATCGCATGTCTCGTCAGAAATGCCATTTTAACTGATGTAAGTGTGAAGAAGTTGGAACCCTAGGGATTAAATTTCTGCTGAAATACACGTTTTTGAAAAAAAAAAAAAGAGCACTTGACTCAGGGAATGCAAAGCTTTTGGGAAACTGTTCTAAGCCCAATATGGAGGGTATCAAATGCCACCAGCCTTTCAGGGTTCCCCTCATGTCATAGGTTAGCGTGAGCTCACACCTGGCCACCCTGGCCCCCGGGTTTTGGGGGAGGGTTAGGGACACCTGTCTTAGCTGGTCTCACATTTACACACACACATTCCTAGGCCTGGGAACTTTTTTCCCCACAAAGACATGTTTTATGGCTGCACTTGTACTTTTATGACAAAACAGTCCCGCATTTGTCTGAGAGGAAGTGGGGTCTAAGGAGCTTGGGAGACTGGACACCTGGGCTCTGCCAGCTTCATCAGGTCACAGCTCTGCCTACCTACTTGTGCGTTGCCAGGAGTGAGCTGCCCCTCTGTGAGCTGATGCAGACAAGGGTCTGCCAGCCCTCCTTTCCTGAGAGAGTGGGCTGTAGTGTGTGGCAAAAAGTGACTGACTCTCACTCCCATCCTCAAGCAGCTACAGGATCTGCTGTCACTATAAGTTTGTTTGCATTTCCTAGGTAGCGGTGTGGTGGTGGTTTAGTCACTAAGTCATTTCTGACTCTTGCCACCTCATGGAAGGTAGCCCACCAACCTCCTCCGTCCGTGGGTTTCCCAGGCAAGAATACTGGAGTGTGTTGCCACTCCCTTCTCTGGAATATCTTCCCGACAACCCAGGGATCAAACCTACATCTTCTGCATTGGCAAGTGAATTCTTTATGCATTTCCTAGAGTTTTACGTAAGTAGAACCCTACAGGATGCACTCTATTTTTGTTTGATTTTTTTGTGTTCGTATAATTATTTTGAGATTTATCCATGTTGTGTTCATCACCCGATTGTTTGTTTTCATAGCAGGGTACTACGCTATTGTATGGATTTACCACTGTTTGCTTATCCACTCATCTTCAGAAGGTTAGATTTCTTGGTTGTTTCCAGTTTCGGCCTATCACAGATAAAACTGCTATGAACATTTGTGTTCAAAATAAAGAGTATTTGACTGTCAAAAAGAAAAGTCAGGCTGTCAGTCCTATATGATATCTCACCTCCCTGAACCTCTACGTTTTCAGTTATCAAAACGGTAAAATAGAGACTTCCCTGGTAGGCCAATGGTTAAGACATCACCTTCCACCCAGGGATGCAAGGATTCTTCAATATCCACAAATCAATCAATGTAATACACCACATTAAGAAATTGAAAAATAGAAGCCATATGATTATCTCAATAGATGCAGAGAATGCCTTTGACAAAATTCAACATCCATTTATGATAAAAACTCTCCAGAAATCAGGAATAGAAGGAACAAACCTCAACATAATAAAAGCTATATATGACAAACCCACAGCAAACATTATCCTCAATGGTGAAAAATTGAAAGCATTTCCCCTAAAGTCAGGAACAAGACAAGGGTGCCCACTTTCACCACTACTATTCAACATTGTTCTGGAAGTTTTGGCCACAGCAACCATAGCAGAAAAAGAAATAAAAGGAATCCAAATTGGAAAAGAAGAAGTAAAACTCTCACTGTTTGCAGATGACATGATCCTCTACATAGAAAACCCTAAAGACTCCACCAGAAAATTACTAGAGCTAATCAATGAGTATAGTAAAGTTGCAGGATATAAAATCAACACACAGAAATCCCTTGCATTCCTATACACTAATAAGGAGAAAATAGAAAGAGAAATTAAGGAAACAATTCCATTTACCATTGCAATGAAAAGAATAAAATACTTAGGAATATATCTACCTAAAGAAACTAAAGACCTATATATAGAAAACTATAAAACACTGGTGAAAGAAATCAAAGAGGACACTAATAGATGGATTCATGGATAGGAAGAATCAATATAGTGAAAATGAGTATACTACCCAAAGCAGTCTATATATTCAACGCAATCCCTATCAAGCTACCAGCAGCATTTTTCATAGAGCTAGAACAAATAATTTCACAATTTGTATGGAAATACAAAAAATCTCGAATAGCCAAAACAATCTTGAGAAAGAAGAATGGAACTGGAGGAATCGACCTGCCTGACTTCAGGCTCTACTACAAAGCCACAGTCATCAAGACAGTATGGTACTGGCACAAAGACAGAAATATAGATCAATGGAACAAAATAGAAAGCCCAGAGATAAATCCACACACCTATGGACACCTTATCTTCGACAAAGGAGGCAAGAATATACAATGGATTAAAGACAATCTCTTTAACAAGTGGTGCTGGGAAAACTGGTCAACCACTTGTAAAAGAATGAAACTAGAACACTTTTTAACACCATACACAAAAATAAATTCAAAATGGATTAAAGATCTAAATGTAAGACCAGAAACTATAAAACTCCTAGAGGAGAACATAGGCAAAACACTCTCTGACATAAATCACACCAGGATCCTCTATGACCCACCTCCTTTTATTTTGGAAATAAAAGCAAAAGTTAAAAAAGGGGGACCTAATTAAAATTAATTAATTAATTAAAAAATAATTTTAAAAAATTAAAAATTAATTTAAAAAATTTTAAAAATTAATTAATGCTTCTGCACAACAAAGGAAACTATAAGCAAGGTGAAAAGACAGCCTTCGGAATGGAAGAAAATAATAGCAAATGAAGCAACTGACAAACAACTAATCTCAAAAATATACAAGCAACTCCTGCAGCTCAATTCCAGAAAAATAAACGACCCAATCAAAAAATGGGCCTAAGAACTAAATAGACATTTCTCCAAAGAAGACATATGGATGGCTAACAAACACATGAAAAGATGCTCAACATCACTCATTATCAGAGAAATGCAAATCAAAACCACAGTGAGGTACCATTTCACGCCAGTCAGAATGGCTGCGATGCAAAAGTCTACAAGCAATAAATGCTGGAGAGGGTGTGAAGAAAAGGGAACCCTCTTACACTGTTGATGGGAATGCAAACTAGTACAGCTACTATGGAGAACAGTGTGGAGATTCCTTAAAAAACTGGAAATAGAACTGCCATGCAACCCAGCAATCCCACTGCTGGTCATACACACTGAGGAAACCAGAATTGAAAGAGACAGACATGTGTACTCCAATGTTTATTGCAGCACTGTTTATAATAGCCAGGACATGGAAGCAACCTAGATGTCCATCAGCAGATGAATGGATAAGAAAGTGGTGGTACATATACACAATGGAGTATTACTCAGCCATTAAAAAGAATACATTTGAATCGGTTCTAATGAAGTGGGTGAAACTGGAGCCAATTATACAGAGTGAAGTAAGCCAGAAAGAAAAACACCAATAGAGTATACTAACGCATATGTATGGAATTTAGAAAGATGGTAATGATGACCCTGTGTGCGAGACAGCAAAGGAGACACAGATGTATAGAACAGTCTTTGGACTCTGAGGGAGAAGGCAAGGGTGGAATGATTTGGGAGAATGGCATTGAAACATGTATAATATCATATAAGAAACAAATCGCCAGGCTAGGTTTGATGCAGGATACAGGATGCTTGGGGCTGGTGCACTGGGATGACCCAGAGGGATGGTATGGGGAGGGAAGTGGGAGGGGGGGTTCAGGATTGGGAGTGCTTGTACACCCGCGGTGGATTCATGTTGATGTATGGCAAAACCAATACAATATTGTAAAGTAATTAGCCTCCAATTAAAATAAATAAATTTAAATTTAAAACAAACAAACAAACAAAAAAGATATCACCTTCCAGTGCAGAGGATGCAAGGTCTATCCCTGGTCAGGGAGCTAAGATCGTACCTGCTTCATGGCCAAAAAGCAAAAACATGAGCAATATTGTAACAAACTCAACAAAGACTTTAAAAACAGCCCACATTAAAACCAAAATCTTTTTTTAAAAAAAGAAAGGTAAAACATATCCTCCTCCCCAGTTGTCATGAAAATTGATGTACAAATCATGTGAAAATGTTTTGTTTTTAAAAAGAAATATATATATATGATATTAATATTCCTCTCAGTCCATATTTGTTCATAATCTGATAACTGCTGGTTGAGGTAATGGGAGGGTTTTTGTGAGTGTGTGTGTCTGTATGTGTAAGAAGACACTCTGGAAAGAATAGGGGGATATAAACAAACGGAATTCAGCTCCACCATCACCCAAAAGTACCCACCATTAGTGTAGGGCAAAAGTGCTAAACCTAGAAATGGTGAATACATCACACTAGACAGCAAGGTGAGAGAATGTTTCAGGGAAGCCCAGGGATCAGCACCCTGGTTAGTAAGAACAAGAAAGAGAAATAGAATGTGAACTCTAAGTCAGGAAGTCTTCATGGGGGATGAGAGGGTCATCTGGGTCCTTAAAGCAAGTCAGGAAGGACATGATGGGCAGCACATAATTGGTTGAGGACCTGTCCACAGTGAGTTATCCTGAATGAGTGTGTACACTGGAACCAAAGGGGGCTCCTGGGAGTGCTTACATCATAAGACCTCTTCATTGCAGTAGGACAAATACTTGGTAAACTTCCTGTAATATTGTTTTCTACTGAAATAGGCCTGTGCCTTGTAGCTGCTGTGCCTCTGGTTTTCAGTCTTGATGGAGCAATGTGTGTGTGTGTGTGTGTGTGTGTGCATGTGCTCAGTTATGTCTGACCCTTTGTGGTCCCATGGACTACAGCTTCCCAGGCTCATCTGTCCATGGAATTCTTCAGACAAGAACACTAGAGTAGGTTGCCATGCCCTTCTCCAGAGGATCTTCCCAAGTCAGGGATTAAATCCTGGTCTCCAGCATTATAGGCAGATTGTCTACCATCTGAGTCACCAAGGAAGCCCTAGGTTTACAGGAAGTCAATAGATTTTGTCAAAAATGGAAAAATCAGCAATAGTAACAAATGTAAGAATTAGCCATCTGAAAAATGAGTTACTACATATAGAAATCTGTTGTATTTCTCAAAACTAACATTCAAATATCAGAAAGAAGTTTTTAAAATCCTTTAAAATTGCATCAAAAAAATAAAATACTCAGGAATAAATCTGACCAAGAAGATGAAAGAGTTATATGCTGAATACTATAGAACATTGATCAAGGAAATTGAAGATTACTCAAAAAAAAAAAAAAGAAAAAATATCCCATGTTCTTGGATTGGAAGAATTAATATTGCTAAAATGGCCATACTACCCAAAGCAATCTAGAGATTTAATGCAATTCCTATCAATTTGCCCATGACATTTTTCAAAGAAATGGAAAAAATAATACTGAAATTTATATGGAACCACAATATGGATGTAAGAGTTGGACTGTGAAGAAAGCTGAGCACCGAAGAATTGATGCTTTTGAACTGTAGTGTTGGAGAAGACTCTTGAGAGTCCCCTAGACTGCAAGGAGATCCAACAAATCCATTCTGAAAGAGATAAGCCCTGGGATTTCTTTGGAAGGAATGATGCTAAAGCTGAAACTCCAATACCTTGGCCACCTCATGCGAAGAGTTGACTCATTGGAAAAGACTCTGATGCTGGGAGGGATTGGGGGCAGGAGGAGAAGGGGATGACAAAGGATGAGATGGCTGGATGGCATCACTGACTCGATGAACGGGAATCTGAGTGAACTCTGGGAGTTGGTGATGGACAGGGAGGCCTGGCGTGCTGTGATTCATGGGGTCGCAAAGAGTCGGACATGACTGAGCAACTGAACCAACCAACCGAAAAAAGATACAGAATTGATAAAGCAATCATGAGGAAAAAGAACAAAACTGGAGGCATAATCCTTCCAGACTTTACAATACTACAAAGCTACAGTAATCAAAACAGCATGATGATGTGATGTGATGTGAAAGTTGCTCAGTCGTGTCCAACTCTTTGCAACCCCATAGACTATACAGTCCATGGGATTCTCTAGCCCAGAACACTGGAGTGGGTAACCTTTCCTTTCTCCAGGGAATCTTCCCAACCCAGGGATTGAACCCAGGTCTCCCCATTACAAACAGATTCTTTACCAGCTGAGCCACAAGGGAAACCCAAAACAGCATGATATTGGCACAAAACAAACATATGAATCAATGAACAGTGTAGAGAGCCCAGAAATAAACCCACATGCCTACAATCAATTAATCTTTGACAAAGGAAGCAAGAATATGCAGTCTCTTCAGCAAGTGGTGTTAGGGAAGCTGGCCAGCTGCATGTAAATCGGCGAAGTTAGAAAACACCCTCATACCACACACAAAAACAAACTTTAAATGGCTTAAAACCTTAAACATAAGACGTGATACTGGGACTTCCCTGGCAGTCCAATGGTTAAGACTCTGTGCTTCCAAGGCAGGGAGTACAGGTTCTATTATCCCTAGGTGGGGAACTAAGATCCCACATGTTACATGACAAAAAAAAAAAAAAAAAAAAGACACCATAAAACTCCTAGAAGAGAACATATGTAAAACATTCTCTGACATAAAGCATAACAACGTTTTCTTAGGTCAATCTCTGAAGGCTGTAGAAATAAAAATAAAAATGAACAAATAGAACCTAATCAAACTTAGAAGTTACCTAAGTAGTAAAAGTAGTTCCTAAATTCAGGTCTTCGGCCACCATATCCTCTGTTCCTACCACCTAATTAGTTAGTTAGTCAGTATTAATCACTGGAGAAGGCAATGGCAACCCACTCCAGTACTCTTGCCTGGAAAATCCCGTGGACAGAGGAGCCTGGTAGGCTGCAGTCCATGGGGTCGAGAAGAGTCGGACATGACTGAGCGACTTCACTTTCACTTTTCACTTTCATGCATTGGAGAAGGAAATGGCAACCCACTCCAGTGTTCTTGCCTGGAGAATCCCAGGGACGGGGGAGCCTGGTGGGCTGCCATCTGTGGGGTTGCACAGAGTCGGACACAACTGAAGCGACTTAGCAGGAGCAGCAGCATTAGTCACTCAGTCATGTCTGACTCTTGTAACCCTATGGACTGTAGCTCACCATGCTCCTTTGTCCATGAGGATTCTCCAGGCATGAATACTGGAGTGGGTTGACATGCCCTTCTCCAGGGGATTTTCCCAACCCAGGGACTGAACCAAGGTCTCCCACATTGCAGGCAGATTCTTTACCATCTGAGCCACCAGGGAAGCCCTATCACCTAATTAGGAACCGAATAAACACTTGCTGAATTGAACTGTACTGAAAATAAACTTGCCGCAATGCCTGCTCTATTGTTAGGATGGAAGGAGCATAGGACAATGCTGATAGCAGAATGAAATGAGCTGGAAAGTAAAATACAGTTCCAGAGAAATCAGAGTCAGATGGTGAAAGTCAGCTATATTGCCCCTCACACTTACCCAAGCCCTTATGAAATCTGGAGCTACAAACTGACAAAAAAAAAAAAAAAAAGGCATTTCAAGACAAGTAATGTCCAGCTGGAAGCAGGACAGTCTGGTTATAAGCACTGAACCAAAGCCAAAAGAGAACAGAAAAACTCTCCCGTCATACAATCCACCCATTTAAACCTGATCTGCCAAACCAGGGCTCCTCTCTCTCCCATTCCAATTAACAGCTTTGCTCCCAGCAACCGACATGCTGAATCACCCTCCAGTGCCACAGCTGATGGCTCATAAAGCTTTGGGCTCATCTAATCCTCTAATAGCCTGGGGCTGTATTAGTGTCACAGTAGCAAAATTCTCTCCCAAATTAGAACTGTATTATTTTACTGTACAAAAGTCAGCAGGGTTCCTGAAGGAACTAACTGCAAACCATCTGTTAACCCTTTCTAATCTCATGTCCCCTAACTGCCATCAGAAAATATGACTTTGAAACAAATACCTTTGAGTCAAATCCCCTGAAGCCTCTGGCCCCACTGTGAGTACATACTGAGAGTGGAGGTCAGATAGTTGCACAGTACCTTCTTGCCTGCCATGACAAATGTACCCTGCTTTCTTAACATTAACTATGTGTGTGTGTGATATTGCAACTTATAATAAGTATATTTTAAGAGGTCGTAAATTATTTTTATTTTATTGCTTAATATGGACCATTTTTGAAGTCTTTATTGAATTCTGCTTCTGCTTTATGTTTTGGGTGTTTTGTTTTTTTTTTTTTTTTTGGCCACAGGGCATGTAGGATCTTAGCTCCCCAAGCAGGGATTGAAACTGAAACTCCTGCAGTGGAAGGTCAAGTTCTAACCACTGGACCTCCAGGAAAGTTCCTATTTTACTTTTTTAATTTAATTTTTAAATAAAAGTTTACAACATATAAACTAGGAATATAACTCCAAGTTTAGCACAATTTTGTGCACTCAACTCACACATTAGTAAAGTAATGCTCAAAATTCTCCAAGTCAGGCTTCAATAATACATGAACCCTGAACTTCCAGATGTTCAAGCTGGTTTTAGAAAAGGCAGAGGAACCAGAGATCAAATTGCCAACATCTGCTGGATCATCAAAAAAGCAAAAGAGTTTCAGAAAGACATCTATTTTTGCTTTATTGACTATGCCAAAGCCTTTGACTGTGTGGATCACAATAAACTGTGCAAAATTCTGAGAAAGATGGAAATACCAGACCACCTGACCTGCCTCTTGAGAAACCTGTATGCAGGTCAGGAAGCAAGAGTTAAAACTGGACATGGAACAACAGACTGGTTCCAAATAGGAAAAGGAGTACGTCAAGACTGTATATTGTCAGTCTGCTTATTTAACTTATATGTAGAGTACATCAGGAGAAATGCTGGGCTGGAGGAAGCACAAGCTGGAATCAAGATTGATGGGAGAAATATCAGTAATTTCAGATATGCAGATGATACCACCCTTATGGCAGAAAGTGAATAACTAAAAAGCCTCTTGATGAAAGTGAAAGAGGAGAGTGAAAAAGTTGGCTTAAAGCTCAACATTCAGAAAACGAAGATCATGGCATCTGGTCCCATCACTTCATGGGAAATAGATGGGGAAACAGTGGAAACAGTGTCAGACTTTATTTTCAGGGGTTCCAAAATCACTGCAGATGGTGATTGCAGCCATGAAATTAAAAGATGCTTACTCTTTGGAAGGAAAGTTATGACCAACCTAGATAGCATATTCAAAAGCAGAGACATTACTTCATCAACAAAGGTCTGTCTAGTCAAGGCTATGGTTTTTCCAGTAATCATGTATGGATGTGAGAGTTGGACTATAAAGAAAGCTGAGTGCCTAAGAATTGATGCTTTTGAACTGTGGTGTTGGAGAAGACTCTTGAGAGTCCCTTGGACTGCAAGGAGATCCAACCAGTCCATCCTAAGGGAGATCAGTCCTGGGTGTTCATTGGAAGGACTAATGTTGAAGCTGAAACTCCAATACTTTGGCCACCTGATGCAAAGAGCTGACTCATTGTAAAAGAGCCTGATGCTGAGAAAGATTGAGGGCAGGAAGAGAGGGGGACGACAGAGGATGAGATGGTTGGATGGCATCACCAACTCAATGGATATGAGCTTGGGTAAACTCTGGGTGTTGGTAATGGACAGGGAAGCCTGTTGTGCTGCGGTTCATGGGGTCACAAAGAGTCGGACATGACTGAGTGACTGTACTGAACTGAACTTAGCTGATATACAATATTATATAAGTTATAAATACATATTTCTGTCTTTGAACATTGTTCCTAGCTCACAGTTCCTAAAACCCTTGGAATTATATCCAATATTTTGTGATAATCTGTAAGGGGAAAGAATCTGGAAAAAGTGGAGACGTGTGTGTGTGTGTGTGTGTGTGTATCACTAAATCACTTTGCTATACACCTGAAACTAAGACAACATTGTATAATCTACTACAGTTCAATTTTAAGAAAGAAAGAGTGAAGGGGTATCTTTTATTATAAAATTTGGGGTTTTGTCCTCAGTTCTTCAAGTGGCTTCCTGAAATAATGTGTCTTGTTATTCATAGCAAGGACTTTTCAACCACAACTGAGCTTATGTTAATGAGATGACTTTTAGAAACCCCTCAGGGACTTACCTGGTGGTCCAGTGATTACAACTTCACCTTCCAATGCAGGGGGTGCTGGTTCAATCCCTGGTGGGGGAGGAGCCAACAACCCACATGACTTGTGGCCAAAAGAAAAAAATCCAAAATCAGAAGACAGAAGCGTTATTGTAACAAATTCGACAAAAACTTTAAAAATGGTCCACATCAAACATTTAAAGAAAAAAAGAAATCCCCTAACGATGGGGTTTGGATGCCTGGTTGCCAGGGGAATCAAGCATGAATACAGGCTTGGGAATTTCAATCCCATCCTCTGATCTCGAGGCAGGGCAGAGGGGCTGCAGTTTGAACCAATGACCAGTGATTTTAACCAATCAAGTCTGTGTAATGAGGCCTCCATTAAAAACCTAAAAAGACGGGTACAAAGAGTTTCCAGGTTGGTGAACCAGAGTATGTTCAAATGCCACTGTGTTGCATCCCCAAAGCCCATGGGGAAAGACAGAAACTCCTTTGTTCCAGGATCTTCATAAGTGTCTCTTTTTCTGGCTGTTGATTCTTATCCCTTAATATCTTGTGTCATAAACTGGTAATCTAGTGATGGTACAGAAAGGGAGACCCCTTCCACAGCCTGAGTGGGGGTTTTTGTCTAACACTTGGAAATGAATTATCCAAGGAGATGCATGTGCTGACAAAACAAGAGACTTTATTGGGAAGGGGTGCCTGGGCAGAGAGCAGCAGTGGGAACCCAGGAGGATTGCTCTGCCTTGTGGCTTACAGTCATGGGTTTTATGGTGATAGGATTCATTTCCAGGTTGTCTCTGGCCAATCATTCAGACTCAAGGCCCTTTCTGGCTTGGCCCACACATTGCTCAGTCAAGATGGATGCCAGCAAGGATACTGGGAGGTGGCAGGACCCATCGCATCTCCTTTTAACCTTTTCCAAATTCTTCCAGTTGGTGGCTTTTTAGTCCATGTTCCTATACCAGGACTTCCTGTCATAAAATAACTCACACAAATAGTGCCTAGCCAGAGTGGGGGATTTCAGTCAATATGTTTCCCCCAACAGTGAGTAAACTATCCTCCTGAGTTCTATGAGCTGCTCTGGCAATTCAATTGAACCCAGGGAAGGGGTCATGGGAACCTCTGATCTATAGCCAGTCTGTCAGAAACACAGGTAACAGCCTGAACTTGTGATTGGCATCCAAAGCAGAGGGCAGTCTTGTGAGCCCTTAACCTGTGGAATCTGATGCTATCTCAGGGTAGATAGTGTCAGAATTGACCACCCAGCTGGTGTTGAAGAATTTCTTGGTGTTGTGGGTGGAAAAATCCTACATATCAGAAGGACTAAAAGTTTACTATTCTATAGTCACATTAACTACATTGTGTAGTTACATTAACTGTGACTGCAATTATATGAAAAACATGTATAAGGGGAAAAAAGGAAGGAAATACATAAAAGGGGGAAATTGTGAAATAAAATGACTTGTTACTTATCTCTATTTTCCAGTTTTTATAATATAAGAAATAAAAATATCATTTATATCTTTAAAGTGTTCTTAAACAATTCACTTTCTAAGATATACCATACACAATTGTGGTAGATGTGTGGCTATATTGTTGTAGCCATGCGTTCTGGGAAACAAACTCACTCAGAAGGACAATGCAGATAATGGAGTGCAATTTATTACACTGGCGGGCCCAAGGCAGAGTCTCCTCTTAGCCAAGGACTCTAACCAGTTTTGAAAACCTTATATACCCTAAGTGTACGTGCCCAAACCCAACTCCCCAAATTCCCTGAAACTAGTCTGAACAAAGGAAAAGAAAGATACAATCAAAGTTAACCCATGATTCCTCTGCCTTAAGCCTAGGTAGTTAACAGTGGACAATTATCAATAGGCCTGTGGTCATACTCCAATAAGCATAATAGAATTTATGATTCTATTTGGTTACACAGATAATTAGGGTATTCTTTTAGGCAACAGAGAGTCTAGGTACAAGCCCTGGGGCTCTTCCATCCAGGGGGCCTGGTTTTCCAGTTGGTATGTCATTTCCATATATACTGGGCATATAGCTCAAAGTACACAGTCCGGCCCAAGATGGAGTTCTGCTTTCAAGATGGAACCTGTTCTGTCTGTTTCCTCCTCCATTCCCTACTCTTGATGCTCTTAACTCATAGTATGAGCATCATTCATAGGGATATATTGCACTCTGACTCTCTGACCTCCAATTTGGGAGAATGACATCAACCTTTGGGTTACAAAGTTCATAATACATTGCAAAATAAAGGGTCCACAAAGAACTATCAAGGAAAACTATAACAATGTTAAATATAGTTTCCCACCAATCACCCTTCACCCAAGATAGGACTGAAGTCCAAAAAGGAATTTTATCATCAGACATAACTTTTACCTGATGTTTCAGGTCATCTATGGTGTCTGATATATAGCAAGATAAATCAGAAATATATACACATTTAACTTTAATTATAGCACAGGTCCCTCTTTGTACTGAAACTATGGTTAGTCTCAAGATGATACCAGCAAGTCCTTGTAGCAGCAGTTAATTGTAGGCCTTCATCTCTTTTTCTTCTTTAAGATGATTTGGTTTCACAGGGGTCAGCAGGGTCCTTTTGTGTAGTCCGCTCGGCGTCCTGCAGTCTGCATGGTATGCTCTCTTCACCCTCATGTGGTGGATCCAAGGAGTGACACCTGAAACTTTAACTGCAGTAGGGCTGGTTAGAACAACAGTATATGGATCCTTTCAATGTGGGGCCAAGGAGTCGTATTTCCAGTCCATGACCACACCTGATCCTCGGGCACAAATTCGTGAATCTGTTCCCCAAGGGGGAACAACACCCTTTCTTGTACAAACTTAGTTACCTGATTTATTACCTTATCCAGTTGTTCCATCTGCTGTGAAATCTCATCTCCCCTTGCTGCTTACCTGAGGCAAAGTTGTTGACGCCTGTTTTATTATGGGAGGGGGCCTCTTATACACAATTTTGTATGGAGAAGAACCATGGGACTGTGGGGTCATCCTGAGTCTGAGCAGAGCCATCAGAAACAAGTCCACCCAGGAACAGCCAGTCTCTAAGATCCACTTGGAGAGTGTCTCTTTAAGTGTCTGGTTGGTTCCTTCCACCATCCCAGAACTCTGGGGTCTATATGCTGTATGTAATTTCCACTTGATGTTTTCAAGTTTTGCTTACTTTATACTAAATTAGCTATGAAAGCTGGGCCATTGTCCGATCCAGTGCTGGTAGAAAATCCAAATCTGGGAACTATCTCCCTAAGCAGGTACCAGGCTACTTTTGATGCTCTTTCAGTCTGGGTAGGAAAAGCTTCTACCCATCTTGAGAATGTACATACTATGACCAGCAGGTAATGGTAGTGTTGGTGAGGTTTCATTTCAGTGAAGTACACTTCCAGATGTTCAAAGGGCAGTGTGCCTTTTACCTGAATCCCTGTACTTCTTCACCTTCACTTTTCACTTTCATGCATTGGAGAAGGAAATGGCAACCCACTCCAGTGTTCTTGCCTGGAGAATCTCAGGGACGGGGGAGCCTGTTAGGCTGCCGTCTGTGGGGTCGCACAGAGTCGGACACGACTGAAGCGACTTAGCAGCAGCAGCAGCAGCAGCTGGAGATTTCTGTCTGTGCCGAGAGGGAGCATTGACCTGTGAGCAGGCAGTGAAGTTCTGAGATTCTTTCCTGCATAGGGAAGAGAGGTGGGGAACCAAGAAATATTTTCAAATTAGCTCTTCCAGTTTATCATGGTCTAGATGGGTCGCTTGGTGTGTTTGGCTTACCAGAGTGGGTGCCAGCTCCTCTGGTACCAATAATTTGCCACTTGGCAATTCCCACCATCTCTTTTCAGTCTTGATGGCCCCTTTCTGCTTTGGCTAGTTGCTTTTGGGCTTCAGTGCATTTTGGAGAGTCTAGCGTTAGCTCAGATAGCTCCCTCAATATGAGAGCTTTAATAGGGGCTTCACTTGTCACCTCCAAGCCCTCTGGCTGCTTGTTTAGCAGTCTTATCTGCCAGTCTGTTCCCTGAGCCTGGGGGGTAGCCTCTTTTTGACATCCTCAGCAGTGTATGACTGCAACCCTTTCTGGTTCCCAGGCAGCATCTAATAGGGTCTTAGTTTCTTCCTTATTTTTAATATCTTTTTCACTAGCTATCAAGGGCCTCTCTCCTTATACAGAGCCTTGTAGCAAAAGCATACCTGGAGTCTGTGTAAATGTTTGTCTTCTTACCTTTTGACAGCTGGAGGGCCTAGGTTAGAGCATATAGTTCAGCCTGTTGAGTGGACCAGTGTGATGGCAGAGAGCTAGCCTCAACGATGGTTTCTTCCATGACTAGTGCATATCCCGACAGTCATTGTCCTTGTTTCACCAGGCTGGTGTCATTGGTGTACAGGACCAAATCTGGGTCCGGGATTGGCTGGTCTCTCAAGCCAGGTCTGCTGGCATATTTCCTTGCAATCATGTGAGGACCCACCTTCTCCCACAAGAAAGAGAGTGGCCAGATTCAGGGCCTGACAAGGCTCAGTAGTACCATGGGAGTTCTCACATAACAGTCCCTGGTATTGAATAATCCTGGATGTTGACAGCCATTTATGGGGGGTCCTCTCGCAGAAGAGTGTTAACCTCATGTGGGACTTTTACAAACAAATCTTGACCCAAAGTCAGCTTGGTTGCCTTCCGGACCAGTAAGGCAACAGCAGCAACTGCCCATAAGCATCCCGGCCACCAGTGGCAACATTGTCCAGCTGATTAGAGATAAATCACTGGTCTGTCTCATGTCCCCATAATCTGGGACAACGCTCCCATAGCTACCCTGTCCTTTTCAGTCATGTAAAGAGTAAACGGCTTAGCAAGGTCTGGGAGGCCCAAGGCTGGTGCCAATGTAATTGTACCTGGTTTGAATTCTATTACCAGCGGGACTTGTTTTGCAAGGCCGGGGGGGGGGCGGGGGGGCCCGGTGGGGGGGGGTGTAGGGGTTGTCTTCCACCCAGACCTCAGGGAATTGTTGAGTTAACTCTCTCTCTTGACTGTTTAGCCCGACCGGCTTCTTTTCCGGAAGATTGTGCAACCTCCATTCATCTTGAGGGGTTACTGAGAGGAAGAGTAAATAGGTGGTTGAGCCCACTTGAACGGCGGGTCTTTCGTGGGGGGAAAGGTCACTTGTGCCCCCAGTTTAGACAGCAAGTCTCTTCCTAACAAAGGTACTGGGCATTCAGGGATGTTTAAAAATTCATGAGTCACTTGGTGTCCACCCATCTAACATTTGCAGGGTGGGCTAGAGACACAAAGGCTGCATTTATCACCATCTGAGACCCAGCAGCCTCTGGCTGGGTCTATTGGTGTATAAAGTCTATAAGTCTCGCACAGTCTTTCGCAGAACTCAGAGGCTGATTCGCTTTCCCTTTGAATCACTTCGGAGGGTTTTATGACACTCATAGCTTTTTGGGCCCCCCTCTTGAGACCTTGTAAAATAGTCACCCAATATCTCTCCAGGTGGCCCCTCCCTTCCTCTGTTTTACAGTCCCAACTGGGCCTCTTATCGGGGGTGGCTAGTTCTGCCCACCGCTTGGGTTTGCAGTACCCTCCGGTGCCATTTCTCTTAACCATTTTCTGGCCTCAGTTAGGATCCTGTGTCTTTCCTCAGTGCTGAAAAGGGAGACTAGTAGTTGAATTATGTCATCCTATGTAGGGTGGTGGGTTCAAAAAATAGTCTCCATTAGCCTAATCATGGCTTGTGGCTCCCCTGAGTATGGTGGAGTGTGTTTCTGCCAGTTTAATATATCCGTAGAGGAAAATGGCTGGTAATAATAGGCTACAGGGGGCTGATGGTAGTGCCCCATGCGTCCTGAACTGGAGGCTGTCGTAGCTCTCTGAGGGGCATCTGTAGTGGGGTTCTTTATCCCTGTTCCTTGGCGGAGTGCAGCCTCTGTCTAATTGCTGTGTTTTCTTCCCCCTTCCGATCAGTACTCACCGGGAGAGGTGGATACAATCTAGGAGGTCCAACTGAGGCAGAATTCTGGGGCATTGACCGGAATCTCCATTGCTGGGATTGGAGCCTGCCAAAACAGCAGCTCTACAAACTCTGGAAGAGCTGGTAGAAGAGCAGTGGCTTCTACAGGAACTTCACCTGGCCCTGGATCGGGCATTAAGGTGGCCTCTGGTCCTGGTGGAGCACTGGGAAGCAGGTGCGTCATTATCCAGTATGGGGGAGGGGTCGGGTCATCCCCATCCAAATCCTGTAGAATTTCCTTTTTTATCATCAGTCCATTTTTGTGCCATTAATATTTTTCCCTTTCCCTTCTGGTTACAGAACCTTGTCCAAATAGGAGGGTCTTGAAGCTAACCCCAGCCATGAGTCAATATATGGATATTGATCCAGGTGTCCTGGCTCTCCTGTGATTACTGTATAGACTGCTTCCACTATTTTTAAGTTCATGGTGTTCTCTGGTGGCCATCCTACTCCCATAGGGGGCCATTCGACCTCACAGAGTATGTGGAGGCGGTTAGGCTTCATCTTCACCCTATGAAGTGAAGTGAAGTGAAGTCGCTCAGTCATGTCCGACTCTTTGAGACCCCATGGACTGTAGCCTACCATGCTCCTCAGTCCATGGAATTTTCCAGGCAAGAGTACCGGAGTGGGTTGCCATTTCCTTCTCCACAGGATCTTCCCGACCTAGGGATTGAACCCGGGTCTCCTGCACTGCAGGCTGACGCTCAGATGGTAAAGTGTCTGCCCGCAATGCAAGAGACCCAGGTTCGACAGTAAAGCATCTGCCCGCGATGCGGGAGACCCGGGTTTGACGGTAAAGCATCTGCCCACAATGCAGGAGACTCGGGTTTGATCCCTGGGTCAGGAAGATTCCATGGAGAAGGAAATGGCAACCCACTCCAGTACTCTTGCCTGGAAAATTCTGTGGACTGAGGAGCCTGGTAGGTTACAGTCCATGGGGTCGCAAAGAGTCGGACACAACTAAGCGACTTCACTTCACCCCATAGTCTTCTCCAAATCGCTTCTTTAAATTTTTAATCATGCACTCCAATACAGTTGCCTTAGATTCATTTTCTCCCATCTTGCTTACCTTCTCAGACCTTCTTCTACTTTTTATTTTCATTCTGTCTATGAAGTTCTCAGTACCCTATGTACTTCTGATATTTCCACTCAATGACACTTAAATTGCCATTCTGCCTTCTTCCTAATTGGGGTGAGAAGAGCCTTTCCTGCCAGATCCCAGAGGGAGAAAGGGGATCGGCATGCCTTCACCTGCCGGTCAGCACAGCTGAACCAAAACACCACGTGATCCAAGAGTGTTTCTCCCTTAACTTTTAAAGTCCATTCTGCCTTGGTGGGCTTGATCAAGTGCAGATGAAAATACAGACGGGTTAAATATCCCACGTCCCAGGATGTCTCCAGAAAAGCCAATTCGTACTCACTTATGTATCCCCCTCCTTCTAGCCTGACAATTCCGAGGGGGTCAAGAATTTCATAGCAGATGGGACACCTCCTTGGAGAGGGCAGAATACGAGCACACAAAAACCAAGTTTCTTCTAAAAATCCCTGGCAATTGCTTGGTAATAATTTTCCCCTAGACAGCATGGACACCATCTCCTAAATGACCTTCACAAATTTCCTTCTTAAGCCCTAACATGCTTGTCAACCTGTGTACCAAGCACTCACCTGCCTATTTCAGGCTCCTGTGGGCCCGTGCCCCTTCTAGTCCGTCCCAGGGGGGTGATCAGGCCCCCTCTTCCACCCTGCTGGGTGGGTTCCTCCTCACCTGAGCACTCAGTTTCCCTGCTGCCATCTACTACCTGCTAACGTGAAAGGTCCAGGCACTGAGAAGCAGAATCCTCCCAGAAGGGAGAGGCCCCTCCCCCCCCAGAAGATTCGAGCCACAAGGACTCGGAGTAGTCCCAAATGGGACTTGTCTCCTCAAAGTGAGGAGTTTATTGGCCAATGCACCAAATGTAGCCATGCGTTCTGGGAAACAAACAAACTCACTCAGAAGGACAATGCAGATAGTGGAGTGCAGTTTATTACACTGGCGGGCCCAAGGCAGAGTCTCCTCTTAGCCAAGGACCCTGACAAGTTTTTCTAAAAACCTTATATACCCTAAGTGTACGTGCCCAAACCCACCTCCCCAAATTCCCTGAAACTAGTCTGAACAAAGGAAAAGAAAGATACAATTAACATGATTCCTATGCCTTAAGCCTAGGTAGTTAACAATGGACAATTATCAATCAATAGGCCTGTGATCATACCCCAATAAGCATAATAGAATTTATGATTCTATTTGGTTACACAGATAATTAGGGTATTCTTTTAGGCAACAGAGAGTCTAGGTACAAGCCCTGGGGCTCTTCCATCCAGGGGGACTGGTTTTCCAGTTGGTATGTCATTTCCATAGATACTGGGCATATAGCTCAAAGTCCACGGTCCGGCCCAAGCTGGAGTCCTGCTTTCAAGATGAAGCCTGTTCTGTCTGTTTCCTCCTTCAATATCCTTAAGGACGATCATACAGATTAACAAATGCAGCTGCCACACACATGTCCTCATGACCTGAGGGAAGAGACATGAAATCTTCCACGTCTCATGAGCCACCACTGCCCTGAACAAAGAAGGCCAATTCTTTTCCTTCTATCAGATTAGATAATAAGTCCAGTCACTTACATGGGCTTCCCTGGTGGCTCAGACAGGTAAAGAATCTGCCTGCAGTGCTGGAGACACAGGTTCAAGACCTAGGTTGGGAAAATCCCCTGGAGAAGAGTATGGCAATCCCCTCCAGCATTCTTGCCTGGAGAATTCCATGGACAGAGGAAACTGGCGAGCTAAAGTCCATGGAGTCGCAAAGAGTCAGACACAACTGAGCAACTAACTCTTCCACTTTTCACTTTCCAGTCAATTACATACTCTCAAATAAGTCCATTACATGAAAGAAAAGAGAGGAAAATAGCAGAATAAGTGGAGAGCTTTTAACACCAAATGCTCTGATTTCCTATTGGGGAAAAAAAGTCAGAAGCCACAAAAGCTTTCTTCCTATTTTTTTCAATCCCAAACATAAACTAAGAATTACATAAACTAAGGAATTATAAGGAATTATAATGATAAAAAACCTTGTTTCCATAAGCCCAAGAAATAGAAGCTGAAGAATTCATTAGATACAAAATATAAAGCAAAGCTCATTTTTCCTTCTGTACCCAGTGCCTCCCTGGAAGAATCCTAAACAAAAAGCTTGAAAACCAAGTGTAATTTTAGAGCCAAGGTTAATTTGCATGTGAGAAGGACACATGCAAAATCCAGCTAACTTGGAGAGTCCATTTAAATACAAAAGTCAAAGTATAAGTCTTCAGTGCCTGAAATCTGGAGAAACAGGCAAATTCAGATCCTCATTGCCAAGATCCTGGTGCTGAACCTACTGGAGCCAAAACTGGTAGCAACACTTAAATGGTAATTTGGATGAATTGCCCAAGGCTGAGTGTGCACTAGCTTGAGTGAGAAACTCCTGGGAACACACAGTCTTAGAAGGGCCTGTATGCTTTCATCAGTTTTTACCTCCAGGGATTCCACCAATTTCATACACTGAAGAGCCAAGAAACATCCCTTTCTGGCTCCAACAAAAGGAGAGGAAAAGTAACCATTATGAAATGTACCCTGAGCAATCTTTATAACAAAGGTCTGTTCTCTGGAGGAAAAATTTTTCAGACCTTTATCCCACCTAGGGAAACTGCATTTCTCAAATCCAGCCCTCTGTCTCACCTAAAAAGTGAAAAAAAAAAAAAAAAGTGCAGGGGGTGGGGGGTAAGAAACACTTTCAAAGGTCACAGCTCAGAAACACACTCTACTAAATGTACAGCTCACAAACCCACTAAAAGACTCAGATATAATCATAAGATTTTTGAATGCTTCTTCTCCCTAAAAACTTACCATCATACCATAGGACTCTAATAGACTCTATTATAATAACAGTAGATTCTTATTGTTTTTGTTGTTCAGTCGCTCAGCTGCTCAGTCATGCCCGACTTTTTGTGACCCCATGGATTGCAGCATGCCAGGCTTTCCTGTCCATCACCAACTCCCAGAGCTTGCTCAAACTCCCATCCACTGAGTCCGTGATGGCATCCAACCATCTCATCCTCTGTCACCCCCTTCTCCTCCTGCCCTCAATCTTACCTAGCAATTTTCTAATGAGTCAGCTCATCAAACCAGGTGGCCAAAGTATTGGAGTTTCAACTTCAGCATTAGTCCTTCCAATGAATATTTAGGGTTGATTTCCTTTAGGATTGACTGATTTGACCTACTTGCCGTCCAAGGGACTCTCAAGAGTTTTCTCCAACACCACAGATTAAAGGCGTCAATTCTTTGGCACGCAGTCTCCTTTATGGTCCAACTCTCACATCCATACATGACTACTGGAAAAACCATAGCTTTGACTATATGGACATTTGTTGGTAAAGTAATGTCTCTGCTTTTTAATATGCTGTCTAGGTTTCCCATTGCTTCTCTTCCAAGGAGCAAGCATCTTTTAATATCATGGCTGCAGTCACCATCTGCAGTGATTTTGGAGCCCAATAAAATAAAGTCTGTCACTGTTTCCATTGTTTCCCCATCTATTTGCCATGAAGTGATGAGACCAGATGCCATGATCTTAGTGTTTTGAATGCTGAGTTTTAAGCCAACTTTTTCACTCTCCTCTTTCACCTTCATCAAGAGGCTCTTTAGTTCTTCTTCACTTTCTGCCATAAGGATAGTGTCATCTGCATATCTGAGGTTATTGATATTTTTTCCGGCAATCTTGATTCCAGCTTGTGCTTCATCCAGCCCAGCATTTCACATGATGTACTCTGCATATAAGTTAAACAAGTAGGGTGACAATATACAGCCTTGACCATACTCCTTTCCTGATGTGGAAATAATCTGTTTTTCCATGTCCAGTTCTAACTGTTGCTTCTTGACCTGAATACAAGTTTCTCAAGAGGCAGGTTAGGTGGTCTGGTATTCCCATCTCTTTAAGAATTTTCCAGCTATACAAAATTTCAGGTGGACTATCTGAAGAGGAGTTCTTAGGAAAGGCCAAAGACAACAAGGGAGATGAAAACAAGGACAATGAGGGGAGTTAAAAGCCTCCAGAACCTACATCTGTCACAGTATTTAAATTAGCCCAACTCCTAGCCAGATTAACAATGAACCATAGAATCTCAAACCAAAGATCCATTTATTTCAATTTCTATTACCTGATACATCATGTTCAACTTTCAACAAAACAATTATGTCATGCTAAAAAACAAGAAAGAAAAGTTTGTAAACACAGTGTGAGCATCAGACTCAGATGTTACATCAATTTTGGATTTACCAGGCAGGGGATTCTGCACTGGCCAAGAGGAGCTACTCGACATTCAAGGTCAGGAGGGGTGGCCGTGAGGAGATTCCCCTCATCCAAGGTAAGGAACAGCAGCTGCGCTTTGCTGGAGCAGCCATGAAGAGATACCCCACGTAGAAGTTGTGAGAGGCATCAGAGATCAGAGACACAGAAACCATAATCACAGAAAACTAGTCAATCTAATCACATAGACCACAGCCTGTCTAACTCAATGAAACTAAGCCATGTCGTGTGGGGTCACCCAAGACAGTCGGGTCATGGTGGAGAAGTCTGGCAGAATGTGGTGCACTGGAGAAGGGAATGGCAAACCACTTCCGTATTCTTGCCTTGAGAATCCCATGAACAGTATGAAAAGGCAAAATAATAGGACACTGAAAGGGGAACTCCCCAGGTCGGTAGGTGCCCAATATGCTACTGGAGATCAGTGAGGAAATAACTCCAGAAAGAATGAAGGGATGGAGCCAAAGCAAAAACAATACCCAGTTGTGGATGTGACTGGTGATGGAAGCAAGGTCCAATGCTGTAAAGAGCAATATTGCATAGGAACCTGGAATGTTAGGTCCATGAATCAAGGCAAATTGGAAGTGGTCAAACAGGAGATGGCAAGAGTGAACGTCAACATTCTAGGAATCAGCAAACTAAAATGGACTGGAATCGGTGAATTTAACTCAGATGACCATTATATCTACCACTGTGGGCAAGAATCCCATAGAAGAAATGGAGTAGCCATGACGGTCAACAAAAGAGTCCAAAATGCAGTACTTGGATGCAATCTCAAAAACAACAGAATGATCTCTGTTCATCTCCAAGGCAAACTATTCAATATCACAGTAATCCAAGTCTATGCCCCGACCAGTAACACTGAAGAAGCTGAAGTTGAACAGTTCTATGAAGACTTACAAGACCTTTTAGAACTAACACCCAAAAAAGATGTCCTTTTCATTATAGGGGACTGGAATGCAAAAGTAGGAAGTCAAGAAACACCTGGAGTAACAGGCAAATTTGGCCTTGGAATATGGAATGAAGCAGGGCAAAGGCTAATAGAGTTTTGCCAAGAAAATGCACTGGTCATAGCAAACACCCTCTTCCAACAACACAAGAGAAGACTCTACACATGGACATCACTAGATGGTCAACACTGAAATCAGATTGATTATATTCTTTGCAGCCAAACATACAGAAGCTCTATACAGTCAGCAAAAACAAGACCGGGAGCTGACTGTGGCTCAGATCATGAACTCCTTATTGCCAAATTCAGACTTAAATTGAAGAAAGTAGGGAAAACCACTAGACCATTCAGGTATGACCTAAATCAAATCCCTTATGATTATACAATGGAAGGGAGAAATAGATTTAAGGGACTAGATCTGATAGATAGAGTGGCTGATGAATTATGGACGGAGGTTCATGACATTGTACAGGAGACAGGGATCAAGACCATCCCCATGGAAAAGAAATGCAGAAAAGCAAAATGGCTGTCTGAAGAGGCCTTGCAAACAGCGATGAAAAGAAGAGAAGTGAAAAGCAGAGGAGAAAAGGAAAGATATACCCATTTGAATGCAGAGTTCCAAAGAATAGCAAGGAGAGATAAGAAAGCCTTCCTCAGCGATCAATGCAAAGAAATAGAGGAAAAGAACAGAATGGGAAAGACTAGAGATCTCTTCAAGAAAATTAGAGATACCAAGGGAACATTTCATGCAAAGATGGGCTTGATAAAGGACAGAATGGTATGGACCTAATGGAAGCAGATGTATTAAGAAGAGGTGGCAAGAATACAAAGAAGAACTGTACAAAAAAGATCTTCATGACCCAGATAATCACAATGATGTGATCACTCACCTAGAGCCAGACATCCTGGAATGTGAAGCCAAGTGGAACTTAGGAAGCATCACTATGAACAAGCTAGTGGAGGTGATGGAATTCCAGTTGAGCTATTTCAAATCCTGAAAGATGATGCTGTGAAAGTGCTGCACTCAATATGCCAGCAAATTTGGAAAACTCAGCAGTGGCCACAGGACTGGAAAAGGTCAGTTTTCATTCCAATCCCAAAGAAAGGCAATGCCAAAGAATGCTCAAACTACTGCACAATTCCACTCATCTCACACACCAGTAAAGCAATGCTCAAAATTCTCCAAGCCAGGCTTCAGCAATATGTGAACCGTGAACTTCCAGATGTTCAAGCTGGTTTTAGAAAAGACAGAGGAACCAGAGATCAAATTGCCAACACCGCTGGATCATGGGGAAAGCAAGAGAGTTCCATAAAAACATCTATTTCTGCTTTATTGACTATGTCAATGCCTTTGACTGTGTGGATCACAATAAACTGTGGAAAACTCTTCAAGTGATGGGAATACCAGACCACCTGACCTGCCTCTTGAGAAACCTATATGCAGGTCAGGAAGCAACAGTTAGAACTGGACATGGAACAGCAGATTGGTACCAAATAAGAAAAGCGGTACATCAAGGCTGTATATTGTCACCCTGCTTATTTAACTTCTATGCAGCATACATCATGAGAAACACTGGGCTGGAAGAAGCACAGCTGGAATCAAGATTGCTGGGAGAAATATCAATCACCTCAGATATGCAGATGACACCACCCTTATGGCAGAAAGTGAAGAGGAACTAAAAAGCCTCTTGATGAAAGTGAAAGAGGAGAGTGAAAAAGTTGGCTTAAAGCTCAACATTCAGAAAATGAAGATCATGGCATCCGGTCCCATCACTTCATGGGAAATACATGGGGAAACAGTGGAAACAGTGTCAGACTTTATTTTGGGGGGCTCCAAAATCACTGCAGATGGTGATTGCAGCCATGAAATTAAAAGACGCTTACTCCTTGGAAGAAAAGTTATGACCAACCTAGACAGCATATGGAAAGGCAGAGACATTACTTTGCCAACAAAGGTCCATCTAGTCAAGGGTATGGTTTTTCCAGTAGTCATGTATGGATGTGAGAGTTGGACTGTGAAGAAAGCTGAGTGCCGAAGAGTTGATGCTTTTGAACTGTGGTGTTGGAGAAGACTCGAGAGTCCCTTGGACTGCAAGGAGATCCAACCAGTCCATGATAAAAGAGATCAGTCCTGGGTGTCCTTTGGAAGGAATGATGCTAAAGCTGAAACTCCAATACTTTGGCCACCTGATGTGAAGAGTTGACTCATTGGAAAAGACTCTGATGCTGGGAAGGGTTGGGAGCAGGAGAAGAAGGGGACGACAGAGGATGAGATGGCTGGATGGCATCACCGACTCGATGGACATGAGTTGAGTGAACTCTGGGAGTTGGTGATGGACAGGGAAGCCTGGCGTGCTGCAATTCATGGGGTTGCAAAGAGTCGGACATGACGGAGCGACTGAACTGAACTGAACTGATGGTTAATATGTCAAAAGATCCAAGGCAAAAGTGAAAAAATACAAGAATCGATGGATAATGTAAACATAGAGGTGGAAACCCTAAGAATGTATGGAAAGGAAAAGGTAGAAATCAAAAATAGCTAGACAGAAATGAAGAATGCTTTCCGGAGTCTCATTGGTATATTGAATATGGCCAAAGAAAGAGTCAGAGAACTTGAAGACAGGTCAGATAGAAACTTTTCAAATTCTTTCTCCAAGAGACAAAAAGAACAAAAAACATAAGAACAAAACACCCAAAACTTGGGGGACAATTTTAAAAATGTAATATATACTGGGAATACCAGAAGACAGAGAAATCGAAGTAGAAGAAATACTTGAAGTAATTGTTAGTTGAGTGTTTCCCAACATTAGTGAGACATTAACCCATTGATCAGGATCCTCAGAGAACACTAAGCATGATAAATATCAATTATTTATATGTATATACACATGTGTGCTCAGTCACTTCAGTCATGTCTGACTTTTTGTGACCCTATGGACTGTACCCCACCAGGCTCCTCTGTCCATGGGATTCTCCAGCAAAAATACTGGAGTGGGTTGCCATGCATGCCCTCTTCCAGGGGATCTTCCCAACCCAGGGATAGAACTCCATTTCCTGCATTGCAAACAGATTCTTTACCCACTGAGCCACCTGGGAAGCCTATATATATATATATATACACACATACACCTAGGCATATTATATTCAAATATAAGTAAGCCAAAGATAAAAAACAAATTCTTTAAAGAAACAAGATGAGGACAGACACTTTACCTATAAAAGGACAAGGATAAGGATTATAGTGGACTTATCATCAAAAACCATGCAACAAGAAGGTGGGGTGAAATATTCAAGGACTGAAAAAAAAAATGAGCATTCTGTATCCAGAAAAATTATCCTTTAAAAGTGAAAGAAAAATAAAGACTTTCTTAAGTAAACAAAAACTGAGGAAATCCATTGCTAGCAGACCTATCCTGCGAGAAGAATTAAAAGAAGTTCTCCACATCATATTTCACTAGAGAATTGCAACTTACTACAGTGAGATCCCAGGACAGACTTATTAGAAATGGCCAATATATAGAACACTGATGACACCAAACGCTAGTGAGGATGTATAAAACAGGAACTCTCATTCATTGCTGGCAGGAATGCAAAATGGTACAGACTCTTTGACAGAAAATCTGGCAGTATGTTACAAAATTAAACATACTTTTATCATACAATCCAGTAATTGCACTACTTGGTTTCCATCCAAAGAAGCTGAAAACTTGTTCACACAAAAACCCACACACATATGTCTATAGCAGCTTTATTCATGATTGCCAAAACTCTAAGCAACCAAGATGTCCTTCAGTAGGTAAACAGAGGAAGTGTGGTACATCCAGACAATGGAATATTATTCAGTGCTAAAAAGAAGTGAGCTATCAAGCCATGAAAAGGCATGGAGAAACTTTAAATGCATATTTCTAAGTGAAAGAAGCCAACTTGAAAAGGTTACGTATTGTATGATTCCAACTATATAACATTCTGAAAAAGACAAAACTATGGAGACAGTAAAAAGATCAGTAGTTACCAAGGGTAACTGGGAAAAGGATCAATAGGTGGAGGATAAAGGATTCTTCAGTTCAGTTCAGTTCAGTCACTCAGTCGTGTCCGACTCTTTGTGACCCCATGAATTGCAGCACGCCAAGCCTCCCTGTCCATCACCAACTCCCGGAGTTCACTCAGACTCACGTCCATCAAGTCAGTGATGCCATCCAGCCATCTCATCCTTGGTCGTCCCCTTCTCCTCCTGCCCCCAATGCCTCCCAGCATCAGAGTCTTTTCCAATGAGTCAACTCTTTGCAGGAGATGGCCAAAGTACTGGAATTTCAGCTTTAGCATCATTTCTTCCAAAGAAATCCCTGGGTTGATCTTTAGAATGGACTGGTTGGATCTCCTTGCAGTCCAAGGGAATCTCAAGAGTCTTCTCCAACACTACAGTTCAAAAGCATCAATTCTTTGGTGCTCAGCCTTTTTCACAGTCCAACTCTCACAGCCATACATGACTACTGGAAAAACCATAGCCTTGACTAGACAGACCTTAGTTGGTAAAGTAATGTCTCTGCTTTTGAATATGCTATCTAGGTTGCTCATAACTTTTCTTCCAAGGAGTAAGCATCCTTTAATTTCATGGCTGCAATCACCATCTGCAGTGATTTTGGAGCCCAAAAAAATAAAGTCTGACACTGTTTCCACTGTTTCCCCATCTATTTCCCATGAAGTGATGGGACCGGATGCCATGATCTTTGTTTTCTGAATGTTGAGCTTTAAGCCAACTTTTTCACTCTCCTCTTTCACTTTCATCAAGAGGCTTTTTAGTTCCTCTTCACTTTCTGCCATAAGGGTGGTGTCATCTGCATATCTGAGGTGATTGATATTTCTCCCAGCAATCTTGATTCCAGCTTGTGTTTCTTCCAATCCAGCGTTTCTCATAATGTACTCTGCATAGAAGTTAAATAAGCAGGGTGACAATATACAGCCTTGACGTACTCCTTTTCCTATTTGGAACCAGTCTGTTGTTCCATGTCCAGTTCTAACTGTTGTTCTTAAGGCAGTGAAACTATTCAGCATGACACTACAATAATAATAGACACATGTCATTATACAGTTGTCTAAACCCATAGATAATGGGATTGTATAATGTATGAAACCCATAGTGGAGCTGGACTTCCCAGGTGACTCAGTGGTAAAGAATCCGCCTGCCAATGCAGGAGACATGGGTTCAATCCCTGGGTTGGGAAGATCACCTGAAAAAGGACATGGAAACCCACTGCAGTATTCTTGCCTGGGAAATCCCATTGACAGAAGAACCTGGTGGGCTATAGTCCACAGGGTCCCAAAGAGTCAGACACGACTTAGCAGCTAAACATGTACAGTTGTTTAGTCACACACTTCTGTCTGACTCTTTGCAACCCCATTAACCACAGCACACCAGGCCTCCCTGTCCATCACCAACTCCCGGAGTCCACCCAAACCCACAGTCATTGAGTTGGTGATGCCATCCAACCATCTCATCCTCTGTCGTCCCCTTCTCCTCCTGCCCTCAATCTTTCCCATCATCAGGCTCTTTTCCAATGAGTCAGCTCTTTGCATCAGGTGGCCAAAGTACTGGAATTTCAGGTTCAACATCATTCCTTCCAATGAACACCCAGGACTGATCTCCTTTAGAATGGACTAGTTGGATCTCCTTGCAGTCCAAGGGACTCTCAAGAGTCTTCTCCAACACCACAATTCAAAAGCATCAATTCTTTGGTGCTCAGCTTTCTTTATAGTCCAACTCTCACATCCATACGTGACCACTAGAAAAACCATAGCCTTGACTAGACGGACCTTTGTTGACAAAGTATGTCTCTGCTTTTGAATATGCTGTCTAAGTTGGTCATAACTTTCCTTCCAAGGAGTAAGCGTCTTTTAATTTCATGGCTGCAATCACCATCTGCCGTGATTTTGGAGCCCAAAAAAATAAAGTCTGACACTGTTTCCACTGTTTCCCCATCTATTTTCCATGAAGTGATGAGACTGGATGCCATGATCTTCATTTTCTGAATGTTGAGCTTTAAGCCAACTTTTTCACTCTCCTCTTTCACTTTCATCAAGAGACTTTTTAGTTCCTCTTCACTTTCTGCCATAAGGGTGGTGTCATCTGCATATCTGAGGTAATTGATATTTCTTCCAGCAATCTTGATTCCAGCTTGTGCTTCTTCCAGCCCAGTGTTTCTCATGATGTACTCTGCATAGAAGTTAAATAAGCAGGGTGACAGTATACAGCCCTGACTTACTCCTTTTCCTATTTGGAACCAGTCTGTTGTTCCATGTCCAGTTCTAACTGTTGCTTCCTGACCTGCATATAGGTTTCTCAAGAGACAGGTTAGGTGGTCTGGTATTCCCATCTGTTTCAGATTTTTCCACTGTTTATTGTGAACATGCACAAAACCCATAGAATGTCCAACACCAAGAATAAACCCTAATGTTAACTACAGACTTTGTATGATAATGATATGTCAGTGTAGGTTCATCAGGTGTAACAAATGTACCTCTCTGGTGGAAGATGTGGGCAACGGGGGATACTATGCTTGTCTGAGGTCAGGGGACATATGGGAAATCTGTGTATATTTCTCACAATTTTGTTATAAACTTAAATCTGCTTCAAAAAATATTTTTTTTTAATTCTTCACAAAGAGGGAAAATAATTCAAAACTGAGATCTATATAATTAAAGGAAAAATAATTCAAAACTGAGATCTATATAATTAAAGGAAGAATGTTAAAGAAGGAATAGATGATTATCCTCAATTGGATAAGCTTTTACAAAGCCATCTCTATATGGTAGCACAGCCATGGCAGACTTTAAATTTAGGTAGAGTGTGTCCCTATGAGTATGTAAAAGTGCAGCTCTTATTTTAGGAGCCCTTGGTCAAGGTTTGGTTGTCTCCTTTCTTGAGATAATTATTTTGGAGATAATAGTATGCACAACCTGAATCCAAAGGGAAACTAGAAACAGAAAAAATAATTTGATTTAAAAAAAAAAAAAAAAGAAAAAATAGGTGGAGATCCTGGATCTGATTAAGCTGAATAGTAATTATTGGACAAATCAATCACATGTGATCTTATTTAACACAACACACATGAGTGCTCGGTCACATGCAACTCTTTGGCACTCCATGGACTGTAAACCACCAGGCTTCTCTGTCCATGGGATTCTGCAGGCAAGAATACTGGAGTGGGTTGCCATTTCCTCCTCCAGGGGATCTTCTGGACCCAGGGATCGAACCCATGTCTCTTATGTTTCCTGCATTGGCAGGAGGATTCATTACCACTGAGCCACCAGAGAAGGCCCCTAACACTTACATGCACAGGATTAAAAGCAGCAATGGAGGGGTGGGCAGGGGATGGGAGGAGGGGTGAAACGAAGGACCAGAGAGATTGATTTCTCCAAGGTTACACATCTGGCAAATGACAAAACTGGAATTCAAATGCAGATCTTACTTCACATTGCCGTGAATTACAAATAAATTACGAGAATCCAGACTTTTTCCAAGTACATAACTAAAAATGCAGAGCTAGACAGCAGTGTGGTACTTTGTGACCTTAAGGAATTTTTGCAGCTTATGAAAGAAACTCATTCACATCCAGGAGAAATCAAAAATAAATAGATAAATAAAGCCCAGGAAAATCTGTGACAGTTGTGTCAAGGTATTGGTCATTGAAATACAATAGAGGTCCACTTGCCAACACTTCTCTAGAAAAGAGGAAGTCAGACTGGGGCTTTTTCGCTGGAGTCGGTTTTCTTTCTCCTGGAATGGCTAAGTCAGCACTAAAGGCCCCAGAAAACAGTCCCAGCTACCATCCCCCAGGGCATCTTCCTGCTGAATAATCACAACAGCTGGATCACACCAGCTGGAAAACATCCTTCCCTCCTCTGAACTGGCCTAGTCCTTAATGTCTATACCACTCATCTGATATTTAATGTACACTCTATTCTATTGGTGGCAATATTTGAAATGCATTTTTTTTGTCAAATGCTAAGTTATTTGAGGACAAGGACCTACTTGTTATCTTCCAAAGCACACAGTAGTTTGCAGGCTGCTGGTAGATGCACCAGCAACACTGGTTAGTGACTGTTTATCCACTGCTGCCAGTAAAGTTGTCCAAGTATTCGGGGGTACCACTGGTCTAGAGCAGATGGTTTGGAAGTATCTTAATGAGCTGTAATGAGATGGTGCTCAGATTACAAGAACTAGAAATAAAACTCTTAGTTAAGAGGTCATCCTTTCCTCTATCTGACAAACATACCTGTATCCACAAAACACTACAAAAATGGTGAATTCATATTTGGAAAAATGGAATGTGACCATAAAAACAGAGTTAATCACTTTCACTTTCATCTTTTATTCAGATTAATATGCACATACTCAGTCAATCAATCATGTCCAACTTTTTGCCATCCTATGGACTGTAGCCCACCACGCTCCTCTGTCCATGGGATTTCCCAGGCAAGAATACTGGTGTGGGTTGTCCTGCCCTCTTCCAGGGGATATTTCTAACCCAGGGACTGAACCTGTATCCCCTTCATTGGCAGGCAGATTCTTTACCACTGAACCATGGCTGGGGGTGGTGGAGAGAGGGCTGGGATTATAGCATTGTTCCATCTGGTTGCCCATACCTTTATTTCTCTATCAAGAGTATGAACTTCTTCATGGCAGAAAGTATGCGAAGTGTGGTGCTGGAAAAAACTCTTGAGAGCCCCTTGGACTGGAAGGATATGAGTCTATCCTAGAGGAAATCAACCCTGAATATTCATTGGAAGGACTGATGCTGAAGCTAAAGCTCCAATACTTTGGCTACCTAATGTGAAAAGCCAGTACATTGGAAAAGACCCTGATGCTGGGAAAGATTGAGGGCAGGAGGAGAAGTGGTGACAGAGGATGAGACGGCTAAATGGCATCACTGACTCAATGGACATGAGTTTGAGCAAATTCTGGTAGATAGTGAAAGACAGATAGTGGCTTGCTGTAGTCCATGGCGTCACAAAGAACTGGACATGACTTAGTGACTGAGCAACAACAACAGCACTCCATGAGATTGGTACCCAGGTCAAAAATCTATAAGAGTCAACTTAGAATCACAGAACAAGATACATTCCAGCTGAATTATCCTCTATTCCTGGCTAGAGTAGTTATCTCCCAATTCCTCTTTGCTTGCCTACCCAGGTAAGCTACAGCTGACCAAGTAGAAGCCTCAAGTCTCCATTATCCCTCTCCTTTAAGGATTTAAAAAAAAAAAGGCCCTGAATAATGAAGTTTTTTTCTTTCTTTCCTGTGATCATGGTTCAGTTCTCTCTTATCCTGAAGTTTTAAAGTAGTTCTTCGAGGGAATTCCAGATGTCAAAATTATTATCCTCATATCACTAAGATGTTATTCACCCTTTTCAGTCTTATTGTTTCACAAATACATGCAGGAACTTTCTCAAGCTGTATGATGTGGAATGCTGCCATTGCTCTGATGGCTAGTTTGTTTATTCGTGGGGTTTTCAGAATGTTTGTAAGTTCTGAGTTTAGAATATAAGCATGTGAGATTGGCTCAGTTTGTTCTCAAGACATCTACTGAGAGTTTCCTAGTTATCTTCAGTTATACTAGCTACAAGCCATGCTATCTCCTTTGTGGTTGTACAGTCACTAAGTCATGTTCTTCTCTTTGTGACCCCATGGACAGCAGCACGCCAGGCTTCTCTGTTCTCCACTATCTCCTGGAGTTTGCTCATGTTCCTGTCCATTGAGTTTCTGATGTTATCTAACCATCTCATCCTCTGTCACCCTCAAACAAACAGTTTTTGGTTTTTTTGGCTGCATCTTTGGCACGTGGGCTCTTCATCTCAGTGTGCGGGTTTCTCTAGTTGTGTTGCACATGCTTAGTTGAACCATGGCATGCGGGATCTTATTTTCCCAACCAGGAATCAAACCTATGTCCCTTGTATTGGGAGGCAGATTCTTAACCATGGGCCACCAGGGAAGTCCAAATTGTTACTTTTAAATTTCAAACTTTTCTTCACACCCATGTGGAAATACGAGGAAAAATGAACATGTTCGTTTTCTTCTGCAAAAAATAATTTTTCTAAATTTTTAATCTTCATATTTTATCTAAACATTATTTTGGAATCTAATATTTTATTCTACAACAAATAAAAATATTTTTAAATGTTTTCCATATATTTTTGGATAGATTGTTGGCTTGTAAAAGGGGGAGTAAGATTTACTTACACAGCTGTCTACCCCTAAAATGCTGAAAAAGACAAAACCAACATATCAAAAAGTTTTTTGATTCATGGAAGAGAAGAAACTGGGGGCGGGGATGTAAATAAATAGCAAAAATATAATGGAAGCTATCTTTTCTTCAGGCCTTCCAGGTGGTTCCATAGTAAAGAATATGCCTGCAGAGACACAGGTTCAGTCCCTGGGCCAGGAAGATCCCCTGGAGAAGGAAACGGCAACCCACTCCAATATTCTTTCCTGGAGAATTCCATGGACAGAGGAGCCTACTGGATTACAGGTCCATGGGGTTGAAAAAGAGTCAGACATGACTCAGTGACTTAACAACAATTTTTTTCTTCAGTTTTAGAAATGATAATAATTTACCACCTAACTTATTGTGTATTATGCAGCGTAACATTGTTGAGTGGCACTTTAACGTCAGTTAAATGGTAGCATCATTTGAGATTTAGTGTCCCAGGCATTGGCTGGAGAAATGAACATAATAGCATTTATTTATTTATTTGGTCTCACCACCCAGCCTGTGGAATCTTAGTTCCCTGACCAGGGATCAAATCCACATCCTCTGCAATGGAAGCCTGTGAAGTCTTAACTATTGGACCATCAGGGAATTTCCACTGAGGCTTTAATAAAGTTTCCATGTTAGACATTTGCTGAATGCCTGTTGGATGAGAAGTTATTTAAAGAATTTAGGACACTGTTACTTTCCAGGACTGCAGTAGCTTGACAAATTATTTAGCTGTACACATGAAAAATGACTTAGTGTCACATGCGCAGAATTGCACTTTTGTTTTCTTACAGATGAACCTATGGCTAGACTTGTAATTTTGCTTGCATTTGTCTGGTATTATCACTAACTAATGATCAAAGACGTTCTACATGAGCGCTTGGCAGCAAGCACAAGTGACACCAAAATAGTCCAAGTGTTGAATAATTTTTAATATCTAATGTTTTATCCTAGACCAACTATGTTGACATTTGCAGTGAGGGTGCAGTAGCAATGGTGGATAAAACTGCTGATGGCTAACATAAACCTAGGAAGAGCACCAAACTCTCCTGGCAGTCACACTCTTCAACCCCACATACTTGCAGGGGGAGAAAAAAGATACCAATTTCTCTCTAAAGAGAAACTTTAGAGTGCCCTTGATGAAGGACAGGAAAGAAGTAGTAGTAGTAGTAAATTTTGATCTCAGAGTACACAACCTTTTAATATTCAGTGTGACAAAATGGGCCGTATGCCTACAGCACTTCTGGTACTAACTGAAGGACAATGGTCATTTTAAAGAAAAGCCCTCTGGTGATCATTTGAACTGGAACTGAACTATCTGGTTGTTCTGTGGAACATCATTTTTACTTGAAAGAATGACTAACCATAATGCTATGATTCTTCAGATTTGTGTGTTTAGCAGACATTTTTTCTTGAAAATGGGGGCTTCTTAATGGTTCAGATGGTAAAGAATCTGCCTGCAATGCAGGAGACTGGAGTTCAATCCCTGGGTCAGAAAGATTCCCCCAGAGAAGGGAATGATAACCCACTCCTGGATTCTTGCCTGGAGAATTCCATGGACAGAGGAGCCTGGCCAGCTACAGTCCATGGGGTCACAAAGACTTCCCTGGCAGTCCAGTGGTTAAGACTTCACCTTCCAATACAGTGAGTGTGGGTTCAGTCACTGATTGGAGAGCTAAGAGCCCACATGCTTCATAGCCAGAAAACCAAAGTGTAAAACAGAAGGAATATTGTAACAAATTTGGTACAGGACTTTAAAAATGGTCCATATTAAAAATCTAAAAAAATAATTTAAAAAAAATAAAGGGAAATAATCATTAGTATTTGTCATCTATGGTAAAATTGGAACTTCCAAAAAACAATAAGAATATTGATTGTATCTGTATCTTGTATGTGCTGTTAAGAGTCTGAGAGCTTTCCAATACTTAGAGAATTTTTGATGTGGTTAGTGATTAATAAATGTGACTTTTTAGATGAAATCAATCAACATTTGGAAGATTTGCTTGACTAGTGAACTCCTATCTTCCAAATAACCAATGTAGGAAAATTACAAAATGATGCATGAATAAAAATATATTTAAATTGCAAGATAGAGTAATCCATTCAATTTCACAAAACACAAACATTGCATTGATAAGGCTTCCCATTCTACATTGCATTAACCTTTAAGAAACTACTATTTGCTAAGTTTTGTTGACGTATCAAAGATTATTAACAGTTATCTAAAACAGCTGTAAAAATAATCCTTTTTCCAACAACATAACTGTATGAAGCTCCTACCAAATATACTTCCAGAACAGCATATTGCAACATATCAAATCCAAGAACAGATACGAGAAAGCCACTGTCTGATCCACACATCAAGATTTGCAAAAAGAAGAAAAAAAGCCACTCTATGTATTACATTCTTTGAAAATATAGTCCTTTTATGCAAATGTGTTTCTTAAGTTAACATATAATAGGTATATTATTGTTCCTATAGAACAGCTGATAAATACTTTAAATTTCTCTCTATTTTAATTCTACCTCAGTAAATGTCAATAGATATAACCTGAATCAACAAAACCACTTAAGATTCCTCAATAATTTTTATAAAGTAAGAGGACCCTGAGAACAGAAAGTTTTAAATCCAATACTCTTGGCTATCAATAGTCAATAGTGTCTTTTCAGCTGAATGCACCCTGGCCTGAAGTCTTACCAATGAAAGAAAACAGAAGACAGAGAAAAAGATAATTGCCTTTTGACCTTCTTTCCCAGATTCTCGAGTGTCCTTCTTCCCAGTCCTTGATTTGCTTTCCCTTCATTTACTGCCAAAGAAGTGCCACCCTCTGCCACCCACTCTCCACCCCCGATCCTGTGATGATGGAAGGTGAATGGAGAAGAGGGTGAGTGTATCTTTTACTGCTTCAGCTCCCAGCGTTGGCGTTGTTGTATTTCTTCCCAATGTTTTTTCTCCTATAAGGACCCTTTAAGTTGACTCCATTGTAGGGAGGCAGCGTGATTTACTGAAAAGGGCTGGTGAGCTTAGATTCAAATCTTGGCCCCACCCCTCACTATTCATGTGACTCTAGGCAAGCGGTTCAGTTGAGTGAAACTCAGTCGCCTCTTCTATAGAATACATGCTCAGTTGTTTCAGTCATGTCTGGCTCTTTTGCAATTCTATGGACTGTAGCCTACCAGGCTCCTCTGTCCATGGGATTTTCCTGGCAAGAATACTGGAGTGGGTTGCCACCATGCCCTTCTCCAGGGTATCTTCCCAACCTAGGGATCGAACCCACATCTCCCACATCTCCTACATTGCAAGCAGATTCTTACTGCTGAGCCATCAAAGAAAGAATTAATTAATGTGCAGGATTATTGCTAGGTTTTCACAAAGAAAGTATAGAATGGAACATAGAAGGTACTCAATATGTTTGAGCTCCTTTTCCTATTTCCCCCGCTCTCTTTTCTTGAATCCCCCTCCTGAAACCATGTAACTGAGATTGGGGTTTGAACCCACGTGTTGAGACTCCAAGCTAGCCAAAACCCAGACTGGGACTTGAACTCATAGTCTTTTAACTGATATCACACCTGGTCTCAGGGCTTAATGAAGCTCAGTCTCATGACTCTAAAATAATACAGGGAAAGACAAAGTGATAGGTAAGTGGATTTATTTGGAAAGAAACACACTCCACAGATTGTGGACCATCTCAGAAGGTGAGAGCATCACCAAGGTACAGGGTTGTCAAGTTTTATGGGCTGTGTAATTTCATAGGCTAATGAGCGGAAGGAGTATGTCAGCTATTGTGGGGAAAGGGTGAGGATTTCCAGAAACTTGTCCACCACCTAATTTTTGACCTTTATGGTCAGCCTTGTAACTGTCATGGTGCCTGTGGTTGTGTCATTTAGCTTGCTGATGTGTTACAATGGGAATATACTAAGACTCAAGATCTAGTCAGCTCATCTGCCATCTTGGGCCCATTTGATTCTAATCAGTTTATGTCCTGTCCTGGGGAGGTGTCATTGTTTCAAAGGTTGTGCCCTGCACCCTTCCCTCCTCTTTCACTCCCACTTTCCAGGGCATGGAGGAAGTCAAAGAAATCTACGAAAAGGACAGAGTATGGTCTAGAGCAGGGGTTCTGAATCCCCAGGCCAGAAATCAATATTGGTCAGTGGCCTGTTAGGAATAGGGCCACAAAGCAGGAGGAGAGCAGCAGGTGAGCAACCAAACTTCATCTATATTTACAGTTGCTCCCCATAACTCACATCCCCCCAGTCCATGGAAAAATTTTCCATGAAACCCATCCCTGATGCTAAAAAGGTTGAGGTCCACTGGTCTAGAGAACACTAATCCACTCCAGTCTAGAATGAAGACAATAATTCTTGTCACCATCTCCAGCCTCTGTATAAGGGAGCCTGAGAAAAGATAAACCCTTTCTCTATGTCTTATTCTTCTTAATAAAATAATTCTGCTTTTTTTTTTTTTTTAAGGAGAAGGAGATGATCAAAGTAAAGCCCTAGAAGAGTTTCAGCGTGCACATTCATGCTACAGGCAGAAGCCTCTCTGGTTTTCATCCTGATAATGTTATTGCAGGACCCGGCTAGCCTGGCATCCAGAGTTAAGCTGGCTCCCTGTTGAACAAGATGGGACATTTTTGAGACAGGCATATGGTAACTCAGACAGACATCCAGGTGCATTGCAAAAGGACCTGGATTCTCTGCATAGGATGCCAGGAGTGATTTGCACTCATACCTTCTTGTCTTTGCCTCCAAAAGTTACCTGTGGCTGATACCCTGATGGGGACACAACCCCATTGCTTGGGCGGGCCAGAATGAATTCAAACTAGTGGGTGTGCTGGAGACAGAACTTCCAAGCCCAAGAAGCTATAGCAATAAATGGTTTTCCAGGGGAGTCTGCTCCAAAGCTTTCTGTTTATGATTTTCTTTCCAAGAGCCCCTCGGGGAAAAGGGTCATACTTTCATGCAGTGTTTTCCAACTTAACAAAGCAGCCCCTTCCTGGTCCATTCTGACTCTGGACTTCTCTCCAAGGGGAAGACTTCTCTCCATTAGTGAACTCTCCTTTGAGGAGGCCACTCTTGCCCCAGCTCTGGCACCTCTTCTGTGATGGTGTTCAGGGTCTAGAAAGGATCTTTTTGTTTTATTGCCACTTTGATAATTTCTCTATGCTTGGAGAAAACAAGTGAAACTTGAGATACCTCACGCAGTTTGGGCAAAGAGGAATTAGCGGGAAGCTGCTTTTATAGGCAATACATAGGGTTATAGGGCTTCCCTGGTGGCACAGATAAAGAATCTGCCTGCAATGCAGAAAAAATGGGTTCAATCCCTGAGTCAGGAGGATCCCCTGGAGAAGGGAATTACTATCCACTCCAGTATTCTTTCTGGAGAATCCCATGGACAGAGGAGCCTGACTGGTTACAGTTCATTGGATCACAAAGAGTCAGACACAACTGAGTGACTAGCACTTTTTTTCATAGAGTTATAAATTTGAAAATACTCAGTCTATCGGCTTTTCTGTATTTCTAAATGACTTTCCAGCATTAACTGGATCTACCCAGCCTGCCTCTTCCTGACAGAAGTGGACTATCATTCAACTATCATTCCTTGTGGTGATTCCAGCCAATTGTTAAATTTATAACCGAAGATAAACTTTCAGTACTGTGTCCTCCAAAGAAAGAGAACCAATAAGAATATACATGTAAATAGGTAGATGGATAGATAAGATAGGTAGATGATAGATTATGAGGAATTGGCTCATGCAATTATTACGAAAAGTTGGCAAGAATACACAGAACTGTACAAAAAAGATCTTTACGACCAAGATAATCACAATGGTGTGATCACTCACCTAGAGCCAGACATCCTAGAATGTGAAGTCAAGTGGGCCTTAGGAAGCATCACTATGAACAAAGCTAGTGGAGGTGATGCAATTCCAATTGCGCTATTTCAAATCCTGAAAGATGATGCTGTGAAAGTGCTGCACTCTATATGCCAGCAAATTTGGAAAACTCAGCAGTGGCCACAGGACTGGAAAAGGTCAGTTTTCATTCCAATCCCAAAGAAAGGCAATGCCAAAGAATGCTCAAACTACCTCAGAATTGCACTCATCTCACACACTAGTAAAGTAATGCTCAAAATTCTCCAAGCCAGGCTTCAGCAATATGTGAACCATGAACTTCCAGATGTTCAAGCTGGTTTTAGAAAAGGCAGAGGAACCAGAGATCAAATTGCCAACATCCGCTGGATCATGGGAAAAGCAAGAGAATTCCAGAAAAACATCTATTTCTGCTTTATTGACTATGCCAAAGCCTTTGACTGTGTGGATCACAATAAACTGTGGAAAATTCTTATAGAGATGGGAATACCAGACCACCTGACCTGCCTCTTTGAGAAACCTATATGCAGGTCAGGAAGCAACAGTTAGAACTGGACATGGAACAACAGACTGGTTCCAAATAGGAAAAGGAGTACGTCAAGGCTGTATGTTGTCACCCTGCTTATTTAACTTCTATGCAGAGTACATCATGAGAAACACTGGGCTGGAAGAAGCACAAGCTGGAATCAAGATTGCCGGGAGAAATATCAATCACCTCAGATATGCAGATGACACCACCCTTATGGCAGAAAGTGAAGAAGAACTAAAAAGCCTCTTGATGAAAGTGAAAGAGGAGAGTGAAAAAGTTGGCTTAAAACTCAACATTCAGAAAATGAAGATCATGGCATCCGGTCCCACCACTTCATGGGAAATAGATGGGGAAACAGTGGAAACAGTGTCAGACTTTATTTTGGGGGGCTCCAAAATCACTGCAGATGGTGATTGCAGCCATGAAATTAAAAGACGCTTACTCCTTGGAAGGAAAGTTATGACCAACTTAGACAGCATATGGAAAGGCAGAGACATTACTTTGCCAACAAAGGTCCATCTAGTCAAGGGTATGGTTTTTCCAGTAGTCATGTATGGATGTGAGAGTTGGACTGTGAAGAAAGCTGAGTGCCGAAGAATTGATGCTTTTGAACTGTGGTGTTGGAGAAGACTCTTGACTCTTGGACTGTAAGGAGACCCAACCAGTCCATTCTGAAGGAGATCAGCCCTGGGTTCTCTTCAGAAGGACTGATGCTAAAGCTGAAGCTCCAGTACTTTGGCCACCTCATGCGAAGAGTTGGAAAAGACTCTGATGCTGGGAGGGATTGGGGGCAGGAGGAGAAGGGGACGACCCAGGATGAGATGGCTGGATGGCATCACTGACTCAATGGACGAGAGTCTGAGTGAACTCCGGGAGTTGGTGATGGACAGCAGGCCTGGCGTGCTGCGATTCATGGGGTCCCAAAGAGTCGGACATGACTGAGCGACTGAACTGAACTGAACTGAACTGAATTATGGATACTGATTCCCATAATCTACTGTCCATAGGCTGAAGGCCTAGGAAAGCTGTTAATGCATTAATAGTTCTGAAGAGTCTGAAGGCTTGAGAACCAGGGAGCCAATGGTGTAAATCCTAGTGAAAAGGCAGAAGATTGAAATCCCAGGTCAATCCAGTGGGTCGGAAGCAGAAAAGGGCGAATTCCTCTTCTCTCTGCATTTTGTTCTACTCATGCCCTCACTGAATTGAATGAGGCCCACCCACATCCAGAAGGGCATGTACTGAGTTCACCGATTCAAATGCTGCATCTAGTTTCATCCAAAGACATGCTCACACATCCAAAAATAATATTTAATCCAGGCATCACTTGGCCCAGTGAAGTTGACTCATAAAATGAACCATCACAAGTCCCATTGGGAGCCACACATTCTTCAAAGAGAAATATGCTGCATATTGTTCTCCCCAACTACTATGCTACAAAGCACGGTACATACAATATCTTAATTGAGAGGTTCATGTTAATAAAGCTTTCTCTCATGAAGCACCCCAGAGAAGAGAGTCCTGGATTCGCAAGGTAATGGAAAGCTGTATCAAAATTAAGGATCAGCCTGTTCCCGGCTGAATTTAAGGTTCTTATCTCATCACAGAAAGAATTCAGAGATGAGAGAGGGAGGTCAAGAAAGGAAAGTAAGGATCTACTTAAGTAAAAATGCACTCTCAGAGTGAGAGCAGTTGGACAGGTGAGTAGCTACTGCCCTGGGTTTCTTCCACAAGTCAGTTAGGAGGAGCATACCAATGAAGGGGTGGAATTTTCATTGGGGAGGAGGCGGTTGGAAGGTTGTATTCCCTGATTCTCAACCCAGCTCCACCTTCCCAAACAGAGGAGGGGTTTTTGTCATTATTTAGCTTTTGTCAGCATCATGGCATTGATGCATGATGGGAACTTCTTATCTACAAAGCTAAGACCTTGATGCTGGGAAAGATTGAGGGCAAGAGAAGAACGGGGTGGCAGAGGATGAGATGGCATCCTCTGACACAATAGACATGAGTTTGAGCAAACTCCAGGAGATAATGAAGAACAGGAAAGCCTGGCCTGCTGCAGTTCATGGGGTCCCAAAGAGTGGGACTAAGTCAAGACTTAGTGACTGAACAGCAACAAATTTTATTACAATGAGAGCAAAATGAGCAACAGGTTACACATGAACACAGTAGATTCCCACCTTTCCCCACTTTCCTTTGTCTACCTCCAGGACACTTACCACTCAAAAGGTGTGGTTTCCTACCCGTTTGGAGATTCCTGCTCTTCGTTTACACGTGGACCGCCCCCCGCCCCCGCCCCCGCCACTGTTTATAAAATGCATGATTTCCTGCCGCCTGGTCCGTGCCTCCCTTTCTCTGATCATATTGAACTACCTGCCTCTTATAAGAAACCTAGGCTTCTGAAAGAGCAACCACTACTGCAGGCACAAGGAACCTGGGACTACTTTGGACCACTCTGAAAACACGTTAAGCACCACAGGACAGCAGAGGATCAGGTCCTACAGGACTTCCAAACTGGTACCCAGAGATGCTCACTTAAAGGGCCTATTGCTCACTTACAATGCTTCAAGACAGCTAGGAGCGCTAATAGTTCTCGAAAGTGAGAGTACAGGGGAAGGGAGGAGAGAAGTAACTTGCAGTTTGCATATTATACATGAATCTAAGGGTTCCCAAGCCCCCAGGCCACAGACCCATATTGGTTTGTGGGCACCAAATGTTAACTTCTCCCACCTGGTGGGGATTTCACTATCTGCAAAACAATTCAAAGACATTGCTGTGTTTATCCCTTACTGGGGAACCAGGACCATGCCCCAGGGCTGCATTATTGTTTCCTTTGACTGTTCCTCCCAAGTCTCCACACACCCTCCCTTCTTCAATTAGCAAATGTTTTAACCTGCTCTTTGGAACTCAGGAAAGGTCATGGAGGCTGAATGAAGCCTGCTTCCTATAGTCAAGAAATGGGGAACACAAAAAGGCTTTTGTGCCCAGGAGTCCCACACATCCTGCTTGGTATCAATTTTAAAGCTATTTTGTTTGTTATGTAACCTAGAGTAAGTCTGTAAATAAATTAATGTTGTAGGAAGCCAGGGTTTTCAGTGTGAGGGGAGGGAGATACAAATATGGAATCAGAGAAGCTGAGGGAAAATTCTGTGATGTTTTATGTGAATTAGATGTTTAAATATGAAGTGTGTGTGTGTGTGTGCCTAAATGCTACACCCCACTAATTGGAACCAGAATTCATTGAGAAACACTGACTCCAGGCTTAGACAAGGAAAGAACAAGATGAACCTAACACATCTTGAGCTGAAAAGGGGGCAAGCACTCAAAGACAGATGGATATAGGTCAAAAAGAACACAGGCACTGTCTTGAGGGGCTCTCTTTGTCCAAGATTGTGGTGGAACAACAATAGTGGTAAATTACAACATTGAAAAAATTCATAAGCTAACATTGATAGATGCAAAATAGAGAGGGTGAGCAGGGACCGGATGGGGGAAGAGGAGAAGGAGTAGAGAGAAATAAGAACAAATGGGAAATCTTTTTCTATAGAAAGATGCCTGCTAGTAACTGTAAAATTAGAAAACCCTCCAATGCAATAATTGATTCAGGCAAAGATCATCCATATACGTTGAAAACAAAACTTCAAGGTATCACCCCACAAATTACTTATTATTTGGAGGGCATCATGGTCCATGTGTGGGTTAGAAAAGAATTTTCAGACATGAGGCAGAATGAGAGTAGAATAAAGTTTATCAGAGTAGGACATGCTGTTAGAACAGTGGGCCAGCTCAAGGGAGAGCTGAAAGCTTTCGCAGACTTGCAGCCAATGTTTATAGCCTCAGGATAGAGAAAATTTCTACTGGAATGGTGGCATTACATGACTGGTTAGGATGCCATAGGGTGGACACTAGGATACTTTACCTAATATGGAGTCAGGGAACTGGCTGGTTTAGAGCCAGAGGCTCATGGCAACAGTTGTATGGGGCTTGATCAGTTCCAGAGATTTTTATCCTATAACCTTGGTATAGGACTTGCCTGGGGAGAAAGGGGATTTTCTTTTAAATGGAGAAATTTGGTGGTCACCTCCTAATCCAAATGATCAAGCTTGGCATCCCCAGTAGTGGGACAGCTGACACTTTATGCTTCCAGTGAGTACACACACACCACTTGTGTGGTGCTCTTGCCTTATTTGTCCAACTTGATGCTGCTGCTGCTGCTAAGTCGCTTCAGTCGTGTCCAACTCTGTATGACCCCATAGATGGCAGCCCACCAGGCTCCCCCATCCCTGGGATTCTCCAGGCAAGAACACTGGAGTGGGTTGCCATTTCCTTCTCCAATGCATGAAAGTGAAAAGTGAAAAGTGAAAGTGAAGTTGCTCAGTCATGTCCGACTCTTAGCGACCCCATGGCCTGCAGCCTTCCAGGCTCCTCCATCCATGGGATTTTCCAGGCAAGAGTACTGGAGTGAGGTGCCATTGCCTTCTCCAACTTGATGCTAATCACTAGGAAACTTTCAGACCAATTTCAGACCCTTCAAAAACTTGTGTCATGGAGAACAGAGAAATATTTGGTGATTTTTTTTTTTTAATTAGAAGAAACTAAAAATAGATACTGGGGCTTCCCAGGTGGCTCTAGCGGTAAAGAACCCACCTGCCAATGCAGGAAATATAGGAGCTGTGGGTTCAATCCCTGGGTCGGGAAGATCCCCTGGAGGAGGGCATGGCAACTTACTCCAGTATTTTTGCCTGGAGAATCCCATGGACAGAGGAGCCTAGCAGGCTACAGTCCATGAGGTGGCAAAGACTGAAATGACTTAGCAAAAAGACATATTAGGCAATGCCATGGCAAAAAATTAGAGAAGTCATTGTTGGGACAATTGGGGATATTTGAGTAGGGATTGTTTGTTGGATGATTTTATCAAATTCATACTAATTTCCCTAGGTGTGTTAATGGTGTGGCTGGGTATGGGAATTCTCTTTTTTCTGGAAGATGAAGGCTGAAGTACTGAGGAGGGAAGTGTCATGACGTTTGCAGCCTACCTATGAATCCTTTAAGTGGTTTGGCACATAAGCAGTGCGTTAATATAGAGAAAGCAACATGGAGGTAAACTAGCAAGATATTAGCACCTGAAAAATCTATGTGATGAGTACATAGTGTTCATTACAGTTCTCAAAACGTTATAGGGTTTTTCTTTTCATTTTCTGTGGATTTTTATTTAAGAAAAACAATAATCTACATTTTTTATAAAAAAGAAACCAAGTTACTGCTTGGGGCTTTCCATGACCTTCATGGACCTTGTCTTCAAAAGGAAGAATTCCTTGGCCACCATATCAATGTGCTCTGGGGGAGGAGTACATTACCCTAAATCCCCCAGTCTAATAGCTCCCATGATGCTCTGCTGAGGATGAATTCCCTGAGCTTCTTGCAGAAACCTCCAACCTCTATAAAATGTATGTGCTTGAATGTACACCTATTGCATCCTTGTCAAGCCTCCAATCTTTCACATATACAAGGGCGTTGTACAACAAAACTCTATTAATGGAGCAACTGGGGTATTGATTTTTCCAGCCAATTAATGTGGAATCCCCCCAAACACACTTTTACAGCATTTCTTCCCCCATCCTTTGTTCTGATGCAATTATTTTCTGGATCTACTTTCCTGCCTTGGCAAAGTCAGGGTAACTTGGCAAAGTCAGAGTAACTCTGTCCAGGAAAACTGAAGCAATCACAAGCCCTAGGATCATTTATATCAGATACCAGATTGTCTCAGTACCTACAGTGGGTAGGGAATTAGTAGCAACTCCTGCAAATGCCCTGGGAATTTCTTTCACCATTAATCCCCTTCATCAATTTATTCTTCTTGCCATTTCTATCTTTTCCGTTAAATCAGATTATAGCAGTTCCAGTTACCAAAGGATGCAATTTTTCAGTTTCAGATAGTCTATTTAATAACAGGCTTGTGAGAAAGGTTATAGAATATGTTTTGTCAGTTCTCTAGTGCTATACAGCCATTTTCTAGAATCAAGAAATATTTATTAGTAAGCTTAGAATTTGAATAACTAAATATTTTAAATATGTATGGGACAATTTAATTAGGTAACGGGATTAAGAAACATTTTATCTTAGATATCTCCTATTATTTTAAAATGATTTGATCAGTGTCCCAATATTTCTGTAAGTGTCCAAGGACCATTATTTCTGAGACTGGATGTATTTTCCTCTCCTAGGTTTATATTGTACTTGGTAGCAAGATGTTGACCTCCAAACTCAACAGAGTCAGTCCATGGCAAAAGGCAAACAGTGTAAGTTTTGCCATCTATATGTTAAGAATGCTTTCCACTGTCTTTCATTGTATGAGAGCTGTTGCATACACTATAACAGCATCTCTCATCTCCAGCCACAAGCTGCTAACAGTACCCTTCACCCTAATCAAAATGGAGACAATGAAAAATGTCTCCAGACATTGCCAAATATTCCCTGGGGGACAAAGTTGCCCCGTGTTAGGAAACACTGCTATCACCCAGTAAGAAACTGAATCAGAAACAATGATTAAACCCCAGGGAACTTCCCTGGTGATCCAGTAATTAAGAATCCACCTTGCAATGCAGAACACACAGGTTCGATCCTTATTTGGGAAACTAAGATTCCACATGCCACAGGGCAACTAAGCCCATGTACTGCAAATACTGAGCTGGCTCTGGAGCCCATGTGCCACAACTAGAGTGTCTGGGCGCCACAAGGAAAGATCCCACATGACACTACACAGATCCCACGTGCCACACAGAAGACCCTATGAACCAAATTAATTAACTTCAGAACAAGATTAAACTCTATACTATTTCCAGTTCTGACATGACTGTGCCCATCATTATAGAGAGGCAAATGGTATCCCAGGTGACTCAGTGGTAAAGAATCTGCCTGCCAGTGCAGGAGATGCAAGAGACCCTAGTTCAATCCCTGGGTCGGGAAGATCCCTGGAGAAGGAAATAGCAACCTACTCCAGTATTCTTTTCTGGAAAATTCCATGGACAGAGGAGCCTGACAGGCTATAGTCTATGGGGTAGCAAAGAGTCAGACACAACTGAGCGTGCATACACACACACACACACATAATAATTATAATTAAGTAATTAACAATTTAACTATTAATCTAGTTGTTAATAATTAAATTGTTATACCCATTCCAAAAAATATACAGATATTACATTTTAAAAGATATAGATAGATATATTAATAAGGATGATAGATGATAGCTAGATAATTCAATAGATAAAAAGAGAGACAACTCAATAGATAGATAGCTAGATGGATAGATAAATAGATATATATAGATAGAAAGATGGATAGATGGATATATAGAGAGATAGAAAGATGGATGGACAGATAGATAGATAGACATAGTGATATTATTTTCAGCCACAGTTCTAGAATTTTTCAAAAATATTCTATGACTTTAAATAACTTGAAAAATGTTTAATCTAACGTACTCTGGGATTCAGGCTTTCATAATTCAGACACTACCAAACTTAGATGCCTGGATCAAACTGCAGAACTTTATTATATACTGTGTGATATAGAGATTCACACACACACACACCTTCTCAGGAACTAATATTCTGGACATAGAGCCATAAAAGCAACCAGGAATTAAGTAAGAAAATAGTGTGCTAAGTCACTTCAGTCATGTCCAACTCTTTGCGACCCTTTGGACTGTAGCCCACAGGCTCCATGGGATTTCCCAGGCAAAAATACTGGAGGAGGTTGCCCTTTTCTACTCCAGGGGATCTTCCCAACCCAGGGATCGAATCCCCATCTCCTGCATCGCAGGCAGATTCTTTACCGCTGAGCCACTGGGGAAGACCCACAACATAAAGTGTCAAATATGGGAATGGAGGCAGTACTTTGTATTTCTTCTTGAAACCAACTCAGGGCAGAAAGATGGGGCAGAACCAGGAGCCCAGAGAGTAAAGAACATACACGGTCGCACAGAGCCTCTGCCTCCAGCTCTGGTTCTCAGGTCTCACCCCTCTCCCGGCACCTGTGAGCATCTGCCCTGAGCCAGAGGCTGGTAAGAAGGAAGCCATGACTTGATCAGGCAATATGAGCACGAACGTCCCATATCAGCATTATGACTTGGACTTTCAATTCTCTGGTTCTTCTCCTATGAAACACCAATAGCTCCTCTTCCTAGTTTTAGCTGTGAACCATGGTACAGGCTTCCAGTGCACTTCTAGAAGTTAAGGAATGGTTCTGACAACAGAGCTGAGGTCTCCTCCAGCAACTCCACTGTCCCCACAACTATAGCTACTTAGTCCTTGGTGGAGTACGGCTGGGAGGACCCAGGTACACCCCTCCTTGCCCCAAATATATCTGTGCTAAATGCCTGAAAGTTAAGTCTTAACTGCTCTTTCTAACACTTCCTCCTAAAATGCTACCCTCTGAGGGAGATTACAAAATGAAATCATTAACACCGCAGAGTAAGTGAGAATATCTGATCCCTGGAGAGACTCTGAGCACGAAAGCACTAGTCATCACTGAAGGAAAGTGCCAAAGTCAGAGAGTAAGGGCTGGAGGCAGGGTTGACCTTAAAACAGCCCTGCGTGCAGGACACGGGAGAAGCAGAGTCTTCACCAGCACAGTTCAGCACCCCATCAGAGTGCTTCGGTCGCTTCCTGAGGATGCAAGTTACTGTTGGGGGGAGGGGGACAGGAAGGAACACTACGGCCTTGAGAAATGAAAGAGTAACATCCCAGACCCACTGCACTGCTCACCTAGCTGCAGAACCTCAGGTAAGTCACTTCACATCTGGGATGAAGTTCTTTTTTCTTTCAATTGAGTATGTATGATTACGGGGCTCCCTGGTGGCTCAGTGGTAAAGAATCCACCTCCAGTGTAGGAGATGCAGGAGACACAAGTTCAATCCCTGGGTCAGGAAGGAAATGGCAGCCCACTCCAGGATTCTTGCCTGGGAAATCCCATGGACAGAGGAGCCTGGTGGGCTACAGTCCATGGGGTCGCAAGAGTTGGACACAACATAGTAAGTAAAACAACATGTAAAATATATAAAATGTAAGGCCCTTCAAGCTTGAATATCTTACAATATTTTCATCCTGCCCTCAACACACCAGAATTATCTCCTCCCTCCTCTCCCCTGTAGAGTTGGTAGCATAAACAGTGGGTCATTACATCTGTTTACATGGGAGTTGGTCTTTCTCTTCTAAACTGTAAGCCGCTTGAAAGGAAGGACCTTGCTTTATTTCTTTGCTCGCCTAGCACATTACCTAGCAGAGATTACATATGCAATCAATGATTGTTGAAAAGACATGTAAACTCTAAGCTTCACTCAACTATATTATTTTTACCTTTTTCACCCTGAATAGCCATGGGCTGCTCTTGCCAAGGCCCAATAGTGTGGGAAACTCCAGAACTGAAAATCCTGCCCTTGCAAAACCTGTTCTGTTGTTTTTTCTCTTAAAAGAACATATTGTCATTATTTTTTTAAGCCAAGAATTAAATAAAAGCTCTTTCTCAAGTCCCCAACTAGAATTCAGTGTAGAGATAATAAAATCAAGTTGCCAGACGAAAACTCCATCAATGATGAGGGAGGTGGGTTGTAACCTATAATCAACTATCCCATCCCCACTGCTCTCTTGGCCACGCCTATTCTTGTACTTTCTGACCCAGGGTTCTCATAAGGCTTTTGTGGTTTAGACTGTACCATAAACAATTATTAGAGAAAGCTGTTCTGCAGGTGAATTGGATTTGAGTTCATGCAAAGCTTTGGGCCCTGGGCCAGAGGAAGCCAAGCTGAATGCTATCAACTTTCCTTGGTTCACCCATCAACCATCAGCATCTGCCATGTAAGCTCATTCTAAACAATCCAGGAAATTGGTACAAGGTCATTTCCCAAGCAAAAGGAAAAGAGCCAGGTAACTGACCAGCAGTGAAGAGGAGCTATAATTAACAATAGCTGAGTCTTCAAGCATGAAGGTTTGGACTTAGTTCAGATAATCATCCTAAGTGTGAAAGACATTCTCAAAACCTTGTGGGATTCCAAATTTAGACCATTATTTGTCTGAGAACAAGTTGAATGAAACTTTCTTGGATGCAGGCCATAATTCTCCTGCCAGATTGGGCCCAAAGATAGGCATAAAGGGTAAACTTGAGCACGTAGGATGCAATGAATGGATTAAACAAAAAATTGGAATGATAGATTGATAGATCTGAAAGCATATAATAGAGAGATCTATGTCTTTATTTGTATGGCAAGTGGCCATTCTGGAGTATTCCTATTTTATGACAATGAATAAATCTAGCTTTTGCAGCAAAATGAGGAATTTGAATAAAAAAGCTCCACCACAGTAAAAAAAAAAAAAAAAGATATAGATAGATAGATATGAGAGAAAGAGAGAGAGAGAGCAATCACTCCATGGTCAACAGGCATTGTCCCCCTGCCTGCCCATACGCTGAGTCCCATCAGAGGCAGAAGGAGGAATCAAATGATCTATGGAGGTCAGCTGAGTTCAAGACACAGTTGTTGACCATGCCCTTCCTAACCCAGATGCGGATGCAGCTACTGCAGAGTAGCACCCCCCAAAAGAAACCATGGAAGCTGCTGTGAAGCCAACATGGGTAGAAATGGTTACTTACAGTTGTACTTTGTTTTGAATTGAAAGGAAAACTATAAAATTACTATAACAATCTCTCATATTTTATACTCTTTTATGATAGACAAAATACTTTCCTATAGGTTATCTTTCTTGACCTAGCCACCCTATGAAGCAAGCTGAGGTTTCTGTTGTTATTTGATTGGTTGTTTTATGGGTATTTCTCATATATGAGACCAAAAAAAAAAAAAAAACCCTGAGTCCTAAGAAGAGTAAGTGCCTTTAGTAGGATCACACAGCTAGTTAGAGGCATGCATGCATGCTCAGTTGTGTCTGATTCTTTGCCACCCCATGGATTGTAGCCCACCAGGCTCATCTGTCTATGGGATTTGCTAGGCAAGAATACTGGAGTGGGTTGCCATTTCCTCCTCCAGGAGTTACAGGCAGGTGGGACGAGAACCCAGATCCCATATCTTGGTCCATTTCTACATTCTTCATGCCATGCATTTGCATCCAGTGTTCAAAGGGCTCCACAGACTACATTTAGAAGTGTTGCCTGAAGTCATGGGAGGGTTAGAAGCATGCTTATATATACTTTGTTTGTTTGCTTCTTTTGTTTTTTATATGCCATGAAATTTGATCAAATCATTTCCTTTGCTGTGAAATTTAAACTTCTATTCCAGTGATTTCCTCAAGAATATAGTACATACAATAACAAGGCATTACAAGTATGTGGAAAGATAGATACTTTGCTTTCAGATTCAGGTTCAAAAGCAGCTCATGTCTAATGAGCATCATCTATGTATCAGGTATTACTAGGTATTTTTTGTTATTTGATGCCTGCAAAGAACTCAAAATAGCTATATTATTTCCCTCATTTAACAGAGGAAGAAGCTAAGATGCAATGGGAAAGTAGCTTGCTCAGGACAGCAAACTACCAATCACTTTATGTTGTTAAATACTGGGGTGAAATGAATGGAATCAGTAATATGTTCTGTGGAAACAGAGATGAAGGGACTACCCTGGAGGTCTAGTAGTTGGGACTTCACTTTTCAATGCAGGGAATGCTGGTTCCATCTCTGGTAGGACAGCTGAGATCCCACATGCTTCGTGGCCAAAAAAACCCATAAAACAAAAGCAGTATTGTAACAAATTCAATAAAGACTATAAAAATGGCTCCCATCAAAAAAAAACACTTTTTTTTAATAATAAAAAAGAAAGAGAGATGAAGTCATTTCCACATGGAGTGAGTCAGCAAGTGCATGTTCAGTACCAAAGCACTACAGAGGCATCTCCTAAGAGCTTGAAAATAGATGGCATGAAGATCATGTCTCCAGTCCCCGACCCCCGATCCTGCCCCACGGTAGGAAGGAGCGGCATGCCCAGGCTGCCATTTGGGATGTTTTGTGTGTGTGCAAAAGAGGATAAAGTGGCTAGTTATACAGAGCTCAGGAAGCCAAGATTCCACACTGCTTTACACAGAACACAGCCGGGAGGAAGAGACCCAGGACAAACGGAGGAGATAGTAGGAGCATCACTAGCCATTGTGGGCTAGGTTTGGGGAAGAAGTTTTGTGAAATTTTGAAAGAGTGAGACTTGAGATTAAAGACTTTGTTTTGTGAGACAGTGCAGAAAGCAAGAAAGAAAGAAACACCTAGTGCCCTATGAGGTCGTATAGCCTGTCGGTGCCAAGTCCCACTGCCAGGGTTCAAATCCTGGCTCCCCCACTTACACCGAAGGAAATCAGGAGCAAGTTTTCAACTTTACTTATCCTTGGATTGTGTGTGCATCTTAAGTCACTTCAGTTGTGTCCAACTCTTTGTGACTCCATGGACTGTAGCCCACCAGGCTCCTCTGTCCATGGAACTCTCCAGGCAAGAATATTGGAGTCAGCTGCCGTGCCTGCTCCAGGGGATCTTCCCAAGCCAGAGATCAAACCCGCATCTCATGCCTCCCGCGTTGGCAGGCGACTTCTTTGCCACCTGGGAACTGTGGTGTTGGAGAAGACTGTTGAGAGTCCCTTGGACTTCAAAGAGATCAAACCAGTCAATCCTAAAGGAAATCAGTCCTGAATATTCATTGGCAGGACTGATGCTGGAGCTGAAACTCCAATACCTCAGCCATGTGATGCAAAGAACTGACTCATTTGAAAAGACTTTGATGCTAGAAAAGACTGAAGGCAGGAGAAGAGGATGCCAGAGGATGAGATGGCTGGATGGCATCACCCACTCAATGGACATGAGTTTGAGTAAACTCCGGGAGTTGGTGATGGACCGGGAAGCCTTGTGTGCTGCAGTCCAAGGGGTCGCAAAGAGTCAGAGACAACTGAGCGACTGAACTGAACTGAAATTAGAAATACGAATAAAAAGAGTCACAGTGAAAATAAAATGACTAATTTGTACAAAGAATTTGATGGTCAAGCACTAAAACTGGTATAGGAAATACATCTGTCACTCCCCTTTGAGAGCTGTTTGAGAGGATTTAGCAATGACTGAAATTACATTTCACCATTGAGTATGATGTTGCCTGTTGATCTGTCATGAATAGCCTTTGTTATGTTGAGATATGTTTCCTCTACACCCATTTTGATGAGAGTTTTTATCATGAATGGATGTTGAATTTTGTCAAATGCTTTTTCTGTGTCTATTGGGATGATCATGTGATTTTTACCTTTCCTTTTGTTAATGTGGTGTATCACACTGATTGAATTGTAAGCATTAAGCCATCCTTGCATCCCTGGAATGAATACTCCTTGATCATGGCATATGATCCTTTTTATATACAGTTGGCTTCAGTTCGCTAATACTTTGTTGAGTATTTTTGCATCTATATTAATTCATTAAAGATATTGGCCTGTAATTTTCTTTTTTTGTAGCATCTTTTTTTGGGTTTTGGTATCAGGGTAATAGTCTTGGAGAGTGAATTTGGAGTGTTTCATCCCTTCAGTTTTTCAGATTAGTTTGTGAAAGGTAAGTATTATATCTCTTTATGTGTTGGTGGGAATGTAAATTTGTGTGGCCACTATGGAAAACAGTATGGAAGTTCCTCAAAAAAACTAAAACTAGAACTACCACAGTAGTGGCAGTTTAGTTGCTAAGTCATGACCAACACTTGAGGCCCCATTCACTGTAGCCTGACAGGCTTCTCTGTCCATGGGATTTCCCAAGCAAGAATACTGGAATGGGCTGCCATTTTTTCTCCAGGGGATCTTCCCAACCCAGGAGTTGAACCCAGGTCTGCATTGCAGGCAGATTCTTTACCAACTGAACTACAAAGGAATCCCCATATGACCCAGCAATTTCACTCCTGTTGTAGAAAAATGAAAACTCTAATTCAAAAAGATACATGCACCACAATTTTCATAGCAACACTATTTACAATAGCCAAGATATGGAAGAAACCCAAGTGCCCACAACAGACAAAAGAATAAAGGTTTTTACATACATAAATATTTTGTTTAGTTATATTTAGTGAAATAAGTCAGACAGAGACTAGAGAATATTGTGCTTAGTGAAATAAGTCAGATAATGAAAGACAAATACTGTATGATATCACATGTGGAATCTACAAAATAAAACAAACAAATCTAGATAGTAAAAAAGAAAGACTTGCAGATACAGAAAACAAATCAGTGGTTACTAGTAGGAAGAAGGAAAGGGAGAGGGACAAGTTAGGGGTATAGGGATTAAGAGATACAAACTATTATGTTAAAATTGATAAGCAGTAAGGATATATTATATAGCACAAGAAATTATAGCCATTGTCTTCTAATAGCTTTGAATGAAGTATAATCTGTAAAACTACCAAATCACTATCTTGTACACTTGAAATTAATATAATATTACAAATCAAATCTACTTCAATAAAAAATAAACCATACTGTATTTTAATGCTTTCTGTGATTTGGGACTTGTATTTTCTCAAAATACGTAATGTAAATAGGATCAGAGAAGAGTTACAGGTTTTATTTTTTTTGGCCACACTACTTGGCATATGGGATCTTAGTTCCCCATCCAGGGATCTAACCCGCACCCCCAGAACTGGAAGCTCAGAGGACCAACTCTTGGGAAATCCCAAGAGTTGCTATTTTTAATAGAATGATCCGGGCATGGCAAAATCAGTCAAAGATGCAAAGGAAATGAAGGAGAGAGTATGACAATAATTTCGGGATGAAGGACCTCCCAGCAGATGGAACATCAAATTCAATGGTCCTTAGACATGTTCAAGGAATAGCAAGAAGTCATTCCTGGCAGAGAAGTGAGCAAGGCGAAGAAGAAAAGGAGGTGAGTTTGAATAATGGCCAAGCACAGGATCAAGGAACATTTTTAAGCTGTGGTCAGATTGCAAATACCTTTGTAAGTGCAATGGGAAGACAGATGCTACAGAGTTTTGAGCAAGAGGGTGGCACTTATTTTACATTTTTAATTCCTCACTCTGGCATCTGCACACATGAAAGATGACTGGGTAGGCAAAGTGGAAGCAGGAGTACCAGGTGGAAGACTTTTAAGTCTTAGGTTAGAAATATAGGAGTTTGGATCACAGAGTAGCCGTGGAAGTGGAGAGGCACATTCATATTTGGAATCACTTCTAATGGAAAGCAAACAGAAATTGGCTTCCCTCGTGGCTCAGTGGTAAAGAACCTACCTGCTAATGTAGGAGACATGGATTCAATCCCTGGGTAGGGAAGATTCCCTGGAGAAAGAAATGGCAACCCACTCCTGTATTCTTGCCTGGGAAATCCCATGGACAGAGGAGCCTGGTAGGCTATAGTCCATGGGGTCACAAAGAATCAGACACAACTTATCGAATAAACAAAACAGAATTTGCTGATGGATTGGATAAGGTGCATACATGAAAACTGAGATAAAGGATGGTGCCAGAGACTTGAGCCTGAGAAATTAATTGGGTACTACTACCTTTGTGATGTATAAAATAATCCCCCTCTGCTGAGCATTTGTATTATTTCCAGAACATTTGGTATTTTAGGGCAACAAATGCCCTTATCCATTTATTTTTAAAAACTAGTAACTATTTCTGAGAAATAGGTTCCTAGAACTAGGCTTTTTGATCAACAGGTAAGCATATTTTCTATTTTTAAGAAAGAATGCCAATTACTTTCTAAAAAGTTATAATTATCTATAACCCCAACAACTATGTGTGAATGTCCCACTTTCTTGTTAGTAAAGGACATTTTAATTATTTAAATGCCTTTCCCTTTGTCAGTCTGATGGGTAAAATACAGTATTTCAATATGGTTTAATTTTTTCCTAACTCCTAATAAAAGTATGTCTCTTTCTGCACGTGTGTGTGTGTGCTCAGTTGCTCAATTGTGTCCGACTCTTTGTGACTCCATGAACTGTAGCCTACCAGGCTCCTCTGTCCATTGGGTTTTCCAGGCAATACTGGTATGGGTTGCCATTTCCTTCTTCAGAGGATCTTCCTGACCCAGGGATTGAACACACATCTCCTGCATTAACAGGCAGATACTTTACCACTGGGCCACCTGGGAAACCCTATTTTTGCATATTACTGACAAATTGTCTCTCCTTTTCTTTCATTTGCTCTTAAGCTCTACACATATTACATGACTTTTCTTCTTAATGACTAAGAGTTCTTATCATACAAAGAATGATAACCTTTCTCTTCATTTATCATTTTACTCTGAACCTTATTTATATCTTGTGCCATAATAAATTTTTAAGGTTTATGTAATCAAATCTGTCCATTTTTTAATGATTTTAAAAATGAGTTTCCTTAAATATTTTAAAGAATATAACAGAGCTATACAAATCATGACCTTGTAAAGAAATAATTCTTTAAACTTTTTTTTTTGAAATTATCTTATGGCTACTGTTCTATTGTGGTTGTGTACTTCTTCAAGAGTCAATTGGTGATTCATAGGTATAAGAAAATCATTCATTTATGCAAATTTTTCAGAATTACCAAAACCAAATTGTCCATAATATTTCTTTTACTCTTTAAATCACTTCTTTCTCTAGGGGATATTCTTTTTTCTTATTTCTCATATTAAATAGTTATATTTTCATGACATTGGTAATCTACATTACCCAGTTTGTTTTATCTTACTGTAGAAATAACTATTGGATTTATTAATCCAAATATCTATTAGACCTATTAATCCATTATATTATATTTCAGCATTCTAATTTAATAATGTCAACTTTCAAATTTTTCATCTGGCTTTCATCAGGGGTATATTTTCTAAATTCATGCATTTTCAGTTTCATTCTTCTCCATTTGTATTGTTTATTTCTGAAAGCATTGAATACAGTGACATTTCCCTTGAGATTAACATTGGCATAAGTTCCATATGTAGTATTCTCATCGTTGGTTCATTCCTAAGTAGTATATTATTGCAGTTCTGATTTCTCTGTTAATCCAAGATATATTTAAGGTCATTTTTAAATTGAAAACTTTCATTGTTAATTTTAATGTATATTTCCTTATGGTTCACAAAACTCCTCCTCTGGTTAAGTCTGGGAGAGAGCACATTCAGTTCAGCTCAGTCGCTCATTAGAAGAAACTAAATATATGAACAGCTGTGGGTAAGGCACATTGAAAAAAAATACTGATCCACTTCTTACACTCTTGTGTCCCTGTAAGCAACTGTTGCCAGGTGCACAGCTGCAAGGGCACAGGAAAGCCTGTTGAGGTGCTCTTTGAAAAGATAATTTGAGAAACTCAGAAACCTTCATCTGTTCATTCTTAAATTATGCACATGGGTTTGGTTGGCTGTCTCCTCTTTCGGATCATGCAGGTGAGGAAATTGAGCCTGCACCCTAAGCTCTAGTGACCCCTTTTCAGGTTTGCAAGATCTACTGCCAGTCAAGCACCACAGCTGTCAATGAAAGAGGAGGTGGTAGTATTTAGAGCAAATGAGTTTCTTAGGACACAAGCAACATTAAGATTCCCCAGGGACTTCCCTGATGGTCCAGTGGTTAAGAATCCACCTTGCAAGGCAGGGGACATGGGTTCAATCCCTAGTTGGGGAACCAAGATCCCACATGCCAAGGAGCAAGTAAGCCAGCTTGTAGCAACTACTGTGCCCATGTGTCTGCACCACAAGTTAAGTCTGTGCGCCCAAGACCCACATGATACAACTAAGACTCAACGCAGCCAAACAAATAAATGAATAAATAAATAAATGAAAGAAATAGTACATTGTTGCATAAATATAGAAGACTTTTTTAAAAAGGACTAAAATTCTACAAATGCCTTATAGCCAGTGGTAGCAACACCGGTATATATTGAGATAGAGGGCAAGAGGGAGGAAGGCAAGGGTTCAAGTGCCTAAAGTCTGCTTAATGACTAGGCATCATGGGAACTTATGTAGACTCCTGGAGGAGGTGACCCAAAGTGGTATTAACAGTGTCCTGTTGAAATTTTGCCATATCCCTTTCTACAGAAACAAAAAATCCTGGCAGAATACCGTTTTCAGTACATGACTTTGTGCCCAGCTCAATGTGAGTATAAGCCAGCAGGCAACTGAGAGCCTTCTGCCCCTTGCGTTCTAGACTTAAACTACTTGAATTCCTACACCCCATACATCAGATGTCAGTTTCCAAGGTCTGGAGGAGTCCAGTTTCCTATCCCTATTCCTCCACAGATTTTTGTGAAATCACAGAGCTACAGATTTGTGAGAGCTGCCTTCCTATCTACCTACAGGTGGAACCAGCCTTTCACCAGGGTCCACAGGAGAGTCAGTCACTCCAAGCTTCTACAATTTGGGGGAATCTGGGTAGAGGTCATCACAAGGACACAGCATTCTTCCAACATGCTCATCCTGTCTACTGAGTTTCTCCCTCTCCTCTCTCTCTCTCTTTCTGTCCATTCTTCACCTCCTCCCTCCTGAATTTCTCCCATTTTCCACCAAAGTATTTCCCCCCTTGTAATGCAAAGTATCTTTCTCCTTCAGAAACCTCAGCACCAACAGCTCATTGAGGCCCTGGAGGCTCAGTTCCTACCCTACATGAACTAAGAAGGCATTTTCCTCCTTAGGGAAGGAGCTCAGACATTCTCAGAGGATTGCTAATAGCTGCTGCTAAGACAAACATCTTCCAGTTAAAGGAAGAACATCAGGTTCAAGCAGCAGGAATCAGGCCACTCTGTATTGACTAGACTCAAGATGCTTTGAGAAGGCTTGAACAGTCAGGCACGCCTGCCCTTGAGATGCTCACTTCCCGCTGTGAGCTTCAGGATGAGAAAGTATGACTGTAAATGCACCATGGATACCAATCTGAGGTCCAAGTCAGAGACCCAAGTCAAGTGGCATCCAATTATTCTCAATTCAGCATGCATTCCTCCACGCGTTGGTAAAGAGACGATACTATTGTCCCAAACGAATCATCACCATCCTTCAAAACAAAATGGAAGCAAGCTTGACAGTGAAAAGATAAGAGGCATCAGAGCTGAAAAGCAATAACAAAAGACCAAAAGGAATGATGTAAATCCTTGAAGAAGTAAATCCAGCCTCCCTGGAAGAGACTCAATTGTCAGAATTAAATGATCCTATGGGCAATTGAAAGGTCTTCCCTGGTGGCTCAGTGGTAAAGAATGCACCTGCCAATGCAGGAGACTTAGGTTTGATCTCTGAGTTGGGAAGATCCCCTGGAGGAGGAATTGGTAACACACTTCAGTATTCTTGCCTGGAGAATCCGATGGGCAGAGGAGCCTAGTGGGGTACAGTCATGGGGTTGCAAAAGAGCCAGACACAACTGAGTGATCACCACCAATAACAGACATGCAAGACATCCCAATAACAACTGCAGTGAGAACCATCTCCCTGTTGCTATGTTTGTTATTCAGAGCAAAAACAGAAAAACACACATCCTCTAGTGCAGTGGTCCCCAACCTCCTGGATCTAATGCCTGATGATCTGAGGTGGAACTGATGTAATAATAATAGAAATAAAGTGCACAATAAATGTAATGCACTTGAACTCATCCTGAAACCATCTCTGTTCTCAGTCTGTAGAAATACCGTCTTCCATGAAATTGATATCTGATATCAAAATGGTTAGGGACCACTGCTCCAGTGCATTAAGATGAAATATAAGCACTGGACTGGGAGTGAGGAAAACTGAGTTTGCATGTTCTTTTTCCATCAATGTGAAGTGTGGTCTGGAGCAGGGTGGACAGAGGAGGCTGGTGGGCTACAGTCCATGGGATCCCAGAGTTAGACAGGACTTAGTGACTGAACAACAACTGAAGCAGAATACATATGACACGTCACCTCTCCAGGCCAGTGACTTCACCTAAAGCAGCCTGGGTGATAGGCTGGATGATTTCCAATTCCTTTGCTTACCACAGGCTTCCCTGGTGGCTCAAATGGTAAAGAATCTGCCTGCAGTGCAGGAGATCTGGGTTCAATTCCTGGACTGGGAAGATCCCCTGGAGAAGGAAATGGCAACCCACTCTAGTACTCTTGCCTGGAGAATTCCGTAGACTGAAGAGCCTGGTAGGCTACAGTCCATGGGATCACAAAGAGTCAGACATGACTGAGCGACTAACTTTCTTTGCCCACCACAAGCACCCAGAGTTTCAGCGGAATGCCTTGGGCTCTGCAGACAGGAATACTGCCCCTGAGCATGTGCCCAGAGAGAGGACCTCACAGAACATAGGTCTCCTGTATTTTTTCCACCTGACCACATCCTAATCAGCAGGGTAGTGCCATTATCAGGCTGCCCATCAGATAGAACATTCCACCTCACAGGTGGATGCATTTCACTGACTTGCCAATAAACTGAAAAGAAATCCCTGCTTCTAGGATCAGATAGTCTGAAATAGCAGAAGTATTAACAGACTTAATTTTCGATGCAGCTCCCCTACGGAACAAAAAGCAAGTGAGAATCCCCTTTGCACATTCAACAAAGAGTCTCAAGTTTTGTATTTAAACTCCAGGATCCTCTGTGGCTTGAGTACCTGTAATTAAATCAAGGTTTTTTTTCCCCCTACCGGACTCAATTATCATTCACTCAGTGATGGCAATAATCATACTAATAATAAGTTCTTACGTCAGTACTTTTCAGCTTTTCAAATAGCTTTGACATGCTTTATCTCATTTGAGCTTAATAATAACCAAGCAGCATAAGTAGGGTAAGTATTATTATCTCCATTAATACTAATAATAGCTAACATTACGTAGTCTTTTGCATTGACAAAGTGTTTTCATACATTTTTTCCCATTGCATCAGAGACAGATTTCCTGGACACCAGGGCTGTGTTTAATTCATCTCTTTACCCTGCAGTGGTCAGCATAGGTCCAGACACAGAAAAGTCACTCAATACACGTATGTGACATTTTTAATTATTTTCATCTCCATGAAAATGGTTTTCACCTACCATTTCAACTCCATGGTAGGTAGATTTTTTTTTTACATACCTTTTTGGTTATACCACATGGTATATGGGATCTTAGTTCTCCAACCAAGGATTGAACTCATGCCCTTTGCACTGGAAGTTCAGAATCAACCACTGCACCACTAGGGAAGTCCTGGTAGGCAGATATTTTTATCCCTCAGTTTAAAATAGGGAAATTGAGGCTCAGAGATTTTCTTCAGTAACATGTGCAAAATCACATAGGACTCTCCAGACCAAGAAAACAAAAGTTTCTAAATCAGTCCAAAATGTAGTGCTCTTTCCTCCATGCCAGTGCTTGTCAAACTTTAATATGTAAATAGACCATCTGGAAATCTTGTTAAAATGTAGATTGTATTCAGTAGGTCTGGGGCAGGGCATGAGATTCCAAATCTCTTACTAGCTTCCAGGTGATGTGGGGGCTGCTGGTTTGAGAACCATTTTCTTGCACTCATTTTTAAAATTTTTCTCCCCCCCCCCCCACCACCACCCTGCAGGTTAATTGAAATGTAACTGATACGTTGTTGTTGTTATTTAGTTGCTAAATCCTGTCAGACTTGCCCCCCAGGCTCCTCTGTCCATAGGGTTTCCCAGGCAAGAATACTGGAGTGGGTTTACATTCCCTTCTCCAGGGGATCTTCCTGACCCAGGGATTGAACTTGCGTCTTCTGCTTGGCAGGCAGATTCCTTACCCCTGAGCCACCTGGGACACATAACATTGTGTAAGTTCAGGTATAAAATATGATGATTTGATATAGATATATATTGTGAAATGACTATCACAGTAAGATTAGTTCTAAGATAAATAAGTTGTGGGACTCTAACAAACAGCATAGTGACTAGAGTGAACAGTATCATATCATATACTTGAAAGTTGCTAACAGGACCACCTTTTGTGAAGCAAGTGGACACAGAAGGTCAAGAGCAATTAAGTGACTTTCCCAAGGTCATCCTCTGAGTTAAAAGTAGAAACAGAATTAGTGGCTATTCATTGATTCCCATTCAACCTTAGACCTGTTCTAGACATGTACCCTCATGATTCAATCAAACTGGACTCAAAGAGTAATTTCCCAGTAATTGTCATTCCATACATAGTTGGCAAAAGTTTTTGAACTTCTAACACTTAAAATATTGAGTCTTGGGACTTCTCTGGTGGCTCAGTGGTAAATAATCCACCTGCCAATGCAGGAGACACAAGTTCAATCTCTGGTCTGGGAGAATCCCACATGCCATGGGGCAGCTAAGCCCATGTGCCACAGCTACTAAGCTGGTGCTCTAGAGTTTAAGAGTTTCAACTACTAAACCCGAGCACCCTAGAGCCTGTGTGCTGCAACAAGAGAAACCTCTGCAATGAGTAGCCTATGCACTGCAACTACAGAGTAGCCCCCACTTGCTGCAACTAGAGAAAATCCTGCACAGCAATGAAGAGCCAGCACAGGCAAAGATAAGTAATGCATAAATAAATGAAATTAAATATTTAAAAAATATTGAGCCTTACAGTCATGGTCCAGTGGCTAAGACCTGGTCCATTAGGCAGATTCTTGCCACCAAGTGATTGTCAGAGAGTGAAAGGAAGTGAAAGTATTAGTCAATCAGTCATATCCAACTCTTTCTGACCCCATGAACTGCAGCCCACCAGGCTCCTCTGTCCATAGGATTTCCCAGGCAAGAATACTGGAGTGGCATGCCATTTGCTTCTCCAGGAGATCTTCCTAACCCAGGAATTGAACCCAGGTCTCCTGCTTGTCGGAGAATCCCCTACTGGAAGAAATAAACAGAACAAAACCTGACCCTGGGGCAGGCCATGCTTGAGTCCCAGAAATCCTGATCCTGCCCAACTTGAAACACAAGACAGGAATTAGTAACCAGGCACCAGAGAGGGCCACACAAGCTGGCTGTATAACCTCTCTCTGAACTTTACGTCTTTATCAATTATGCTGGCCAGTCACCAGATCTTAAGGAGAGCTGAAGTCTGTGCAGAGAGACCAGGTATATTAGTTAGGGTTCTGCAGAGACACAGAACCAATGGGTGTATATACAGAGAGATTTATTATAAGGAATTGGCTCATGCCATTATGGATGCTGGTAAGTCCCAGTAATTGCAGGGTGAGTTGGCAAGCTGGAGACATAGAAAAGCAAGTGGGTTAGCTCTAATCTGACTTGGAAGGCCTAAGAATAGGGCTGATGGTGAAGTTTCAGTCTGAAAGCCAGCAGGTTCAGGACCCAGGAGAGTTGATGTTTCAGTCAAGTCCAAAGGCAAGAAAAAGCCTATATCCCAGTTTGAAAGCAGTCAGGCAGACAGAATTCTTACTCAGGAAAGGGTTAGCCTTTTTTGTGTGATGCCAACCTTCAGCCTTTGCTTTTCAGCCTTTTGGCTAAGTTCAAGTGTAGTATGAGGGTTTCCCAGGTGGCTCAGTGATGAAGAATCCACCTGCCAATTCAGGAGACACAGATTTGATCCCTGGGTCAGGAAGATCCCCTGGAATAGAAAACAGCAACTCACTCCAGTATTCTTGCCTGGGAAATCCCATGGACAGAAGAACCTGGCAGGCTACAGTCCATGGGGTCACAAAGAGTTATTCATGACTGAGTGACTGAGCCCAGTCAGTCAGTTCAGTCACTCAGTTGTGTCCAACTCTTCATAACCCATGGACCACAGCACGCCAGGCCTCCCTGTCCATCACCAACTCCTGGAGTTTACTCAAACTCATCTCCATTGAATCGGTGATGCCATCCAACCATCTCATCCTCTGTTATCCCTTCTCCTCCTGCCCTCAATCTTCCCCAGCATTAGGGTCTTTTCAAATGAGTCAGCTCTTAGCATCAGGTGGCCAGAGTATTGGAGTTTCAGCTTCAACATCAGTCCTTCCAATGAACACCCAGGACTGATCTCCTTTAAGATTGACTGATTGGATCTCCTTGCAATTCAAGGGACTCTCAAGAGTCTTCTCCAACACCACAGTTCAAAAGCATCAATTCTTCAGTGCTCAGATTTCTTTATAGTCCAACTCTCATATCTATACTGAGCCCAACCTTCAACTAACTGGATGAGGCCCACCCACATGAGGGAGAGAAATCTGCTTTACTTAGACCATCAATTTAAATGTTTTGTTTGTTTGTTTATTTGTATATTAGGCTGCACCTGGTCTTAGTTGTGGCATGTGGGATCTGGTTCCCTGACCAGGGATCAGACCTGGATCCCTGAATTGAGAGCACAGAGTCTTAGCCACTGGACCACAAAGGAACTCCCAGATCGATTTTTTTGGCTGTGTGGCCTGTGGGATCCTAGTTCTCCAACCAGGGATTGAATCCAAGCCCCCTATAGTGGAAGAACAGAGTTTTAACCACTGGAACACCAGGAAATTTCCAATTTAAATGTTGTATATTCAGTCACTCAGTTGTGTCCAACTCTTTGCACCCTCATGGACTATAGCCCTCAAGCCTTCTTTGTCCACGGAATTTTGTAGGCAAGAATACTGGAATGGGTTGCCATTTCCTATTCCAGGTAATCTTCCTGAGCCAGCAATTGAACTGGTGTCTCTTGCGTCTTGTGCATTGGCAGGCAAGTTCTTTACCACTGTAAAGTGTTTTGCCACCTGGAAAGCCAATTTAAATGTTAACCTCACATAAAAACACCCTCACAGGAATACCCAGAATGATGTGTTAACAAATATCTACACACCTCATGGTTCAGTGACATTGACACATAAAAGACACGTAAAATTAACTATCACACCAGAGCACCAACCACATCCATATGTTGTCCAGTTTCAGAGACCAAAATCCAAAACATGCTGACACCTGCCACTATGCTATTTCTGCTTTATAGGATCGCCTCCTATACAACAAAGGTTGGTATAGTCAAAGCTATGGTTTTCCCAGTGGTCATGTCCAGATGTTGGACATGTTGGACCATAAAGAAGCCTGAGAACTGAAGAAGTGATGCTTTTGATTTGTGATGCTAGAGAAGACTCTTGAGAGTCCCTTGGATGCAAGGAGATTAAATCAATCAATCATAAAGGAAATCAACCCTGAATATTCATTGGAAGGATTGATGTTAACACTGAAGTTCCAATGCTTTGGCTTCCTGATGTGAAGAGCTGACTGACTGGAAAAGACCTTGATGCTGGGAAAGACAGAGGTCAGGAGGAGAGAGCAGGAGAAGGGAGCAACAGAAGATGAGATGGTTGGATAGCATCACTGACTCAACAGACATGAATCTGAGCAAACTCCAAGAGATAGTGAAGAACAGGGAAGCCTGGTGTGCTGCAGTTCATGGGACTGCAAAGAGTCAGAGAGAACTTAGCAACTAAAAAACAACAACTTCTTGAAGAAATTTTCTTAGCATAACTGTCTAGCTACAGTCTGTGGACCTGCTAGTTACCATACTGAGGCATAGGCAGGAGATACTGGCTCTGAGTGACCACTAGACAACGGGAAGTGGGGCAAAATGACACTCCTCCAAGACAGCGTAGCTAACTTCAGTGTTGGATCTTTTCTTTGGTGATAAAGGGCATGTGTAGAAAGAGCTCCTTTCAGATCCACTGTTTTCCATAAACACTAGCCCTTCATCCCTAAATTCAACTCCTTCCTCTTCCCATAGCCCGGAAAAAGAGGGACAGTTTCTCAAAAATCAATGGGCTCAGTAGTGTAGCAACTTCTGATGGGAAAGGAACTATAAACCTGTCACATCCTTGAGTCAGAGGGATCTCCTTTGGGGTAAGAGGCCAAAATACAACCAGTTCCCAAAGGCAGATAAAAATATTCACTGGATGATGGTGTTCCAGAAAGCCTTTCTTGGCCATAGTCTACTCTAGTCTGCATTGTCTGACAAGAGCCTTTAACAAAAGAATAGCCAAGTTTGCTGGATCCAACAGGTAACAATAGAGGGTTCTAACAAATAAGATGTGTGCGCTCATGGGAAAAGGGCAAAAAGGAGGTCAGCTGGGTTGGGTCTGGTCTTCAGAAGTGGAGAATACAATACTCATTGGGAGGAAGAAAAAGTGACTCAGGTATTCTGCTTGCAAACCCTTTTTCTGGTACATTCCTGAAACAAGTTTGCAGGAACCCCAACCATGGCCACAAGTTGTGTGCACTGCATATGTGCAGTTAGGTCAGGTGCAACAAATATGCCCATTATATGCCAGGCAGGTCACAAAAAAATACACAAGAACACACTAACCTGTTTCATGTGCAAAGAGCTGTGTCATTTTTCCTATCCATAATCTCATCTAGTCCCTATAACTGATTCCTGAGTTATAATTCCCATTTATACAGGAAATAAGACATGGAGGGCTGAATTCTTAACATGAGAAGGTAAGGGAAATTGATATAACTGAAGCAAGTAAACACACACTTGCAATGAGTATTAAGATGTCTCCCACAGTGATCTTAGAGTGCTATCATGGAGTTCCTACCATGACTGAATGAAGCTGTGTTGGAATCTCCAGCATCCTCTTTCTGTGCTGTTTTACCCAGTTCATAAATACCCAGAATTTTGATGCTCTACTCCAATTCTCTTACCACCATTCACCAAGGTTTACACTCAAAAAAGTCCTGGTATTAATTATAGAGCCATTCATGGTGAGCAGCAACAGACATTTATTTCTTATAGTCTTGAAGGCTTTTTTATATCTTCTTTCTACTCTGGTAAGTATACTAGTCAGTATTCTCCAAGGGAATCACAACCAATGGGACAGAGATGGCTCGGAGATACTGATGATTGATTGATAGATAAATAGATAGATAGATAGATAGATAGATAGATAGGGATACATTTTAAGGCATTGACTCACATCAATGCTGTGGGAGTTGGCAAGTCTGAAATCTATATGGCAAAACAGCAGCCTAAAGACCCAGAGAAGAGCTGATGTTGTAGCCCAAGTCCAAAAGCAGAATTCCCTCTGGTTCAGGAGCCCTCAACCCTTTTTCAGGCTGACTAGTTGAGGTCCACTCACATGGAGGGTAACCTACTTACTCAAGGTCTACTGATTTAAATATGAATCTCATCTAAAAAAAATACCTTCATGGTGACACTTAGACTGGTGTTTGACCAAATGTCTTTGGTCAGACAAAGGGTATTGAGGCCTTAGTGAAGTTGACATATTAAATGAACCATTACAGTGAGAAAACTAGGGGTTATTCTGATCCCTCCAACCCTGCCTCCTCTGCTAGGTGGCTCAGCTCCCTGAGGAGTTCCCAGCCTGCTTGGAGTGGATGTTCGATCTTACTTGAAGAAATATTTGAGAACAAGCATTCAGTCAGCCTAATGTGGACCCAGATCTTCTGTCTTAGCAAGATCTGTAGAACAACCTAGCAAAACATTTGACGTGAAACTCACACCATTAGAGCTGTGTTTTGTTTTAGTTTGGTTCAGAGATTTCTGAATCAGATCTCAAAACTTCATTCAGCTTCTAATTCACTGTGGTGTGACATAGCTTATGTGGAAGAGAAAGATGACTTTCATTTAATATTAACCAAGCAGCTTTCCACCACTTCCTCTTTTCCATTGTTTCACTTTAATAAACAATGGATTTAACAAGCTGTTTTAAGTTGGTTGGTCTCGGAAACATTAAGTATTTTGCCTCACATGTGACCTGAAGATTTTACTCAATATCTGTTTAGAAAAACACACACACACACCCCAAACACACAAGACCCAAACCAACTATACATTGTTTCCAAGTAATGGTCATAAGGTACTTGATGTTTCCAGAAAGTAAAATACTAAGCAAAAAAATTGTTTTCACTCAAATTATTCAGGCTGAACGAAAGAAAAAAAACAAACAAACAAAAAAGATTGAAGTCAGAAGCACTAACCCACAGCTGGTAACTCACCTTCTTGCTGGGGAAGGATTAGTAATAAAAAACAACTCTTAGACCTTCTTGGTTAAAATAGTACCCATTTCTACCAAACTTACACTAAAACTGAGGGTACAGAGAAGAATGAAAACTTCCACACCAGGCCAGTGCCTACCACACCACTCCCCACTCACATCCACGCACCTTGCTCCTCTCCGACATGGCAAAAGTATCCAACCCTATAAAGACTGAAGTGAAGTGAAGTTGCTCAGTCGTGTCTGACTCTTTGCGACCCTATGGACTGTAGCCTACCACTCTCCTCCATCCATGGGATTTTCCAGGCAAGAGTACTTGAGTGAGTTGCCATTTCCTTCTCCAAAGGATCTTCCCAACTCAGGGATTGAACCCAGGTCTCCTGCATTGTAGGCAGATGCTTTTACCGTCTGAGCCACCAGTGCATCAAGTCTCTGATTGCTGTTTTCCAAAATCATGCTGGAAGGGATGGTAACAACAGCAAACTCTCCAAGGCCGAGTCCCTAATCTTCATGAATACAGAGCTGGGTGCCTTCACAAAGAATCCAAAGGACCTTGCTGTCCTTGACCACATGATGAAGAAATTGGACCTCAACTCTGATGGGCCGCTAGATTTCCAAGAATTTCTTAATCTTATTGGTGGCCTGGTGATAGCTTGCCATGAATCCTTTGTTAAATCAGTCTCTTGCCAGAAGTAAACTGGAGGAGCCTTTCGGCCTGGCCTCCAAACTCACTCCCTTTCTCTCCAGCCTCTCAGTCATCATCTGCTCTTCACAGCCCCCACATACCCTGAGCCTGGCACACCCACCCCCCCAGGCAGGCCACTCCTGTTAGTAAGAAAACAATCTTGTTTTTTAAACACACACACACAAAATCTTTCTACACCAAAACCTAAAAGACTTAGAGAGAAACAGGGTCACATCAGGCTCTATTAGTCATTTCCACTGAAGAGAGGTGGACCCAATCAAGACTTCTCATGGCAGGCAAAACCAGACTTCACTCTTTGAAACAAATAAAAAAAGATGTCTTACAGAAGTAAGTGGGCTGAAAGAAGGAAGGCAACAGTTCACTGACTTCCAGGAATGAGCTTAAAGCACTGTATGCTGAAGAGAGACAAGAGAAACCCTACAAGCAGGGCATGATGGGAAATGCCATGCTTCCCATCCTCTATCAGTTCTGTGTGCGAACCTAAAATACAGTGATCCAGAAAGTTCTAAGACAAAACAACAAGCAAAGATTTTTCTAGGTAAAAGGCAATAAATTGTAAGCTAAAGATAGCTATATTTATGGTAGACAAACTAGGATTTATAGTCATAAGCTTTGAACATTCCAAAGAGGATAGTAATACAGGGCTAAAGGGTAGGATTCACAATGAATATGCAAATAAATTGCTAGATGTTTGGTATTAAGCTGAACAGTGAAATATTTTAACTTCTTGCCTTTACAATAATAATAAGACCTACTAGGTGCAAAAATGTACATTTCCTTTAAAAAAAATTTACCCTGATGCTGAGAAAACCTCAGTATTTCTGATCATTTAGTAGCAGGACACAATTCATTTTGGCAAATAGATGGGGAAAAAATGGAAACAGTGACAGACTCTAGTTTCTTCAACTCCAAAATCACTGCAAATGGTGACTGCAGCCATGAAATTAAAAGATGCTTGCTCCTTGGAAGACAAGTTATGACAAACCTAGATAGCCTATGAAAAAACAGAGACATCAGTTTGCCAGCAAAGGTCCATATAGTCAATGCTACAGTTTTTCCAGTAGTCATGTATGGACCACAAAGAAGGCTGAGCACTGAAGAATTGACGCTTTCGATTTGTGGTGCTAGAGAAGACTCTTGAGAGTCCTTTGGACTACAAGGAGATCAAACCAGTCAATCCTAAAGGAAGTTAACACTGAATATTCATTGGAAGGACTGATGCTTAAGTTGAAGTTCCAATATTTGGCCACCTGATGCAGAGTTGACTCATTAGAAAAGACCCTGATGCTGGGAAAGGTAGAAGGCAGAAGAAAGCGGAAATAGAGAATGAGATGGTTGGATCGCATTGCCAACTCAATGGACATGAGTCTGAGCAAATTCCAGGAGATTGTGAAGGACAGGGAAGCCTGGCATGCTGCAGTGCATGGGGTTGCAAAGAGTCGGACATCACTTAGTGACTGAAAAACAACAACATGTACACAAATTGATAAATATGACACATCCCATTAATAGAATGAAAGGGAAAATCATATGATCTTCTCAATAAATGCAAACAAATAATTTGAGAACATTTAACATCTGCCCATGATAAAAAGAAAAAAAACCTCTCAACATATTAGGTATAGAATTATATATGATAAGCCCACAACTGACATCACATTCAATGTTAAAAGGATGAAATCTTTACCTCTAAGATTAGTAAACAAGACAAGGGTGCCCACTCTCACCACTCCTATTCAACATAATACTGGAAATCCTAGCCAGAGTAATCCAGTAAGAAAAAGAAATAAAAGGCATCAAAATTTGAAAGGAAGAAGTAAAATTATCTCTATTTGCAGAGGACATAATTTCACATATTGAAAATCATAAAGATTTCATTAGAAGATTTCCTTACTAAATAATAAAGCTTTTGAAATTTGGGAAAGATCATTCCATGGTACTAGTGGTAAAGAAGCCACCTGCCAATGCAGGAGACATAAGAGACATGGGTTTGATCCCTGGGTCGGAAAGATCCCCTTGAGGAGGGCATGGCAACCCACTCCAGGGTTCTTGCCTGGAGATTCTCCTGGACAGAGGAGCCTGGCAAGCTACAATCCATGGAGTCACACAGAGCCGGACATGACTGAAGCGACTTAGCAAGCATACACAGTGTTTAAAATGCACTAGACCATAGAAAACAATGGAAAGTTACTTAATGATTCATTTTATTGAGTTATACTTATCCCTTGTGATATCTGACCACTGAAAATCACACCTTCAAAACAACCTCTTTGACAAAGTAAACAAACAAAACTCTGTAATAGAGTAGTAATAAATGAATTCACCAATTATCAGAAAAATACTTTTTTAGTTAAGCAAGTTTTTTTCCAAAAGCTCAGGAATGACAATATCTAGAAATCTAGTAATAGAATTTAGACTATGAATGGAAAAAAACCGAGGGCAGAATTCCACTGGTTTTAACTTTAGTAGCTAAAAAAAGCCCTACTGTTAGTGGAAAAGAGAATGCAATGAGTTAAATGACATCATATGAAAAAGAGTAACCTTTATAAATATCTCAGAGGGGGTATAAGGAAGAAAAATACATATTAATAATGAAATCTCTAACTAGGTTAGGGTTGGAAGTCAAGCCTTTCATGCTCATATTTGCCCCAATCCATCAGTCACTACTTTCTGGTCACCACCTCCGCTGCTCCATCCATACTCAAACTAGGCTAAATTTGGAATGCCATGGAAGTGCCATGTCCTTTTCTATGGTACTCTGGATCTTCCTTTTCAGAAAGCTTCCTTTATTTGTCAAGTTGTCACTCGTTCTGGGAAACCTTCCCAACCATTCTCCAAGAACATCTCAGGACTTGCCTGGTGGTCCATTGGTCCACCAGCCAATGCAGCCGACATAGGAGACACAGATTCGACCCATGGGTCAGGAAGATCCCCTGGACGTGGTAACCCACTCCAGGATTCTTGCCTGAAAAATTCCATGGACAAAGGAGTTTGGTGGGCTGCAGTCCACGGGGCCACAAACAGTTGGACACAACTGAGTGACTGAGCAGGCATGAATGCACATGCAATGGAATATTACTCAGCCAAAGGCTTTCATATACACAAGCAACAAATAACTAAAAGGTGCAGTGGAAAAATAACCTATATGAAAAATATCAGCAAAGATGCACCTAGAAGTGAATTTAACAAGAAATGTGCTACTGAGGGATGAAAAAGAGTACTTGACTAAATAAAACGGCAACATGAATTCCTGAATAAAATGACATCACGAAGATAACAAATCTCGATAAATCAATTTATAAACTAAATAAATAACAATGAGACTTTTTCAACAATACATGTGATTCTAAAGTTGACATGGAAAAATAGATAAACAAGAAAAACTATTACAATTATGAAAAAGGTTAATAGAAATTAACTTTATCATATATTAAAATGCATCATAAAATTACAATTGCATGAGTTTATAATTAAATGGTGATGTGCTAATTTGTGAACATATCCAATGTAACAGACTAGAAAGTCAAGAATTATACTAACAGACTGGTTCCAAATAGGAAAAGGAGTACATCAAGGCTGTATATTGTCACCCTGCTTATTTAACTTCTATGCAGAGTACATCATGAGAAACTTTGGGCTGGAAGAAGCACAAGCTGGAATCAAGACTGCCAGGAGAAATATCAATAACCTTAGATATGCAGATGACTCCACCCTTATGGCAGAAAGTGAAGAGGAACTAAAAAGCCTCTTGATGAAAGTGAAAGAGGAGAGTGAAAATGTTGGCTTAAAGCTCAACATTCAGAAAATGAAGATCATGGCATCTGGTCCCATCACTTCATGGCAGATAGATGAGGAAACAGTGGAAACAGTGTCAAATTTTATTTCTTGGGGCTCCAAAATCACTGCAGATGGTGACTGCAGCCATGAAATTAAAAGACACTTACTCATTGGAAGGAAATTTATAACCAACCTAGACAGCATATTCAAAAGCAGAGACATTACTTTGCCAACAAAGGTCCGTGTAGTCAAGGCTATGGTTTTTCCAGTAGTCATGTATGGATGTGAGAGTTGGACTGTGAAGAAGGCTGACCACCGAAGAATTGATGCTTTTGAACTGTGGTGTTGGAGAAAACTCTTGAGAGTCCCTTGGACTGCAAGGAGATCCAACCAGTCCATTCTGAAGGAGATCAGTCCTGGGTGTTCATTGAAGGGACTGATGCTGCAGCTGAAACTCCAATATTTTAGCCACCTCATGTGAAGAGTTGACTCATTGGAAAAGACCCTGATGCTGGGAGGGATTGCGGGTAGGAGGAGAAGGGGACGACAGAGGATGAGATGGCTGGATGGCATCACTGACTCGATGGGCATGAGTTTGAGTGATCTCCAGGAGTTGGTGATGGACAGGGAGGCCTCTCGTGCTGTGATTCATGGGTTCGCAAAGAGTCAGACATGACTGAGCGGCTGAACTGTCTGAACTGAAGAATGAAAATATAGTAAAGTATATGAGGTATTTCACTTAAGTGGTTAAAAGTTATGTTTTTTAAAAAATTAAATATCAATAACCATTGATATTTGGGAACTACCTTCTTGAGGGCAAAATTAAATTTGCTTCATATTTCATAACATACATCCTCAAAATGTCTTCTATCAGAGATTAAAATCTTTGAAGATTAAACCACAAGTAATACTAGAAAAAAATCTATGGGAGGAGTACTGTAATCTCAGAATGGAGACAATTTTTCTAAATAGGGCATAAAACTGAGAAGTCATAAATAAGATTGGTAAAACCTTAGGTCCTGGGACTTCCATGGCAATTCAGTGGCTAAGATGCTTGTAGTTCCAATGCAGAGGGCGCAAACTCGAACCTTGGTCAGGGAACTAAGATCCCACATGCTGTGTGGCCAAAATAAATAAATAAATAACTTTTGAAAAAACTAAAAAGATGTTTCACCAACACAAGTTACAACAAAAAAACAACTCACCTATACTCATGATCATAGTGGAATAACTGGGATTGCATTTGACTCTAACATAAACAACTATAAAGCTTGATGAGATATATGAAGTAATTCTTTTAAGGGCTTGGAAATAGGTAGGATGAGTCTGCTGTTTCTAGAAGAAGGGAAACTCTGGAGCTGAGCAGAACTTTAGCAGTTCTGCTGAGATAAGGAAGCAGAAGTCAGAGTCCAGAGAAGCTGAAATGATGAATCCTTCAGTGAAAGGCACAAGCAAGAGAAGATATGCAGGGCTGGGGGGCTGGGCTTCCAAAAATCTGTGTGCAGTTACCACCATGATGAAGGCCAGGCTAAATTTGCACAAGACAACTCCACTCAAGGCTTCCTAGACAGAGAGTGCTCAAAGTTGCAAATGGAACCAAGGTTCTGGAAGTTGAGCTGTCCTGAATTAAAAGCTGTACCAGAAGTTCTGACCCTGCCAGAGCAGAAAGTCCTCATTAATATCCAAATGTCAGGCTGAATTACCAAAAACAGATTTCCTTAGGACTAAGGATAATGCTCTCGTGTAAGACCTACTCTAGACCTTCCTAGAACAAACAATGCCTAAAACCAAGCCTTGACAAGATCTTTACAGAAGAGAGTTTGGTAGTTGAGATCCATCATCTTATAGGTGACTGCTAAGACTTAATTAATTGGCTCTTGGAAAATATCGACCAAAATCAAACATAAACCAAAATCATTCAGAAAATAGAAAGTAGCTTATCATCAATGAAATGAAAATCAAATAGGCATCAAAATCGTCCTTGCAGCAAAAAATGCTAAAATATATTGGAGAAACAGTTCCATGATCTAAGAGAAAGTTACTTTGAATGTAGTTCTCTACCTGCTGCTGCGGCTGCTGCTAAGTTGCTTCAGTCGTGCCATTGCCTTCTCCGGTTCTCTACCTGACCAAAATTATAATTAAATAAGAAGGAGAAGTAAAGATGTTTTTACCATGTAAGAACTTGGAAATTTTATCAAAGACCCCCCTCCCAATTTAAAGAAATTTTCCATCAAAACAAACAAACAAACAAAATAAATGTGCCTTTAAAAGGGAAAATACAGGATATATAGTGCTTACTAGAGAACCCCATGGACTGTAGCCTGCCAGGCTCTTCTGTCTATGGAATTCACCAGGCAAGAATACTGGAGTGGGTAGTTATTCCCTTCTCCAAAGGCTCTTCCTGACCCAAGAATTGAACCTGAATCTCCTGTATGCAGATTCTTTACCATCTGAGCCACCAGGGAAGTTCCACTAGAGAACCAAATAAAGCCTAAACGTTTGTGTGTGTGATCAGTCACGTCTAACTCTTTGCAACTCCATGGACTACAGTCCGCCAGACTCCTCTGTCCATGAAATTTTCCAGGCAAGAATACTGGAATGGGTTGCCATTTCCTTCTCCAGAAGAACTTCCCAACCCAGGGATCAAACCCCATGTCTCCTGCAATGAGGCGAATTCTATTCCATTGAGCCACTTGGGAAACCTAAAAAAGCCTACACAGTGCAGTACAATGTGAATTGCTCAGTTGTGTCCAACTCTTTGTGACCCCACAGATTGTAGCGCACCAGGCTCCCCTGTCCAAGGAATTCTCCAGGCAAGAATATTGGAGTGGGTAGCCATTCCCTTATCCAGGGGATCTTCCAGACCCAGAGATGGACCCCAGTCTCCTGCATTGAAGGAGTTTATTTTTAACAACCTGAGCCACCAGGGAACCCCCAATAAAGCCTACAGTTAAAGCTAAATAAGTATTGACCATAACTTTGAAATATTAATATGAATCTGGATCTAAAATCATAGACAATAGCAATTGGTAACAGTGGAAAAAGCAAAAGTAGTTGCAGGCCAATATTCTTGAGGAAATATAGCACTTGTCATTACTAGAAAAAACATGACTCCAAGTATGTTTTAAAATATTAGTGGTACCAACAGAAAACTAAAATTTATCTAAATACTTATGTTTAAAGAGAATTCAATATGAAATTATAAATTATTGAGAAAAACATGATAAATTTTTACAATGTTACCAAGTAGCTTTGAAGGAAATATGTATACTTAAAGCATTGCATAGTAAGAAATTTTTCACATAAAATCAAACTCCTTCAAGTAACTAAATTCCAACTCCAAAAGGCTTTGTGGAAGCAACCTAGATGTCCATCAGCAGATGAATGGATAAGAAAGCTGTGGTACATATACACAATGGAGTATTACTCAGCCATTAAAAAGAATACATTTGAATCAGTTCCAATGAGGTGGATGAAACTGGAGCCTATTATACAGAGTGAAGTAATCCAGAAAGAAAAACACCAATACAGTATACTAACGCATATATATGGAATTTAGATAACCCTGTATGTGAGACAGCAAAAGAGACACAGATGTATAGAAAAATCTTTTGGATTCTGTGGGAGAGGGCGAGGGTGGGATGATTTGGGAGAATGGCATTGAAACATGTATAATATCATATAAGAAACGAATCACCAGTCTAGGTTAGATGCAGGATACAGCATGCTTGGGACTGGTGCATTGGGATGACCCAGAGGGATGGTATGGGGAGGGAGGTGGCAGCAGGGTTCAGGATGGGGAACACATGTACACCCATGGCGGATTCATGTTGATGTATGGCAAAACCAATACATTATTGTAAAGTAATTAGCCTCCAATTAAAATAAATAAATTTTTTAAAAGGCTTTGAAACTTAAAACAAAATAAGTAAGCAAAGAATAAATTAAGTAAAAAGAATAAATTAATAAGCTAAAATAGAAATTAATAATCTAGAACAAGAAACTAAAAGACTTTTTTTAATGATGCTTTGAAAACAATATTATGAACAAATCTTTACTAAGTCCGATTAATGAAAAAATGGAAAGAAGCTACAATTCAGTTCAGTTGCTCAGTCGTGTCCGACTCTTTGCGACCCCATGAATCGCAGCACGACAGGCCTCCCTGTTCATCACCAACTCCTGGAGTTCACTTAGACTCACACTGAGACTCACGCCGATCTAGTCAGTGATGCCATCCAGCCATCTCATCCTCTGTCGTCCCCTTCTCCTCCTGCCCCCAATCCCTCCCAGCATCAAAGTCTTTTCCAATGAGTCAACTCTTCGCATGAGGTGGCTAAAATATTGGAGTTTCAGCTTCAGCATCAGTCCCTCCAATGAACACCCAGGACTGATCTCCTTTAGAATGGACTGGTTGGATCTCCTTGCAGTCCAAGGGACTCTCAAGAGTTTTCTCCAACACCACAGTTCAAAAGCATCAATTCTTTGGCACTCAGCCTTCTTCACAGTCCAACTCTTACATCCATACATGACTACTGGAAAAACCATAGCCTTGACTAGATGGACCTTAGTCGCCAAAGTAACATCTCTGCTTTTGAATATGCTATCTAGGTTGGTCATAACTTTCCTTCCAAAGAGTAAGCGTCTTTTAATTTCATGGCTGCAGTCACCATCTGCAGTGATTTTGGAGCCCCAAGAAATAAAATTTGACACTGTTTCCACTGTTTCCCCCTTCTATTTGACATAAAGTGATGGGACCAGATGCCATGATCTTCGTTTTCTGAATGCTGAGCTTTAAACCAACTTTTTCACTCTCCTCTTTCACTTCCATCAAGAGACTTTTTAGTTCCTCTTCACTTTCTGCCATAAGGGTGGTGTCATCTGCATATCTGAGGTGATTGATATTTCTCCTGGCAATCTTGATTCCAGCTTGTGTTTCTTCCAGTCCAGAGTTTCTCATGATGTACTCTGCATAGAAGTTAAATAAGCAGGGTTACAGTACACAGCCTTGACGTACTCCTTTTCCTATTTGGAAACAGTCTGTTGTTCCATGTCCAGTTCTAACTCTTGCTTCCTGACCTGCATACAGATTTCTCAAGAGGCAGGTCAGGTGGTCTGGTATTCCCATCTCTTGAAGAATTTTCCACAGTTTATTGTGATTCACATAGTCAAAGGCTTTGGCATAGTCAATAAAGCAGAAATAGATGTTTTTCTGGAACTCTCTTGCTTTTTCCATGATCCAGCGCATGTTGGCAATTTGATCTCTGGTTCCTCTGTCTTTTCTAAAACCAGCTTGAACATCTGGAAGTTCACGGTTCACATATTGCTGAAGCCTGGCTTGGAGAATTTTGAGCATTACTTTACTAGTGTGTGAGATGAGTGCAATTGTTCGGTAGTTTGAGCATTCTTTGGCATTGCCTTTCTTTGGGATTGGAATGAAAACTGACCTTTTCCAGTCCTGTGACCACTGCTGAGTTTTCCACATTTGCTGGCATATTGAGTGCAGCACTTTCACAGCATCATCTTCCAGGATTTGAAATAGCTCCACTGGAATTTCATCACCTCCACTAGCTTTGTTCATAGTGATGCTTTCTAAGGCCCACTTGACTTCACATTCCAGGATGTCTGGCTCTAGATGAGTGATCACACCATCATGATTATCCAGGTCATGAAGATCTTTTTTGTACAGTTCTTCTGTGTATTCTTGCCACCTCTTCTTAATATCTTCTGCTTCTGTTAGGTCCATACCATTTCTGTCCTTTATTGAGCCCATCTTTGCATGAAATGTTCCCTTGGTATCTCTAATTTTCTTGAAGAGATCTCTAGTCTTTCCCATTCTGTTCTTTTCCTCTATTTCTTTGCATTGATCGCTGAAGAAGGCTTTCTTATCTCTCCCTGCTATTCTTTGAAACTCTGCATTCAAATGGGTATATCTTTCCTTTTCTCCTTTGCTTTTTGCCTCTCTTCTTTTCACAGCTATTTGTAAGGCCTCCCCAGACAGCCATTTTGCTTTTTTGCATTTCTTTTCCATGGGGATGGTCTTGATCCCTGTCTCCTGTACAATGTCACGAACCTCATTCCATAGTTCATCAGGCAATCTATCTATCAGATCTAGGCCCTTAAATCTATTTCCCACTTCCACTTTATAATCATAAGGGATTTGATTTAGGTCATACCTGAATGGTCTAGTGGTTTTCCCTACTTTCTTCAATTTAAGTCTGAATTTGGTAATAAGGAGTTCATGATCTGAGCCACAGTCAGCTCCTGGTCTTGTTTTTGTTGACTGTATAGAGCTTCTCCATCTTTGGCTGCAAAGAATATAATCAATCTGATTTTGGTTTTGACCATCTGGTGATGTCCATGTGTAGAGTCTTCTCTTGTGTTGTTGGAAGAGGGTGTTTGCTATGACCAGTGCATTTTCTTGGCAAAACTCTATTAGTCTTTGCCTTGCTTCATTCTGCATTCCAAGGCCAAATTTGCCTGTTACTCCAGGTGTTTCTTGACTTCCTGCTTTTGCATTCCAGTCCCCTATAATGAAAAGGACATCTTTTTTGGGTGTTAGTTCTAAAAGGTCTTGTAGGTCTTCATAGAACCATTCAACTTCAGCTTCTTCAGCATTACTGGTTGGGGCATAGACTTGGATAACTGTGATATTGAATGGTTTGCCTTGGAGATGAACAGAGATCATTCTGTTGTTTTTGAGATTGCATCCAAGTACTGCATTTCAGACTCTTGTTGACCATGATGGCTACTCCATTTCTTCTGAAGGATTCCTGCCCGCAGTAGAAGATATAATGGTCATCTGAGTTAAATTCACCCATTCCAGTCCATTTTAGTTCTCTGATTCCTAGAATGTCGACATTCACTCTTGCCATCTCTTGTTTGACCACTTCCAATTTGCCTTGATTCATGGACCTGACATTCCAGGTTCCTATGCAATATTGCTCTTTACAGCATCGGACCTTGCTTCTATCACCAGTCACATCCACAACTGGGTATTGTTTTTGCTTTGGTTCCATCCCTTCATTCTTTCTGGAGTTATTTCTCCACTGATCTCCAGTAGCATATTGGGCACCTACTGACCTGGGGAGTTCCTCTTTCAGTATCCTATCATTTTGCTTTTTCATACTGTTCATGGGGTTCTCAAGGCAAGAATACTGAAGTGGTTTGCCATTCCCTTCTCCAGTGGACCACATTCTGTCAGGCCTCTCCACCATGACCTGCCTGTCTAGGGTTGCCTCTCGGGCATGGCTTGGTTTCATTGAGTTAGACAAGGCTGTGGTCCTAGTGTGATTAGATTGACTAGTTTTCTGTGAGTATGGTTTCAGTGTGTCTGCCCTCTGATGCCCTCTTGCAACACCTACCATCTTACTTGGGTTTCTCTTACCTTGGGCGTGGGGTATCTCTTCACGGCTGCTCCAGCAAAGCACAGCCGCTGCTCTTTACCTTGGATGAGTGGTATCTCCACACCACCGCACTTCCTGACCTTCAACGTGGGATAGCTCCTCTAGGCCCTCCTGCGCCCACAAATATTAAAGCCAACAAATGGTCTTAATTACAGGTACAGAGAATATTTTACAAATTCAAAGCAAATTCTATGAAGAAATTTATGCCAAATGATGAAAATTTTGATGCATGACTTTTTTCTATGAAAAACATAATTTGTGAATGTATACACAGAAAAAAAGAGTAGAAAATTCAAATAAAGAAAAAAATGAAAATAAATTTTGAAGTAGAGGAAAGGATTCACTTTGAAAGACATAATAGTAACCTAGCAAATAAAATCTAAATGACAATTTAATTTCACCTAATATTCTCTAATTGTTGCTATTCGGCATTGGTGAGTGTTTAGATGAAATTGTCATTCTTATAGACTATTCAAAGAAATGGTACAAAAGAGGGTGCTTTTCCAACCTCTATAAAATTTTGTGTTTTTGCTCTATGCCTACTAAGGGGTTGGCTATGTATTTTGCACATTTTTTCTATTGGACGATTTTAGGGACTTCCCTTGTGGTCCAGTGATTAAGACACTGAGCTTCCAATGCAGGGGATGCGGCTTCCCTTCCTGGTCAAGGAATTAAGATATCACATACTGCATGCCCCCCCCCCAAAAAAAAAAAAACAGTTTTTAAAATACTGTTTATCTGTCTATTTAACTGAAAGTTTCTACAAAATGTTCTTAAAGGAAACAGAATAAATTATGGAGCAATATGTACAATGTAAGTCCATTTAAATTTTAAAACAATGATAACACTGCATCTAGGAGAATATTCATCAAGCTGTTAAGAATAACCATACCTGGAGGTCAAAGTGTGTGGAAACTGTATAAAGAGACAGGTGAGAAACAAAATGGGGCTTTTCAGTTTTATTTTCTGATCTTGCATACTGAAAATTTTCACAATGTGAAAATAGTTATCTTACATCAACTAACTTAACATTTTAAAAAGAATTGTTAGAACCTGGCTGTGATGGAGAGGTACTTGCTTTAGGTGAGTCTTAACTTGATATCGTTTTTAATTTCCATTTTCTAACAACATACAAAAAGAAAGGGGAGGAAGAGGATGGGGTGGGCAGGAGGAGGAGGACAAGAAAGGAAATCCAGTGGACAAAATTTTTCACCAGAATGATGCAGAACGAAAGAGAAAACATCCAGTTCAAGACAGAAACCCAGAAATTACCTTTTGATAATTGGTAAGTAAGCAATAATTATCTTTTGGTACTGGTAAGTAACTAATAACTGCAGTGAGAAAGATGACATCATTACAGATTCCATAGATATTAAAAGGAATAGGGAATATTGTAGACAACGTTACAGTAATAAATTAGACAATTTTAATGAAAGAGATAAATTCCTCTGAAGACACAAACAATCAATGACTGCCTGAGGACTGGACAAGAAGAGAGGGGTATGACAGAGAGAAAGGGGAAAAAATTATTACAAAGGGTCATGAGGAAACTTTTGTGGTTATGGATATCTTCTTTATCCTGATTGTGATCACAGTTTTATAAATGTGAATGTTATATATGTCAATTGTACCTCAATATATACATATAAAATTTTTTTATTTCCAAAATACAATCCTCAGCCCTTTCTTATGTTAATATACTGGACATTGTTGATTGCCCAACCCATCCATACTCTATCCCATCATTCCCAAAAGGACTTCGCTTTTGTGGCTCAAGAGAAAATAACTCCATTCCAATTTCCTGGGATTGGCCTTGCTGGTCTATTTTTGCCTCTCTCCCCTTCCCCACCCCACCCCATAGCAGTGATATTTTCAGGAATCACATTTAACTTGTTAAATGCAAAGTATTCTTCTGGTCAGGATTTGGCACAGGATGAGCATATGACTCAGTACAGTTCAATAAGTCAGAAGAGTGTGCCGAAGGCTTCTGTAAAATAAATTTTCTCATTCTCAATGGTAAGCAAGTTGAAAGAGACAAACTCTCACTTCTGGACACCAGGACATATTGATACGAAGCCAGAAGCAACCATAATTTATGATAGCAATCATCATCATTATCTAAAGATAAAACCAACCCAATCCAGGGTCATGAAAGCAGAGCCATTAGAGTAAGGTGAAGCTGAAGCTTTGTACTGTATCTTTAAAATTCCAGTTAGAAGATTTGATACATAACCTGGTTGTTAAAGTAAGTTTGAATCAGATTCTCTGTTGCTTGCAGCTACAGATGTCCTACCTTACACCCTTAATCCCTCAACAGCATACTTCCTTCTTCATGAAATATCCTCTTCCCTCGCTTTTGATAACTGCACGCTCTTATCTCTTTGAACTCTCCTTTTATGTCTCCTTTGTAACCTCCTTTCCCTCTACCCAGCCATTTAATATGTGACTTCCAGAAACCTCTTTTGGGGAGGGGGGCTTCTTTGATTCTAACCCTACACTTTTATCTAAATATTCTCAAACACTTCCAGAGTTTCTAAACCCTGACAACCACTGTTGTCAGCTGTAAATACCAGCTGTAATTACCAGCTGTGTAATTACAGCTCCAATCCCCCTCTTGACCCCCAGATCCATATATCCAGCCACCTCTCAAAATCTCCCATTAAACAACTTAGCATCTTAATTCAGTCCAAAACCAAGACATGACTTTGCATTCACACACACACAAAATCTCTCCCACTAGTGTCTTACATGTTAGTAAATGTCACCCCATCCATCCAGGTCAACACAGAAACCCAGAAATTATCTTTTAATCTACCCTCTCTCTGTCCGTACTGTATCCCATTCCAAAATACCAATCACCTGATCCCATTGATATAATTCCCTAAATGTCTCTTGGATCCATACATTTTTTTCCAACACCGCTATCACTGTAGTCCAAGCATCATTCATTATCATTCATCTCTTATTAGTGTGCCTACACTGCCTTAGTTCTCAACCAATCCCTCCTTCACACTGTAGCATGAAATAAACATTTTTATTAGAGAATAATCACTTTAGAATGTTGTGTTAGTTTCTGCTGTACAACAACGTGAATCTATTATATGTATGCATATATCATATCCCCCTACCTTGGATCTCCCTCCCACCCCAGGTCCACATCCCACCCCTCTAGGTCATCACAAAGCACCAAGCTTAGTCCCCTGAGCTATAGAGCATGTTCCCACTAGCTATCTATTTTACACCTGGAGTGTATATATGTCAATCCTATTTTCCCAATTCATCCCACTCCGCCCCCCACCCCCATGTACACACATCCATTTATGTTTGAGTCTCTATTCCTGCCCTGCAAATAGGTTAATTCATTCCACTTTTCTAGATTCCACATATATGCATCCTATGAAATACACATTTTTAAATACAAACCTTACCAACTACACTTGCTAGCTTAAACCCTTTTAATGATATCTCATTCCCTTGTAGGAAAGACTTGAAAAATCTTAACATGGATTATAAAATCATGCCTGGTCTAGCTAGATTCAAACTTTTGTCTCATCTAATATCACTCTTTCTCTTCCTAAATTTCACCTGCTGCACACTTTCAGTCCCTCAGATACACCATATTGCATCTCAGGATGGCCATGCCATGCATGCTGGTCCTTCTCACTGGAAACCTCCCCCTCAGCCCCTGCTGCCACTGCATACATTTCCACATCAGGGTTGAATAATTAGAGGTTACCATACACCTAGACTATGGTAGGTGATGGTAACAGGTCTATGATCGGTGATCCCTAGAATTGTACAACCCAACTGCCCTGCCCCTATGGCTGCCGAAATACATCATGGTTATTGTTATTTCAGCTTAAATACCTCCTCCTCTAGAAAACTTTCTCTGACCACCTCGTCTGATTATTGTCTTGAATATTTGTACTGTAACACTCGGCACATTGACAACTGTTTGTGTTACCCTGTAACTGCCACTTAGCCAAACTATTAATGAAAGATTGAATGTAAGAATGCAGTTGGACTTTGCCCCCATAACATGTCAAGTGCCTAAGTAATATTTAACAACACATATTTTCTCCCTATCCTTATTGATGCCCTTGGTTTAGAAATAGTGTGAAATTTAAAAAAAAAAAAAAGGATAACCCTTGCTATTTCCACAATTTGGCTTTTACGTGCATCCTTTCATATAGTTATGAAGCCTGGAGAATATATACATACACATTTCTGTCCCCTTGGTACTTACTCCCCCCAAAATAGGCATGATTCTTGTGAATTCCTGTGCAGAAGAATGTCCTGTTCTATGATTTAAAAGATGACAGATCAGCTTCAGTTAGAAAGTAGTGACTCTCCCATAGCAACAAACTTCCTTAAGATAATCAACTAGTCTCAGAATTACGAATCTAGCAGATCCTGTTTGAGAAAACACTAGCTATCAAGTCACTAAGTTTCTTCATCTTCACAGCCTGTAACATGGATTTGTCAATTACAGATTTCCAAAGAAGACTTTTGCCAACAACATTTCCCCAGGATCTGTCTTCCACCCTCTTTATACGTAGGTCAGCTGTTAAAATTGCTACCTTGGCTTGGCCTTAGATTTTTTCCCCTCAGCTCCCTGGGAAGCTTACAAACATGGCAAATCGTGGGATTCTGAATTTTACTTTGTTGTTGGCGTCTGCATTCTGAAATTTCTTGAGATCAATGAAGCATTTTAAAAATTGACATAATTTTTTATTCAACATAGATTGTTGTTTTAAGTTAGAGAACAATTCACCTTATTCAATCCTCCGTCCTTCTAGACATGGAAGTCTCCACTGAATGTCTCATTGCAAGTCCAACAGACTGTTTGTCATCTTTCTTTTATTTGTCCCTTTAAATCAATACTCTAGCCTTCTCCATTAAACCTTCTGCTGGGAGGATTATCTGTATAGGACTTCTTTGCTCTCTGGCTCTTAGTTGGGCTAGGCCCATAAGAAGTCCTGACTGGAGAGAGGATGTTTTCACTAGTATGTTCACTTTGTGAAAATTTATCAAGCTGTACTTTTTATGATTTTTGCATTTTTCTTAATGTAAGTTATACTTCAATAAAAAGTAAAAATAAGAAATATAAAATAAATAAGTGAACGAATGAATGGGCCCCTGAATTATCTGATAACTCTTTAAATCTAAAGTTCAGACCAACTTATCTCTTAGGCATCACAGAATGGTATCCATCATCTATAAGTCCTTTAAGGGCTTAAAGATGATGAAGAACTGGGGAAGTTTTTGCTGGTTCCAAAGGAAAAAAATACAGTAAGAAAACTGCGAAAATTTGAAATAGATACATAAGTAAATGTCTACAAAATGTAGCATCATGTCATTATGTCAACTGCTGTTCAACACATCATATATAATTGTACAAAAATGTAGTTTCCTTGGAATATATGAGGATCATAACACATTCCCTATTCAAGAATTCCATTAGAATAAGAGCCTAGAGTTTAGAAAGGCAATTGGTTTATCTTCATAAGGACCATACCTTTAAATCAAGTAATGTACAAGAATGAACATGCGAAAGAAGGCACACACACACACATCCACAGAGCTGGAGAAGTTCCAACCAATTAAGACCCGAGATTATAAACCAAGCCCCTGGCAAGAGAGCAGCAGCCAAATTCAATCACTTAATAGTGAGGTCAGTTAGGGGTTCCCCCTCCCCACCTTCCACAAGCCCGTCATACCCAAGGACTCAGCAAGGTTTCAATTCTCAACCATGTAGCAAATCCTTTTTGGCAATAGGTACAGAAGCTGCAGTGAGGCAAAGCTTTCTTCCCCCTCCCTGTGCACAACCATTCACAGCACCTACTTTACAGCTGATGGTTTTGCATTCATTGCTTCTGAATGCAGCTCTGGGCTTTCAGTGGTTCTTTCCAATTCATGGCATAAGGCAACATTATAAGGAGCGAGTGGGGGAAGGGCTTTGAACGGGGCTGAATGAAAATCTCACTGTTTCTAAGGTCTTAAAATTTTTCATTTTTTGGAAAAGAGACACATAAAGAAAGGTACGGATTCTCAGAGTCTTGTTACTATGGATGTATCCTGCTCCCTCGAGTCCTGCTCAGGGTCAGCCCCAACTGAGATGAGATGCTTGTTATGTGTAGGCTACACCTGACGTCCTAAGAGAAATGACTTCTTATCCTCACACATTTCCCCTTGATCAGAAAGACAGCTGGACTCATGGAATTAGGCAAAACTACCCATCAGTGTATCTACTTCTTTGGAGAAAAAAATAAAGAAGCTATGACTTTAAAAGCTCCAAACACTGACCCACCCTTCATACCAATGAAGGTCTGTTTAATATCATGTTAGGAAATACTTTTTCTCACTTCTAAGGTTTGACTTTAACAGTGTGGTTCATTTCTCATTCTTTTCCATATTCCAAAGTCTGGTGTGAGTGATTTAAATGACAAGTGAAGGGCAAGCCCCCTCACCACACACACACACACACACACACACACACACACACAGGAAACTGCACTTCCTTTGTTAACTTTGCAAGAAAAACAGTAAAGATGATCAATCACAACTATGTAAAGAAAATATTATAAGTACAAATGTGAGAAGGAGGACTGAAAATATAATTAAAATTTGCTATACGAAAAGAGTAATATTCCTCTGCTCCGTGCTTTCTTGAGTTAAATTTCCCTGTCTTCGCACAGCAACTCCCTGATGTTTTTTGCCCTTAAGGACTTCACCGCTTCCTCCAAAGCTGTAACTTTTTTTCTCTCTCTCTCTTCCTCCCCCTTCCTATTATTGTCACTGGAGAGTGCAGAATGACATGTTCAAGAAAATGCTTGCCTTGAGGCCAGAGTGTGTTTCCTTTTGCACTTGGATTTCCATTAATTCCACTAAATTTCCTTACAATTAATTTTTTAAAGGGCTGAGAGAGTCCATTTCTCAAACAGCTGACAAAAAACGTGTTCCATGAAAGCAAAGAGAATGGCGCTTGGTGACCGTTTTTGCTACCATTATAAAACCCTTACAGTATGAATTCTGACACTGCATTCTGCACTCTATTACTACGATATAGTAATCAGAGTATGTTGAGACTCCCATGATACCCATTCAGAACAAGAAACCGGTTTATCTTAATTGCACTTTAGCCTAAAACATATTAAATGCAACTTGATTATAAAATGCATTTGAATCGCCCTAATAAATTTCTTGGCAAGCTTTCCCAACCTCAAGTAAAGAAATCTATAACCTCCTAGGCTGGCCCCTCTGCTGACTTACAGGGTAACTTTGTATAAAGGCTTCTCCCTCTCCACATCCCCCTTTCTCAGCCAATAAATTTGGGATAATAGATTTGTCTAGCACCCAGGAATGGCTGCAAGACACTTCTTTATACTTGGACAGCATTTCGCAAATGCCAAGCTGGCTTTAGGCTACATATGTCAGAATGATGCTTCAGCCTGAGTTTTTTGTTTTTTGGTTTTTTTAAAATTTCTATTTCACAAACTCATTGGCATCACCCATCAGTCTCACTCATTATAGCTCACAGCTGAACCTTGTGGATTTGCTGCCTTGGATTCAGGTCCACGCCTCCATGTCTTGCCCGACTCTGCACTGTCTGCATTTTCACTGCATATATTTTCACCATCCCAGGTACATAAAGCTAAAGGACTATGGATGAATGGAGCTGTATTGTTTGTTGTTTAGGCACTCATTCGTGTCTGATTCTTTGTGACCCCCATGGACTGTAGCCCACCATGCTCCTCTGTCCATGGGATTTCCTAAGCAAGAATACTAGAGTGGGTTGCCATTTCCTTCTCCAGAGGATCTTCCCCACCCAAGGGTAGAACTCGAATCTCCTGCGTGGCAGGCAGGTTCTTTACCACTGAGCCACCTGGGAAGCCCGACGGATGGAGTGGTGTACTCCAAGTAGCAAGCCTTGGTCTCTAACAGGAAGAGTTTGCTCTTCCTGGATGGAGCACTGGATGGAAGACTTTCTCAGTCATGGGCAGAAAGACAGGCTGGCCCCACCCCTCGACTATTCCTTCCTCTACTTGGAGTACAAATGGACTTGTCACAAAGGTGTTTGAGAGGATGACCAAGAAGCAAGGGAAAACATTCAGGCTCAGATTTGCCTCCACACTGACCTCCTAACACTCCCCTGGAAGATTTCCAAGCAGTAGGATAGATTCAAAAAAGTGTCACAAATTGAGTAGAAACTTATTTAGCCTTGACCTCTGCCTGCAGACCACTGGAAGAAAGAATGCTAAGAAGAAAAAACTGGGTCAAAGAAGTTTCATTTTCTTCACTAGCAAGGTGCAATGTTCACTATCACCTTGAAATAGAATTGCTTTTTTAAATCAAGGAGCTCAAAATAACACCTGTGTTATCTGATATAGCCCTTCATCTGCCATGAACGGTTAGGTAGGGATGTGAGCCTCCCCTTTAGCACTGGGGCAGACTAGTTAATAAATAAAGTAGTTAATAAACCCTAACTAGTTAATAAACAGAATAGTTAGTAAATAGATCCTCCGCTTAGCACTAGGGCAGAGTAGTTAATAGTTAATAAACCTACAACCCCTTGATAGTTCTCTGCTAGGTAATAATAGGATGGTAAACAGAATGGTTTTATCACAGAATTCCTAAAATATGTAGAACTGTGCCAGTCATCTGTAAGCTCACTGGCTAAGTCACAGGTGTGTGACCTAGACCACAAATATAAGCCATCCCCTTAAAAAAAGCATCCTGATGACCTGAAACAATCAATGGTCAATCTGACTTAGCCAGGATTCACACTTTTTTTTTTTTTTTTTTAAATGTAAAAGGCATATCTCCTTGCTGGTTGGTTCGGGCGCCCTCATGTGTCTCAACAGAGTACTGTCCCTTTCTGTCTCCAAAGGGCATGATACTGACAGATTCAATGACACACGTTTCTTTGTACTTGTTTCAGTATGCTCCTGTGACAGAAGATTGACAGGCTGCCCAAGGACTATGAACTTGTCCTCCCTGATATAAAGTGACATTGTAACTTAGACCTGAAAGGATGAGACACTAGTGTTCACAAGAGTAGAGGCTAATTTCCACTTCCTTGTCCTGGTTTAAACGTGTTAGATTATCTTGTGTATTCTTTTTCCTCTTCCTGCCCCATCCCAAGGGGCAGTGCGCTAAGGATGCGTGGTCCTCCTCCACTGCGGGGGTCACACGATTGAAGAACCCAGAACTCCTTTTAGAACAAGCAAATCTCAGGTGACCTAGCTCCACCATCTACCCTATGACCATGCATAAGTCATCCTCTCTGGTCTCAGGCTCTTTCTGTGGGAGGAGAGAGTGAGGTTTTTTTTCACATTTGAGAAGCAGCAGCAGCACCACCAATGCCCAGTGTAGAGCAGATAGGCACCCTGCAAATGTTAATTGAATCTAAACCTGTAAACTCTATTCCAACCCACTTGCCATATTAGATTTCCAGAAAACAGATATTCTTCCTCATCAAATACAACCTACGTGCAGTAAGAAGTAGCTTGGGAGTTCGTGGCACACAAGAAAAGGTCAAACATTTCTCCACATTTCCCACAACACTTGACTTAATACCAAGAACTCAGTAACCCTCCCTAAACCAGTGGGGGTAGGGGGAGTTTGCCCTCTTAATATAGTTCCCCCTTTTTTTCCTTTGGCAGAGTTTAAAGCAGTCAGAGGCAATTAACAAGGCAAAGAATTTGAGACTGCCTGCACAGTAAATGTATCTTTATAGAAGGAAGAGATGATTTCCACACACCCGCCCCCCATCTTCCTTCTTTTCCTCTCCTTCTTTTTCTTGAGGTTAGGAAGGCATGACTGAATGGTCCCACAGTGCAGTCAGACCTCAAGATTCCCAGAGAAGAATGACAGTGACACTCCAACCTTAGTTACCATGTCACACCAACCTTGATGAGTCTTGCAGTCTGTTAACGACACAAGAAACATTTACCAAGAGACCATGCTCCTGGGCTGCTCTCACCAAAAAGCCCAGAGCCATTCATCGCTCAGTTTTAAGCTAGCCAAATCCAACAAAGCCCCAGAGATCTTTGATGTAATCTTCTCACTGAACTCATGCCAGCCTCGCACGGGCACAGTCAGGGCACCATCACCCAGCCTTAGGTGTTGGCAGATTCTCCCACCCACTTCTTTGCACTTTCCCAGCTTGGGGGCATGGCAAAGGCTCCCCTTCCCTCCCACCTACTGCACCTGGGGCTACCTCCAACTTGCACAGCCGCAGTAGGGAAGATTACAACTCCCAAGTAGCCGCTTGGGAAGATTACTCATCTCTCTTAAGCGCATCACATCTTTTTGTGAGCTAAGTTACTACCTTAACAGAACCCCAGAAAGTGCCAGTCTAACGGAGATGCTAGATAGTCTTGTCAACTAAAATTCATAACCAATGAATGGAGGAGGGAAAACCCCCGATGTACTGTCATTAAACTAGGAGAAATATTTTTTTCCAATAAAGTTCCTATACTAATTGATAATTTCCATCTTATTTCAAACATCTCTGATAATTTCCCCCCTTTCTTTCCTACTGCTATCCTGGTTGTCCAGGACCTCATCAACACAAATTGATCTTACTAACTAGCCTTACAACCTCCATTCTTTTCTTCCTCCAAGCCATCCTAAGTACAAACGACCTTCCCCTAATGCTAATTTCAACACATTTAGCAATTCCTACTCAAGAACCCTTGACTCCTCGTTGCTTGCACGATAAAATTCAAAGCCTGAAATCTGATATTCAAGCTCTTTTTTATTCTTCCTTACTCCCCCATCCCAGGAGAAGTTACAAAGAAACTGGACATCACCTCCAGTGCTCCCCAGACTCTTCTATCATTCTTATATCAAAGTCTAATGTGAGCACAAGGACTGGGGACATTCAGATGTCCTTGAACTCTGGGGAAGAGATGCTATTTACATTAGGGATTTCTAGATAGGCCTCAGCTTCTGTCTTTGATGTTCTCAAATGCACAGATGCACTAGTTATATGCAAACCAATATGGCTGCCCACCATTGGACTGCTTCATGTTACCAGTCACTGTGAGACACTTCACACACCCAGCTAGGAACCTCCAGACAGATGACGATAAGTTAATGAAATCCAGAGAAACAATGAACCAACATCAGAAGATGCAAAACACACCCTGTCAATTGTGGAACAATCTGTTCTGATGGGAACACCAGGGTGTGGGGAAAAGAATGGTGATGGTGAAAAGTAAGTCATCACCCTTCGAAGCCAGTAGGTTAAAACAAGGAAAGTCTAACAAGAGAAACAGCACTGCCTTTAACAAGAAAAAAAATGGCTAAGGAGGTAGAGAATGCAGAGGAAGAGAAATCCAAATCCTCGGGAAGAATATGCATCTGTCTTCTTAGTCTCCTTCTAGAAGAAAACACACAACTATTAATACTGTGTTGCAGTGCCGTCACGCCAGACACCTATCACTCCTGCCTGAAGCAATAAAAACAACCTCTGAGATTTCCAGAACAAAAACACTTTTAAAAAATGAAATATCATGGCTTTTTCATAAATTCTGCAAAAGCAGCAACAGCAGTTCACATCTTTCCTGCACTGACCCTTCCATGAAGCTTTGCCCACATCTGTAGCCAATGTTGACCATGGCCTTCTCTTACTATACAAGTTTCTGACACCCTGAACCCTTAGGAAATATGACTGGGGTTGACCTTCTTCCCAACTTGACTATAAGCTTCTCAGTGACAAGAATCATTACTTTTCCTCCTCTCTTCTTCTTTACCTTCCCTCATGCATCTGCTAAGCTCGCAGCCTAGAAGGTACTTGAGAAATACCAATACTGTCAGTTAATTTAAATTGAAAATGTTAAAAGAAATTTGAAAATTCCCTTTCTTTTCTCTAGATATTCCCTCTACCCTTAATTTCCTCTATTCCTTCTTCTGGCAAACGTCATGCTTTCCAAACAACCTTTTTTTCTCTTTCTTGCCAGGCAACCTATAATCACTCCCCACACTCGTGTAGAGTTGATTCTTGGTTTGTGGTTAAGAGTCGGAGCTCTTTCTCCAACCTTTGTTTGAAGATTTGATGATTTACATGGAAGTCTTTGGCTCTGTGTTCTTACAAGATCATCTTGCCCGTCTGGACGAATCCCTGATGGCCCTTTCTCATTTACCTCCTCCAAATGTTTAAAGGTTATCTTGCTTAATCCCTTCACTCCAACCCAGCCGTTAATGACCACCTTCAATCCTAACCATCAATCCTAAGTCCTCTCTAAGATCATTAGCCTCCTTCACAAGTTAGGGACAAGCCTCAGTATTGCCTACAGCCCATTTATAAGAAAGTATGAACTTCTATCCTAGGCATGGTTGTGATACCACAGTAATTTTCTTATTATATATCAAGCTTATTAATCCTTTCTCCAACACATGCTGGTCTCTTACCCCTTCTTCCCTGTCTTGCCCACCCCCTAATCCCTCTCCCCCCACCCAATTTACCCAGCAGGTTTATTCTTGCTTTGGCCAGCTTATTGTTTCAATGTGATTATGAAGTTGCTGGGCTTGAATACACAGTTTGTTAATTTCCAGGCATTCACAATGTCTCTCTGTTAAGCAGAATATACATAGGTATTCATGTGTCTAGCTGTGGTAACTAACACTCTTGGAGTTTGCAGTCTTGCTGGTAACAATAAAGATGGAGTCAAGGTTAATTTGTGTTAACTAGACATTGTTTTAGAGATATCAGGAATGCTAGGCTCCAACTTTGGCATTTGACAGGTTGGAGAATAGGTAGAACAGGGTAATGACCAGGGTCATAGAGCTGATCAATAGAGGAACTGGGGTGACAGCTCAGAGCTCTCATTTTCCAGTCCACCAGGGCCCTTATCCTCCTACATGTCCCTTTACAAGAGCTCATATATGTGAAAACTCAGGATGGATGTCCACATACAGCCAAAATGCCTCACAGACCTGTGAACACACTTACACTGAGAAGATGGGGAGGTACTATCTACGTAACTTACAACACTGAGACCGTGCTATGAAAATAATAGTAAAACTGCTATAATGAGTTTAAATTCGAATTCAAAGAGACCCCACTACTCATCCTGCCTGGATTGCATTCCTCCCCATAGCACACAGTTTTAAAAGATGGTTAGATTTCCCAAAGCACCTGGTTGAGTTCATCATACGATTTCCCTTTAATTTGACCAACACAAAATCATCCCTGAATTCTGAGAAAATAGCTTTTTCATACATCTCTGCACACACAGTCACACACACGTATAAAACATTGGCAGCAGGTACTTTTAATTTGCTGGAAAATATTTCTAAGAAGTCAAACAGCTCTAGCCCAATGAGCACGCCCTCCGATTGGCTGGCCAGACCAGCTGAGGGACCTGATTGGTCCTTGATCCTGAGGACCGATAAGAACGGCTATAAAATCCCTGGGTGCAGCTCTTGGGCCCCCAGTTTGCAAAAGCCAGAGGTGCAAGAAGCAGCGACTGCAGCAGCAACAACAGCAGCAGCAGCAAAAAGCGCCAGCGGAAGCAACATCAGCAGCAGCAACAGAAAAATCCTCATCAAATCCTCACCTAGGTTCTCAGTGTATCCAGATCCACATCTTCACTCAAGCCGGGAGAGGGAAAGAGGAAAGGGGGGCAGGAAAAAAAAAAAAAAAAACCCAGCAACTTAGCGGAAACTTCTCAGAGAATGCTCCAAAACTCAGCAGTGCTTCTGGTGCTGGTGATCAGTGCTTCTGCAACCCATGAGGCGGAGCAGAATGATTCTGTGAGCCTCAGGAAATCCCGGGCAGCTCAGAACTCAGGTAAGCGGCAAACCCAGGACCGGTTTCTCCCGCAAGGAGCTGTCCTCATTTGCCTCTCGCTTTTGCAACTGTGTCTGTGACGGCTGATCTCGATAATAAATGTGCTGCATGCCTGAAGGCAATAAACTGCCAGTGTAATCCAATAGCCTTAGGAAGCGGAGCTCCTTTGTTTAATAAATGGCATGCAACTAACGAAGAAGCTGGGCTCTCTGCTGAGGGTATTTCATTGCATAAGCCTAGCCTGATTGCCTGAAATCTGGCACGT